>NC_056473.1:14762771-15104689 GCF_008729295.1 Plectropomus leopardus | reverse complement strand
TGTTTCATAGGTAGCATATTAATGTTTCTACAGTTACGTACAATTACATGTATATGAATACAGGAGAAGGTGCATCAGTGCATGTGGAAACCAACAAACAACAAAAATGTGCACTTTTTTCCCGCAAGACATTGGGGCATATCCAGCAGCTATTTTAGCACCAAAAACATTTTTTTAAAAAAAAATAAGGCACCGTGGCATTTCCAGCTGTGCTTGTGGCACAAAAATCTGGTATTTTATAGAAAGACATTGGGGCAATTGCAAATTTGATTTGGGGACCAAAGCCTGTTTTTCTTTGTGAGT
Organism: Plectropomus leopardus; assembly: GCF_008729295.1. Taxonomy (NCBI): domain Eukaryota; kingdom Metazoa; phylum Chordata; class Actinopteri; order Perciformes; family Serranidae; genus Plectropomus; species Plectropomus leopardus. Next base: position 15,104,386 of record NC_056473.1, on the reverse strand, counting down.
CATTGGGTCATTATCAACTGGGATTTTGGCCCCAAAACTGGGTGTTTTTTACTAAGCCATTGAGGCATCTCAAGCTCCAATTGAAGAGCCAAAAGTTGAACAAAACAACAAAAATTGAAGCATTTCCAGCTGCAGTTTTATCACCAAAACTTGCTGGGTTTTTTGAGCAAAATATTGGGGCTTTTTCAGCTGTGATTTTGGTACCTAAACTGGGTTTTTTTTATTGAGCATTTCCAGCCATAGTTATGGCATCAATACCGGGAGTTTTTTAGCAAGACATCTTGGCATTTTCAGTTGCCTATGTGGCACCAAGCTGGGTATTTTTGTAAGGAGACATCGGGGCATTTCAAGCCTCAATTGTGACATCAAAACCAAGTGTCTCATCAGCAAGACATCGGGGCATTTCCAGCTGCAGATGCGGCAACAAGACCAGGTATTTTAACCCAAAACAGGGTCTTTTCCCAACCATAATCAAGTCATTACACATTAATCACAGCATTGTAGAAATGTAGAAAATGTTAAGTTTCAACATATCCACTTAATATAGCCTCAAATATTACATATTTGTGTTTGGCCAAATATGTAGAATGCCAACTTTTATTCTGGAATTATTTTGGCAATGGATTGGTTTAACTGCTAACTACTTTTATGAGACCTTTTCCTGATCTCAACAAAACTTGCTCTCTGTATGGTCTGATAGCGGATAAGATATAATTAAAAATGTGCTTTCTAATGTTTCAGTCCGTAACCAGCTTTGGCTTAAAGCTGTAACTCATTACTTGCCTTGAAGATGTTTTGTAATGGTGTTGGCTGCTGCTGATCAATGACAATCAATGACAACGATCTGTGTTCATGACTCTACACATAGCCATAGTGCTTAATCCATGTCAACCAATATTCAATTCCAATGCAATATCACACTGTCTCCTGTGAGCTGCCATTTCTCACAAAGTGAAGACAATACCCAGAGAGCCAGGAGGAGAATATCAAGTGTCATTAGAGATCCTTTCCCTTGTGTTGACTCAAAGCAGAGATGGCTGTTGTAGCCATCGACCCATCCACTTTCAGGGAGGTTTGACTCACCGGGTGCAGGATTCTGGATGGCACTCTTAAGCCTGCGTTCATTAGGGTTGGTGCTGGGGGAAATTGAAGTGGGTAGGAGCGTTTGCTCAGTGCAGCCCTTTGTCAAAGCCGTCTCTATGCTTTGGAAAAATGCTTAAACTAACAAGTGTTGGAACTGGCAGATATTGGTGGATAAATGACCTCTAATACACATCATTGATTTTAGGATTGCTGTGGTAGTTTGAGCGCTGTTATATTGCATAGCAGTAATGGAATTTTCAGTTTATGGAGGAAGAGCGTGTTTTTTTTAATCTATAAAAGCTCAAATGATAATTTTAGTATGACTGTAGACTCACACAGAGTGTTTATTCATCAAAAACAGCATTTTTAAATGTTCAAGCAGTGTAGTTCATTTTATTTCAATAATAAATAGTTTGTTCGACTCAAAACTCTTTGAATACCAAATAGCTCCTTTAATTTTTGTTTTATCATGATAGACTCATATTTTCTGATAAAAAAGGAAGAAAGAATTGGAATAAAAGGAGGAGGACCAATATAGAGACAGTAAAAAGGGTGGCACGGCCAAGTTAAATGATCTATCATTGTCCGAACAACCAGTCGTAATTTATGAGTAAGTACTTCCTTAATTTCCTAAGGATTAAGCATGTTATTTCTTGTGGAGGAGATGATTAAGGTTTTCTCATATAAATCACTTTCAAGCTTTGGTCAGCAGGCTGGACAGCGCAAATGACTTTTAGTATGTCCGAGAATACTGCCCTCAGACTGGATCCATTTGTTGCACTGTGTTTGTGCAGTAATTGTACTTTTATATCAACAATGAGAAACTGCTATGAAACCTTAGAGCCAATTTATATTGATTTTCTGACTACAAATCAATTCAGAAGCAGGAATGAAATTAGTCTGCATACACCAATCAATAGTGGCCAATGAACTGTGGTCTTAGCCACTTGACCTTATTTTGATGTGGGCCATGGATATGACATACTATACTGTAAAATTCGCATACAAATATGAAAAAAATCCAAATAAGGACAATCCTTTAAAAATCTAGGCCTCTCTAACTTTTGGTTTCTGCATGCATGTCTGCATTTTGATGTGTGTCTGTAAAACCAACCCATAATTTTTGAATCCACATCATTGTTTCTTCAGCTTTTGGCAGACGTGTGCTCACACCCTCACACCCCTGCTCTGTTTTGCAATTAAACTCCTGGTACACATCTACAAAGAGAACAACCCAGCTCTGACTGTGTTAATTTCTCCCACAGTACCCGCATGCAGTCTCTCCAGGTCGACTCAGTTCAGCGCTGGATGGAGGACCTCCGCCACATGACAGAGGTAGAGTGCATGTGCGTCCTCCAGGCCAAACCCATTGGGGTGGATGAGGACACCCAGCAGGGAGAGCTGATTGTGGCCTCTGGGGTCGGCGCAGGGGACCACGTGGCTAGGAACAACCTGCAGACGCTGCTCCGCCGAGCGTTGGTAGTCAGCACGGAGCTGGGGAAGATGTTTCAACGACTGGAGAAAGGACGCTGGCAGAGGGTCCACAGCACCGCCGTGAGGGCCAACTGCCATGTGCGTTCACTGGTGCACGAGTACAGCGCCGCCCGAAGCACACCTCCTGAGATGCAGAAGGTGAGTGTTGTTTCTGGAAATTGTTGGCATGGTCCTTACAAGCTTTTAAAAACTTACTTCTGGGCTGTCAGCATTTACACGTCAACATAAAATGTCATTTAAAAAAAAATATATTTATTGCGCGCCGCTATTTTGTCTCTTTGATGCAACCTTTTATGTTTAGTGGAGCCGCTGCAGTGGCTTTTTTGTGTCGTGCTGCCACTATGATGGAAAATAAGTCAAGACAGAGACATGATAAAATAAAAACAGGCATACATAGGAGAAAGTAAATAAAATCAGTAAGAGCATTCAGTTTCATGACATCCATCCATCCATCCACAGATTAGGACCAACAACTTTAGTTCTTAACAGGGTGCATGGGATGGAGAGGAGTGATTGGTCACCAGATTTGAGGGGTCGGGAGGTGGAATAGGGAATGAGCAGTTCAGCGATATTACAAGGTGAAAGTACATGCAGTGCTTTAAAAACAAATAAAGTTTAATAAAAAATAATAAATTTTAAAATCAATTCTGTATTTCACTGGTAACCAGTGGAGAGAGGCCAGTGCAGAAGGGATCCGGTCTCTCATCTTGATTCCAGTGAGGAGTCTTGCTGAGGAGTCTTGCTGCAGCATTTTAAGCAAGCTGCAGGCAAGCAAGGGCTGACCGATTAAATCCCGCACAGGGAATTACAGAAGTTGCTACAAGAAGAAATAAAAGCATGGGCTAAAATCTCTAAATCTTTAATGGACAGGAATGGTTTCAAATTTGCAAATGATCTGAGATGGTTGAAGCTAGTGCTGAGAACTGAGACGATTTGTTTATCAAACTTTAAACCAGAATTAAAGAATACTCTAAGTTTTTGGCGTGTGACTTAACATTTAAGGACAGAGGCTCATGGGCATTGATTGTGGAAGCAGACTTGACTGCTAGACTGAAGATTAAACCTCTGTTTTAACCTGGTTAAGTCCATGATCCAGGATTTTACATCCTCAATGCAATTTAATACGTAGATACTGCATGGATTGCAATGTTTGAGTGGGAGGTACAGCTGGGAATCATAAGCATAAAACGATAAGTGGTATTATATTTTCTGAAAATAGAACTCAAAGGAAGTATGCACAATGAAATTAAATAGGTCCTAACATGGATCCTTGTGGTACTACACACGTCAACTGAAACAGAGGCAGATATGTCTGTAGGTAGGAGGCAAACCACTGTAGGGCCAGACCCTGAATGTCAACAACATGCTTATGGTGGTCCAGGCTGATGGAGTGATCAACTCTATCAGAGGACGCTGAGATCCAAATAACACCACTGTGTTTTTAAATGGCTCATTTCACTTTGAAAAAAATATCACTGAGGTACTTTGAGTTTCAACTGCCTACTGCAAACGGAGCATACAGGTACAGCTAATCAAACTGATGTCAGAGGGCAAACACATCCCCAAAGCAGACAAAGAACTATTTTAGAGTGTGGTTAACTTGCCACAGACCTTTGGATTAAATTAAATCGAAGAAGTTAGCTGCAGCACTGCTAAATGGGTGGCAATTGACTGCAGACAAGTCATCGTTAAAGATTCTGGTCTAAGGGATGTCTCCAGGTTAACAAACACTGTATTTCACAGAATAAGTGCTTTGAAGTTGTCTCAAGATCATGACGTAAATTTCTTTGCATTCATTTGATTCCCAATCAAGTAACTTATAAATGCAGTTTATTGGGAGTAACTTTTGAAATTTATCAATTAATCATGATTAAAGAAATTAATCGGTTGACAGCCGACATGTTTGGATGTTAATTGCATTGACATAAATGTGTGAATGCTGACACTCCTAAATAAAACTGAACTCAGGTTATACAGAATATACTGTATATTAATAGCCATTTAGTCTACATAGTGTGTTTCTCCTTTTCCTTTTGTTGCAGTATGAGAAGTCTCTTCTGGAAAAATGTATGGAACTGACCAATATTACAGAAAGGTAAAACTCTAAAATGCTATGATAAATAGTCAACAGCTGGGTTTATGTGGAAAATAATCCTAAATATCCCTTCACCTACAGGTGCCTTCACACCGATGATGAGTTCTTCCTGAAGTCCATGAGGGAGGCCATCCATGAGATCCTCACAGATGTCAGTGATTCCTTCAGCAACATGATTGACATGGCTCTAGCCAACGAGATAAGGGTATGTAAATTAATCATAATTCCTAGCCCTGAAATAATTATCAATTATTTAAAAGATGCTGTGATTACAGAAAATTTCCACAAGTAGTGTTGGATATATTGGCCACAGAGAAGTCTGCCATCTCTCCAATTGACCACAGACCTTGTTGTGAACAGTTTCATGCAGGAACTCTTATCTTTCTACTGAACTACACCCACTAACAGCATTGCTGTGCGGAGGAAAGTGTGCCTCTAATCTACTCTCTACTTTTGATTTTGTGGAGAACTGTTCCTTTAAATGCACTTAAAATATCTTTAAAGACACTTCAAAAGCATTTAAAAGCAACAGCTGCTGACAGTGAGAATTTCATTTCTGGGTTCATGATAAAATATTGCACAATATTTGATCTTCTCGCAGGTCCTGATTAAACAGATTGACTCATCAGACAACGTTCACACCATCGGCAGTGCCATCAGCAACCTGCTGTCCCTCACCCAGGACGGACCTCAGCTCTGCAGCATCATAGCCAAGGTATTGTGGAGTGCACTCTGCACTGATGTAGTGATCCTGTGTTCTCATTAGTTACACCACCTTGGCCATGAGTCTGATTTGGGTGAAGATTAATTTCCACCAACGCCTATTGAAATGTGCCTGAGATGAATCCATCTCCACTGACGCATTTCATTGTGCAAAAACCTGTGAGCCAGGAGATCCTGACGTCAGTGACAAGTCAGCAGTGTGATGTATTATATTCTTCTCACACCCAGCCTTTGGCAGAAGCAGCTTCATTTGATATTACGTCTCCACCCCTCGCTTCTCTCTAGACACACCCCGTTATGATCAGCTCCACCTTTTGCCAGTGTTCATCGTCCAGGCCAGCAGACCTGCAGCTATCTCTTTATACATGCCTCTAAAAAGCCATTTCACTGTGAGATAAGACAAGACAGACCAGACAGCAAGTCTCAATTGGCCATTAGTGAACCAACTGCTTCCAGGATCCTCTTGATAAGACGCTTCCTGATGGCCAACACACAAAGAATAACACACACACCTTGTTTGCTGCCAGATTGTCAGATCAATACTGTCAGCTCCCATTAGGGGTGAACACTGGTTACAAATGCAGGTTGCTCAGGCATCTTAACCTCTCAATCCACCTTTCTTAACTCCCTCTGTAATGCTGCTGGCCGAGCCCTCAGAGAGGCGTCTGAAGGAAACATGCCTGCCAATGGCTGCTAATGAATCCCCAATACGAAACATCCTCCACCTGCCATCAGAGTTAATTAACTAGCACCAGTCACTGTCACATACACACCCTGTTACAGTATCCTTTGGCCCATATCCGAGCTCCTCACTCATTATCATTTACCGCAGACTTTACTCATGCACTTGTTTTGAAAAACTGCAATGAGGCGTTTAAATATTTGGGTGGGCACCTGATAGTTCCACCTTTTCCATCTCTCTGCCAGTGTTGCTTTTTAAAGATGGTGTTTAGTGAGTGATGTGCTGTGTGTGGAGAGGAGGGCTCTGCGTTAAATGTGTGGTAGTGAAGCAGGCAGCATGATAAATAGAGATGAATCATTGTGTATATATGCTAGAAGTACCAGATGGGTTTAACAATGTTAAAAAGCATAATGGATCCCAGACAGTTTAAGGCAGAGGCAGCTCCTTGGGAAAATGGGAGTATTGTGTGATAATTAGGTTTTAACTTGTCATTTACATCCATCTAACTTGCATGATAACAACAGTAGATCCTTTTGCTCATTTTGCTTATTTGTTGCTGACACATTGACTTCCACATCAAGTCAGGGTTTTTGTTAAGTCAGCACCTGGGTTTTGAAGAAGACAATGAAGTCATACTTTGAGGATTGTTAAACATAACTTAAATTAAAATGATTAATTAAAATGTTATATGTACATATATGTATTAAATCTGTTAAATGTTAAATCAAAATATCAAGTCTTCATCTAATTGTTCAATCTTCATTTAAATATTAAATCTCAGTATTCAGTCTAAATCTAAATGTTACATCTAAACAACAGTAGTTTACTATGCAAATTATTCTATTATGCAAATTAAACATAGAGATTTAACATTTAGATTTAAAATTTAACCTTTAGATTTACCATTTGGCATTATGTTTAATGTTTTTCTTAACAAATTTGGTTAAAAACAAGTCATTGGATGTAAATGTGGTGAAGTTGCTTTTAATTTTAGCCTGTGTCACTTACAATCAGTGCCGATAGTGTAGCTATAAACACAACATTGGTATATTTCACTATTAAAGGAAGACAATCTAGTTTAGCCAACAGTTGTATTTTTACACATCTAACATGAGCATCGATTTTGAATGTATTTGGCCACTTGATGAATGTAAAACCAATGCTTATTTCTTTAAGTTTTACATCTGATTTGGTCTCCACCAACTCCCATGGTAACTATCTGACCCTACCTGCTAAGTGCAACACTAAGTTCACTTCCCAGCCACATGTGGCACAGAGTTCATCAAAACTTCTTTACTGGAAACAGCTGTCTTTAGCTGAAAATGGCACTAATGACAACTGTGCGAGTAAAACTGTAAAGTTGCAAGCCATTAAACCAAAACAATGAATTCATTACCATTAACAGGTACAACAGAGTTCAGTGCTAATTCTCTGTGGGTTTGTCGGTGTAAGCCAGTGACATAAATGTCGAAAGTGCAACTGGTCCAGATTCATGGGGTCCAGAGGCTGTCAGGGGCCCATGTAGGAATTGGTTGTTTTTGGGGTTTTTTTTCGCTGTTTTGAGAAATAGGACTGTGGTGGTTTGAGCCCAATCACATTAATGTTAATGAATTTGGCACTTTGGCTGCTGTGTATGACTCAATAATAGGGGCAGCTGTTTTGATGCCTGCCATCATCCAGCGGCATTTTTTGACCTTTCTTCTAGAGCAATGCAAAAATTCAGCAAGCACAAAGGGAGTCTGATTGTGGACCGTCTCGAATTCCTGCCAGATCAGCAAACTTTCTGTTGCTACCATTGCACAAATTAGACTCAGCAATACAGTTAACCACCAGCCTGCTGTTTAAATTGGAATTTGGATTGTATCTTCCTTGGCGGGCTATATAGTATAGCATATGTGTTGGGGATGAGCCCCGAACACCCCCTGAACAATTGTGGTGCAACATAATTGTTGGCATTAGCAACCCTTTAAAAAATACAAGTAATAATTTGATCAATTTTTAAAATAAAATATTGATTTAGAAGCTTTCAGTAAACTGTGTAATATATTCGATTCAAAGTGATTATTTAAAACTTTCTGTCGGAGCTAAATCAATTATATGTTTTAAAACGATACATTTCATTAAGTTGTGGAGAAGCTGTTTAATTTGTTTGCATATACTGAATTAAATGTATGCATTACAATAATGCAAAGAACAGCGCAAGATCTAATTCAAGAGAATTACAAGATGTGTATATTATGCCAGTAAAGTGAACAAGTTTGTAACATCTACCATCTCTCACTTCTAAAAACTTATTCTGTGTTTTATTCTCATAATATATGTTGTGTATACTATTGCAGGACGTGGCTCCTTAAAGCACTTTTCTGTTAATTCACAGCTTATCAAACTTTGACTACTAATCACATAATTGTGACTGATTTGTCACAACTGAATAAACTGCATCCATTTGGTGTACAAAGCTGGTCAAAACAAACCATACAGATGATTGTCAAACATAATCCATGTCTGCCTTTATTTGATGACCCACTCATAATGAAAAAATAAATGTTTTACACATTTATCTAAAAAAGCTTTTTAATATTTTTTTCTCAATCCACCAAACTGGACTCTGTGAGGAAACAGAGGCACCAACAAACAGAGTGAGAACATGGAAACCTCTCACAGAAAAGGCCAGTGCTGAGATGACTATGGAGAAAAATGTTATATGAGCTGACAGTGTTTAATACTGAGCCGTGTGCCACCTCATAAATCAAACAGCTGGAGTATTAGAGAGCAACTGTGTCATGATGTACAGGGGAGTTTGCTGTCTCAGTGTTTACCTACTGTCATGGTGGATACTGATCTAAATGTGTCCATGTTGGCTCACTCCCCATGTGTGTGTCCTTGGTCCTCTAACACTGAAAGCTTTAAACTGTAGGGTGTGAGAGAATGACGCGGCAATAACTCTGGCCTGAGCCGAGCGTGTAATCACAACTACCTGGGTAGACAGGGCAAAGACATCAAAATCAATCACCAACATAAATGCTGGCATTGTATCTTTCTGCAAACCACAGATACGTTAGTTTTATACGTTGTTATGTTATAGATATGTTGAAATTTTACATTTCATTATATTTTATATAGAAATGCCATTGTTCTGATGGCCCAAAATTTCGAAGCCCCTTTAGTCTGGAAGATGTCTCTTTGGAACAAAAGCCCACTTCTGTGACAGGCCGTCATCCCAAAAACAAACACCTTTTGCTCTGGTTTGGTCCCTTTTCTCAGAAAATACTCACTGCCTGCAGTAAGTTTCAGTTTCTCAGCATTGTGAGCCACTAATGAGTAAGATATCATATGAACTGTTATGTGTGCATTTTCATAGTAACCGATGTATGAGTATACGTTGATTTGAACCACCATTCCAACCATTTGCAGTATTTCCCAGTGGCATTTTCCCTACAGCAACTGAGCCACTGATCTCGCTTGTTTTTACTGACCGTTTGTGGCATTTCCCAGTGCCATTTGAGCCACAAAATATGTTTTAAGCCAAAACATTAAATGGCCGTCAGGTCCAATGGTCCATATTTTTTGGATTAATTGGGTTTTGGACTTTTGGGTCATCTGAACAATGTGCAGGCCTCACCTTTCGGTGGCACAATCTTGGCTGGAAAAGCAGCAGAGGCTTGATAAAAAACAACCGCTTTTTGTGACATTGTCCTGGCAGGAAACATAAAACCACACACTTTTCCTGGAAACACAGTGAGGAGTCACTAAAAAAACTGTAACAAGCTGCTGGAAATGCAGCAATGACTTCCTAAAAAACAACCTGTTTTGTTATGTGTTGGTCTTAAACAGTGGTCTGCAGCTTGGCCGGTGTATTACCTTGGTGTTAAATGATCCACCGTCCCCTCCACCTCCTTATGACATAGTCAGCTCATATTCTATGTCACTTTAGAAACGCTCATATAATGCATTTGGAAATGACAAATGTCTCTTACAGTGGTTTGCTGAAACGTATAATGCCAACATTTCATTGTGGTGGCTGGAATGTTTGAAATACAGTGCAACAGATGAAGATGTACAAAAAGATGTTTCAATAGAAATTAGACAACACAAAGGTAAATGTTTTTCTTAGTCTAAGAAACATAATGATTTAGCTTTGTCCACCAACCTTTTTGTGAACACAATAAGGTCCTTGAGAAATTTAAAATCTTAACTAACAACCTTTTGTTTGTATATCAAGAAGTAAACTGGCTGCAACCTGAAGAAGCTGCAGGCATCGTGTGAGCAAGTACAACAGACCAGAGTTCAGTTTAGGAAATGATGAGATGGAAAGAAATTACACGCTGTGTTGGCCTTCACATGCAAAGAAACGGATAGAGAGGCATTTTTAGACGAGTAGTCAAGTCTCACATGATGGTGTTAGTGCAGCAAGTACCAAAATGCATGAGTGTGAGGATAAATGTATTCCATGGGCTTCACTGAAGAGATGGGGATGAAGTCACTGGAAACAATAGAACTGCAAGTTGTTTGATGGGGAAGGGAAAGATACAACTGACGAGCCCAATGATCTGTGAAGAGAAAAAGCAGGAGGAAGAAGTCTGTAAAGATGAAACAAACAGAAAGGCACTTCTACTATAAACTGATGAATGTCTGAATAAAACTGTCTGGTACTGGTAGTCAGGCTGGAGGCTTTCCTCTTATTGATGTCTGATTTAGACTGAATAAGGACAGATTTCTAAATGCTATATGATAAGCACTAGTCATAAAGTAAAGAAAATTTCCACATTTAGTGCTGCTTTATTTCATATCTAGTCGACTTTTACCACGCATATGTATAAGCAGCATTGTAAAGTTACGTAAGTTAGCTTTAGGAAAATAAATTGTGCTGGTTGTCACGTTAAGTACTTAATGTATAGTAATGTGCTTAACAAAAAGTTGCGTACTTAACATAAAGTTAAATAATTAATGTAAAGTTATGTAGATTAGGTTTAAGTAAGAAAGGCTATGTAGGTTAAGTTTAGGGATAGAAACATGGTGAAGACGTGCCTTAAAATGATTCAAAGTTCACTTGGTTTCACACAGGACCCAAACACCAGTCACCTGGGGAAAGTCCTGGGATTGCTTGACCCATTCACCACCCCAACCTGCCTTCTTACATGGCCTTTTGTTCTTTATATTATTTCCTTATACACTTTCATCATCCTATTGCTCAGCTGTACATAGCCCTCCAGATTACATGGCTTTCATGTAGTTCAGAATTCGTCGGTATATGTACAAACAGTCCATGTAAACAGCCTGGTACAAGTATCACTCAAATTCTGTACATAAACGTACATGCTGTTGCAGCTAGATTATCCAATCAGACAACCATAAAAATCTGGTCATTTCATACAGGTACATCATACACTATGCAAACATAAATATAGAATCGAAAAAGTCACAATTAAAGTTATGTTATGTACAATATATATGTTTTAAAATTAATTTAGTTTTGCAGTTTGTGAAGCACTAGTTTTGTGCAGGAATGTTTGCCTTATGTCAGACAGAATGGTCAAGTCAATACTAGGACTGTCAAACAATTTTCTAAATCTTGATTTATCGCTGGATTTCAACAGTTTATATCAATTAATGCTTTTTGGGGGGCATACTGTCTAGGAGATGTGCAAAAGTTTAAAGTATGAAGTGTAAAAATAATGTCTGCAATGTACAGAGATAATAGTACAGAAGGAGTAAAGTTTAAAACATAATTTTTTAATGTCACAAAATATGACTATACATCTAAATCTTAAAAGCGCAGTAGATTCTAGACAGACCCATTCTTAACATTAATTTCAAAAGCTAACAATTGCGTCACAGAATAACAACAACCGGATCAAAAACCCCTTCATCCCTGCCAGAACACAACACACACGCTTGAATCAGCCTTTGAGTCTCTGGAGTTTCAGAAAGTTGACTGAAAACTGTCTGTTAGTGTTCGCCATTTTTCCAGGTATTTCAGAGCAATGTTGTGTGGGCGGCGAACAGGGAAGAGCGGTCAGGCTGGAGGGCAGAATGATTAGTCACTCCAAGCCCTGGCAGCATGGCCCTAGCAGCATATGAGACATACCAGCCCAGTATAATAGCCTTGTTAGGATAATGGTGGTAGTTACAGGCTTCGTCTTCCTCCAGGTAATTCTATCTATCTGCACGCTGAATAGAATTCAATACCTGCAAGTGTTTTTTGTCAGAGAGGTGCTTTGGTGTAGACATAGAGCCAATACAGGAGCTATTTTTGTTTGTTTACACCGGGCATAATCCAACAGAAAATGCTCAGCTATTATGGATAGCAAATCATCTTTTTTCAGCTCAGTGTTTTCCATTCATGAAATATGTATATTTTGGCTGTTTTTATCTGACATGATGAATTGTGCAAGCCATTTTGGTTCTGTGGTTGGCAGGCTTGCTGAGTAGAAATGGCCAAAACCATCGGTCATATCGGGTCCCGTGGACTCTTTAACACCAAGATGCTGCTATTGGCTCTCACAGCACACGTCTACTGTAGCACGGAGCAATTTGATCTGCACAATCATGTGTGCTTCAAGACAAGAGCCGATGATGACGTATGGTGTATAATTTGGATGTTTGGACAATAATGTCAGGTCTGTGGAAGCCTCAAAAGAGCTTTGCTCTCACTGAAAGTTGTTTTCCCAACAGAACCACCCTTTTTTCCTCACAAACATAGAAGTAATTGCAACACAGTGTCCACTCGACAAATAAAACAATAATCTTCATTTGAGAATATAACTTTTGGTCTCTTATCATGTGGTGTTGGTGAGTGCTCTTAATGGAAAAGTCTTCCTAACTATTTTTAAATTAACAATGTATAGATACGCAGCCCTGTCTTCTATAAATAATGTTTATATATTACTGAATTGTTTTCCCAAATGTGTGGTGTCATTGTGGCCTGCAGTATATTCAGAGGCAAGAGGTTCTTTTTGTAAGTACTTATTTTATGTACTGCAGGGAGGTAGCTGGGGATGGATGGTGGACACAAAGTGCAGACAGTGAGACCAGAATTCAGACTTTGTGTAAAGACATAAGTCTGTGGTTAAGTTTAGGCAATAGTTGCACTTTGGTTTAGGATTGGGGAAGATTACAGTTTCTGCTAAAAGTTTATAAAAAAAAAATCTTACATCTGAAGTGAGTTATATTGTACTAAACCAACACTGCAATCTTTCCCACAATTGAATCAAATGCGGCTAGGGTCTAAACATAACCATACAAAAGTTTTATAATGAAGTAGTGACTACAAGCAGATAATGCAAAATCAGATATTTGGCAGAAAATGTAAGAAAAAATGAAAATGTAATTGATGTGTTTAGTATCAACATTTGTTAGGCCAGATATGTTAATAAACAACATTTCTTCTTTATGTTACTAGAAAATGTAATCCAGCTGGAATAACATTTCTTATATGACTACAGCCTAAAACTACAACTACAGAGCTATTGTGACAGCAGATTACAATAAACTATAGAGCTGCAGAAACTTACAACATATTACATAGGCCTAAAAAACAAATAATTATTCTCCCTTTTTGTGGGATACAATATTCAAATTCCCCTTTTTATTTAATGAATGTATTTTACAATCACATGAAGATATGTTTTTGCAAATAAGATTTAGCAGCTTTAGTGTATTCAGAGACACCGGATCAAGACCCACACTGTGAATGATGCTTGAAATGGACTGAACTTTTTACAATTTAGCATCAGTGCAGATTTATGAAGCACTGTAGATCTTTCATATTGCACAAACATCTAATAACTTTTATTCCTCCACAGGAAGGAGCTGTGGTTGCCCTGTTTAAGATCTGCAGGCAGGACCGCTTCAGAGACCTGTATGCTCACGCTCTGAGGACAGTGGCCTCCATCTGCTGTGTGGAGGAGGGCATCAACCAGCTGGACAAGGTAAAGCTCTGACAGTTATATCCATTATAAAACTTAATTTATCACTTTGAAACCTTAGAGAATTGGCCTGGTTTCTTAGAAAAACATGGGAAGAAGGCAATGAGCAACTTAGGAAGAAATTACTCCAAACGTAGCAAAAAAACAAACAAAAAAAAACCTGTAAAAGTACAAGAAGCAAACCTAAAAATGAGTAAATAAGCTAATCAATACATATACTGTAATTTAAATATGTGCTTGATAAATAATAAAAAAAATAAATAAATTAGTTTCTAAATCTACTAATTTTTTTGCAATTTATGGAACACTTTTTGCCAAGTTGCTTATTGCCTTTTTTCCAATGTTTTTTTTTTTTTTTTAAAGCAAACCAATTTGTTCAGCATTTGAAGGGCTCTGAATGTATCACAAGAAAAGGCATGCCAATCCAAGTTTCAAAGGGTTAATATATTTGACTATTAATGAGGAACAATGGCCACTTATCTACAGAATTTTCATTTGTATTTTGTGGCCAGATCAATTAAAATGGGGAGGAAAATGGCACACGTGCATCAATCTACATTTTCTGGTAATAGAAAAATGGTTATGTGGATCTTTATAACTCAGAGTGAGGGAAGGAGAAAGTGAGATGACATTAATCTCAACTAAGTACAGTACTTCCAGTAAAACAGCTTGGCTCCCTCCCTGCAGTCCAGACAGATTATGTTGATCAGCTGAAGTTGTGGCTCAGACAAGAGGTTGTTCTTCTCTGCAGCAGCACAGTATAGTCTGCACTACTGCTGGACATATTCAGTCATGCTCTCACTTTCTGTGTTATGACTGGGAGGTTCGTTTGTTTTCACAGTGAATATGGGCCAACAATGGCAGCAGCAGGAGTCGGGGAATAGAGAGCTTAACAGAAAGTTTGTGTTTGTGTGCAGTTTGTGATCGTGAAATCAGGAGATAACCAAATGAAAGGAGGGTTGTTGGTTTTTTTTACTGGAAAAATAAATTATATATTCCCTGTAATATGTTGCACTTAGAAAATATTTAAAATATCTCTATTGTGTTCAACTTACCTTGGTTTAAATCTACATATGGAAACTTTTATGAAAATAGTTGCTCATCCTACTACTTCTTAAAGCATTTGTTAGGATCAGGCAGACAACTTATCAGAAACATATTTTAGTGTACCGTTTAGCTGTAAAATGAGAACGTTTGTGACACGGCTGTCATGTTGGAAATAGCAGACCAAAGCAACACCCACCAGCCAGACACACAATTCAAGGATGCAACAGTGTAGAATTTGATGTTTGAATTTTTAGGCAAATTTTAAAGATATATA
Source organism: Plectropomus leopardus (assembly GCF_008729295.1). Classification (NCBI taxonomy): domain Eukaryota; kingdom Metazoa; phylum Chordata; class Actinopteri; order Perciformes; family Serranidae; genus Plectropomus; species Plectropomus leopardus. The sequence continues at coordinate 15,089,060 of NC_056473.1, read as the reverse complement.
GAATGAACTGATTTTGATGCAATATCACTACTTTAAGCTTAGATGTTGTATTTTGTTTTGTGTCCTGACAGAGGCATTCATTTCACATGATATATGAAAGAACCATTCAAAATCTGAAAATCAGACCATAATTTCTATCGTTTCTGGCCATGATGAATAATTTAATTTTAGAGATTTTAAAAAGAAAACTAGTCTTTCAAACATGCCTGTGATATTTTGGGCTCAGAGGGTATTTCAAATATACACAAAATACAACCATTTAAAGTAGTATGGCCTTGCCATAAGCCAAAATAAAATACATGATTCCCTCCCCAGTGTTTGAAAAAATATTTTATGTACTTCCCCAGTTTTGCATCTCCGATACTCCCCTCTTAAAAATAACAGCCCCTAAGGAGACAGATATTGCACGTACTTCTAGATCTTCTACAGGCAGACTTTTTTACAAAACGCAGTGTAGAAACTAACAGGGTGCTGGTCCTTTGTTTATGTCTCATAATGAATAATTGATGTTACATGTGGCACTTTTACAGTGTCTAGCAGGCAGCATTTGACACACACACACACACACACACACACACACACACACAGCCTCTGTAGCTGTATTGTTGCTTTTTTTGGGGGGGGGGGACTTTTGGCTGCAGCAGTTGAGTTCTCCACTTTTCTATTTACTTGATTAAATTTTCATGAATAAGTTCACCAAGTTCAGTTACCTCAGGGCAAGGGGAGCCGCCATTAAACTCTCGCTGTATAATTTAAGGATTGGAGACAGTGAGAAAATAGGCATCTTACTGTGAACTGTGCTTATTTCCTGATGACAGAATTATACAGTACACACTAAAAGATGAGTCATGATTTACAGTGTGTCTCCGTGGTGCACAGAGATGAGATCATTATATTGGACCTCCTGACTGCTGAAGCTGACAGGTCAAACATTTAGACCTGAATGACTCCACGCTGTGTTTGTGAAGAAAATAAGGCGAGACAGGGAGAGAGGAAGCTAATGACACATCCTTCTTTGTTTGTCCTCGTTTGTTCCCTGTCGAGAATTCAACCAAAATAAACAACAGACGCACCTGTCTCAAGCAAGCGTTTACAGAAAGACAAATATAACCTGATTCTGGCTAATAATGATGCCACAACGGCGTCTGTGCTCACATATAGAGCAGCTGGGACAGCGTGAATCATCCAAGTGTGAAAACTCTTTAACGGGAACCAAAGTCCGCCCCAGATTAGCAGCCCCATCCCGGGAGAGAGGCTGTCAGGCAAGTCTACGCTACCAACCGCTTACCAGCGATCACTGAGGCTTGAGAAACACAACTGTCACTGTTGAAGGGTGATCGAGAAAAGGGGCCGGCATGCATCTGCACTGCTCATTGGTGGATTTACTGTATACCAACTTAGTTTTATGCCCAACTTGAACATTATCTAATCATAACATGGTGAATGGAAAGAATATCGATTAGGAGTGCAGCTGCTCCAAATGAACAAAGAAAAAAGAACTTTGAGGTTTAGTGACGGCAATATTGTATCAGACTAAAAGTTAAAACTTCTCAGCACAATCATGTTTTTATGTGAAAAACATCAGACTTTACTGAAAAAGATTAGCTCTAGAGTATAATTCTAAAATGTTGGATTTAATTTACATCATTTGATGCAGCGTAGGAAGTAGACAAGATACAGTAGCCTGGATGTGACAAATCAAAGAATGAATATGATAAAAAAGCTGCTTTTCTGGAGTATGTTCGGAAGTGTTGATGTTACACATCTTGACACGTTGACATGCATCAGTCATGCTGCTTGCTTATGTGTGCTATGGTAGGTGTCCACAGAGTTGTTTTTGGACTGAGGGGGTGGTGCTGCTTCCCAGCATTGGACAGTTGTTGGGTGTGCCATTAGAAATGGTGGCTGTCTGCTTGTAGATATTAAACCTCACTAACATTGCAGCTCTTTTGGAAACTTTCTCTTACATTAATGGTCCAGAGTGTACTATTTAAGGGGATGTATTGGCAGAAATTGAGGTTAATATAATAGGAATGGGTTTTTTTTTTGTGAACAATCACCAGGAAATAATAATCATGTTTTCATTATAAGCCATTTATAGAGTTAGGGTTAGGGTTGACCACAAATATTGCCATGTTGAGTACTATGTTTCTAAAGTAGTCCAGGATGTACAAAACAAAAACTCCAGATATAGCCATTCAAATTTTTGTGTCGGCAGTTTTAATAAGAAGACATTCTGCGATGAGCAGCGTTGGAGAAACACTGATTTGTGACATGAAATGGCTTTATTCAGTGTATTATTGGATGGAGATACCAGGTCTGTTGTTTTTAGAGAGCAATCTAAATCTTACACACTTTACCTTTAAGAAAACATCCTTGAAATTTGTTTCTGAAATCATTTGAGTTGAGAAATAAACCATGGAGTTGCTGAATCTGTCTTTATTTTAGATCAACAACAGTTAGTATAAATGTTTTTTGGGAGCTCCAGATGTGGTCAATTGTGCTTGATGCTCCTGATTTGCATGAAGTTGCCTGGATTCAACTTTACGCCCAATTTCTTGAAATTCAGCACTGCACTACTGTTATGGAATGCACCGTTGCTTACATAGTCAATGAATGCAACATGAAAATGACGGTACCTGTTACACATACCACTCCTCTTTAGACTGTCATGAGGGCTACTCCAGTACTCCAGATCCAATCACACCAGAGTACGGTTTAATCACAAGAAAAGGGCTTCCTGGAAATACACATGCAAGCTATTACCTATTTCCTAAGATAAGATAATAATAGTAAAATAAGAAAAACTACTTCAGTTCTAGACGCAAACCACATATATTACATATATACACTACAGGAATACAAAACTCTTGTACGTCCTTTTATTTGGATGGAACGTTTGGAGTCAGCAGGGATGCTAAACTCAGCCTCACAGCAGAGGTAAAGGTAGTAAAGTTGGTAAAATGGCCAGGTTGGAAACCCAAAGATTTATGCATGTGGTTGCATGAATATAGCCAGTGAGTTTGACTGTAGCTGAAGCTGCAGCTATACCTTAAAACAAGGCAATGTCCCAGGATTCCAATAATAGTGTGCTCCTGCTCCCAGAACAACAAATGTCCTTTTTTAGGGAAAAATGTTAATCCATACTCCAGGGTGCTTTATTTTAGCAAACAGATGATTTATGGGTTTAAAAACTAAAGACACTTTCATAACTCATAATTGCTGCCTCTTTGCTAAGTATTCATTCAGTGTCAACTGAGGAGAAAAGTGACACATTTAATATGTGGCCACGTTTAGAATTCTGCACTTTTGTTCCTAAACATAATTTGTTTTCTATGGTCACAGGCTAAAACATTTTCAACAGGATGGTGAAGCAAAAACCTCCCGTGAGCAGACATGGTAAACTTTGTTGTGACTCCAAAAAATGCAGTAAAGTTATTTGGCGTCGGCTCAGAGAATAAACTGAATGAGATACATCCGGTGAACGGTAAATGAGGAGTTGGGGAATATCCTATTTTAAGGAGGGAGGAGGTGCAGGTAGGGATGAGGGTGGGGGGAATATAGGGAGGGGGGCCATAGATGAACGGGGGTGCGGAGAGTGGATTGTTCCACGTCAGTGGGTCGCGATGGCACAGTGCTGCTGACGTCCACGGAGACAAAAATAGGGAATTGGCCTGTGAAGCTCAGTGCACTGATGCTCGTCAGCAGATAAGACTGACAGGTGTGGCGGGCTGAGAGCTGACGGTGTGCCTCACTCTGGATGCTCTAAAGTTTTGTTTTCAAGAGTGCTGGCTGGTGCCTGAGCATCAAAAATATTATTTTTTCTTTCCCATAAATAATAGCAGTAATGACTGTAGTTGAAAAGTGACATAGACAGAAAACAAAATGTTTCTGGTGGATACAATATAGGTGTCCATCACCACCATGGAAAACATAATCCTGCAGTTTCAAATTAAATTTGAATTGATAATATGGATGGTTTCCAGAATGTGTGCTGATTTTCAACACATTTAAACATAAAAGACTGGATAAGAACTACATTGACAGATGCAGAGAAACACTCAGCAGCTGTAGTGGTGAAGTGTAACTAAGTACATTTACTCAAGTACTGTACTAAAGCACAAATTGTGTTTACTTTGGAGAATTTCCTTTTCATGTTACTTTATACTTTTAAATTTAAATTACCAAACAGTTTATACAAGAGCAGCTGCAATGATTTGTTGATTATTCAATCGATTGCCAGAAAATTGATTGCCAACTATTTTGATAAACATTTAAGTCTGTTTCTATTTTTGTTTTTTTAGGGGTTTTGTTTGGTTGCTTGTTTGCTTTTTTTAAAGAATTTTCTGTATTGGATACTTGGATTTAATACTTTCAGTACTTTTCCTGAATATACTTACTCACTTTAATTAAGTAAGTTAAATATTTTTAGGAGTTTAACTTGTATCAGAGTATATTTACAGTGTAGTATTAATACTTAAAAAAGTATTAAGGATCTGAATACGTCTTCCATCACTGAGCCACTGTGGTAAAGTTTGTATGAGCTGTGCAATACTGCCCCCAAGTGGAAGAAAATCATTTTCACGTCCCCATATTATCCTGAAGTCTCTACAGGCACAACCAAACCTACACACACAAGAAGCACAAACACACAGATGAGATAAATATGACCTCCTGGCCCTGAGTGAACTTAACTTTAAACATAAGAGGATTTCCTGCTACTCTAAAACTCTGAGCTCATCCTCAACTCTGATGATGCACACACTCTGGGTCAATGCCAGCCAGACATACAAGAGTTTTCTGAGTCATTAAATCAGAGTGGTGTGTTTTAATTGTGATGGCTTTTTACGGGCAGAGCTGTAAGTTTTAGCCAAGCTGACACCATGGACACTTAACTGTCTGTCTGGATGGCCAGTGATGCTGCAGATGTTTTGTCATCCCTGCAGTGTTGAGATGAAATTTTAAGTGATGTTTCAGTTTAGCAATCAGGCCTGCAGACAGATCCCACTGAAGGTAATTTGTTCTATTGAATATTTTAATGAATTGCTATATCTACTCTCGTTCTTTGCATCTTTCAGCTCTTTTTTTACAAAAAGGCCATTAAATCAGACAAGTTATAAAATGTCAAGGACGACACAATAAAGTTCAAAACCTGTTTTCAATGTGGTCCTTGATATAAAAAGAATAAAGATGCAGGGACCCAGATACCTATGTAACGTTATACTTGATCCTTAAAACGTTATATAAGGCCTTAAAAAGCATTAACCCTTTGAAACCTGGATCGACATCAGTTTTCTTTTGCTGCATTCAGACGCCTTTCACAAGCATTAAAACCTTTGACACTTGAGAAAATTCATTTGGTTTCTTTTAGAACTTGTAAAAATTGACAACGAGCAAGAGATGGCTCACAAATTGCAAATTAGGAAAAGGTGATAAGAAAAATTATTTTTTTTTTTTTAAGTTTTTTTAGTTTTGTCCAGGAAAGTCTATTTATTACTTTAAATATATATTTAAAACTGTCATAGATGTAATTTCTCTGATTTTATTTATCTTCTTACCCTTTTTTTAAAAAACTTTTTTTTTTACTCAAATTGCTTGTTAATTTTGAATAATGTCTTGTCAGGTTACTCATTGCCCTCTCTGGCTACCTTTATCACAGTTAGCCATATTACCGATGCATAATGTGTATTTATGTTGTCTGATATTTAGGTGGATGGGATCTTGTGCCTTGCGGACATCTTGACTGATGAGAGCAGTGTGGAAGCAGCCAGGGCCGAGGCAGCGGCAGTTGTGGCTCAGATCACCTCGCCTCACCACACGTCGACGCAGCACCTCGCCAGCTTCCTGGAGAGCATGCACGACATTGTCACGGCCCTCATCAGTAAGTGGGGGTGGCACTGATGATGAAACCCTGACCTTTCACTCATAGTCGACCTGACCAAGAATTGTTTGGAGAAACAGTTTTTTTTTTATTAGGTCAAAAAAACAAACAGTGGGTATTCATTGTAAAGAAAGTTACAATACCTGAATTTATTGTTTATTTATTCATTTTATTTAGTTTTTGTTTAAAAGTGAGGAGTTTCAGACATCCAGTAGTGTTATGAAACTTTATGGAAAGTTGGGCAATATGCAGTCCCTCCAGTTGATGTACAGGTAAAAATATGTTGCAAAGGCTGTGAAGAAGAAGCTAGTAAACATGGATTCAAACAATGCAGAGTTTAAAATAAAAAAATATAAGAAATTGTACTTTTTTCCACCATTTTAACATTCCACTGCTGCACACTGCTGCTCTCCCTGTCCAAATTAAAAACTAAAGGTTGTTTACAGTATCATGGCATTAGATCTCTATAAAGCTCAAACGTCTCCCAAAACCACGCAGACAAATGAATGCAAGAGCAAATAATGTGTCAGTCGATCAGTGCACTTCTTTGCTTTGCATGTGTTGTTGTGTTATTTATAACCACTGTACTGAATGAGTGATTTCTTACTCTCAGAGTTGTGCGAGAGCGCCTCCTGTGGTGAAGTATTCCTCCTAGCGTCTGCAGCCTTGGCCAATATCACCTTCTTCGACAGCATGGCCTGTGAGATTCTGCTCCAGCTGAATGCCATCCACATCCTGCTGCAGGCCTGCAGAGACCGCCAGAGGGTTGACACACCTTACTCCAAAGACCAGGTACACATCATGCACACTTTTGCACAAAACTGTGCAGCTCTTCCACTTTAGCCCCTTGAAATCTGAGCAAATTGGCTTGATTTCTTTAAAAAAATTGTGTTGGCACTGATACCTGGCCCAAAACAAATATAATGTTACATATTTCTTACAGTTTTAAAATATTTTCTATTGTACATTTTTCTATTTTCTATTATATTTTGTGACTTTTATGTTGTATTTGTTTAAGTTATGCATTAAAACACAAATTCCTTGTATGTGCAAACCTACATGGCAATAAAATTGTCTCTGATTGTGACATTTGCATTTGGGTGCTGGTCACAAAATCTTAAGTATTAAAAATTACAAAATAATAACTTAGTAATGAGAACTCACAGCATTAACTTATATTGAGGGTCCAAAGGTTGTGATCATACAGGGCAGCTCTAACAGTAGCTGGGAGTGTGTTTGGATCAAACCATTGTACCAAGAATTTAGTTTTAATACATGGTATATACTGGTACAGAAAACAGTTTGCTTTTTATGTGTCACTTTCTGCACTTAAAATGGAAAAAGCAAAAGTACATGTTTCAGATCATTCATCATGTTTTTTTACGTTTATCTTTTTAATCTCAGGTAGTAACAATCTTGGCAAACCTATCAGTACTAGAGCAGTGTGCCTCTGAAGTCCTGCAGGACCAAGGTAAACTATTCTACAACTATTATTTGTAATTGAATGCCACACATTATTATTTTTCATGGGCAAGACTGTTGTTGGGTGAAGGGCATACACCAGCATTTAAAAATTAAAAACAAAAAAACTGTCCAGCTTACTGTAAATGAAAGTCTGTGGCTGAAACTTTGATATCCATGTATCAATTAAGCTTTTTTAACTTACTATCCAAGTGCCTCAGATGCTTTTTATTCATTATTATTTATGATCATTATTATTTAAGACCACAACCAAAACCATGGACATCCAATAGGAGTAAGCTGGACAGCCATCTTTTTCACTAGACCACTTGACTACTTACCCTATCCTCGAAGAGCACCTATTTTTTTTTTTTTTTTACTTCAACATCCCTAACACCAACTTTGCTGACCCAGTGCAGTACTCTAAATTTCTTCTTCTGCACCAAAAAGAATCAAGTGTCTCACTATTACCCATAAGTTGTTGTAAAAGCAAGAGAAAAAATGGTGTAATTCTACTTTAATCCTCAAGATGGCAGCATCAGATAATATCAATAAAGTAGCCTGGAAAAGCTGAAATAAAATATCAACCCCTGAGAATATGCATTTTTTGAACAACTGGGGTGTATGTAAATTTTCTTTCAAAAACATGTTTTTTATTCCTTTATTTTACATATTAATATTTTCTGCTATTCAATAAGAGTCTATCCTGTACAATCGTCTCTATGTTTGGATGAACGAGACACAAAAGTTTTCCATAAGGTTCTGGGTTATTGTGTGAGACAATAATTATTGCGTCAGAGAATAATTACAATAGAATAAATACAATTGCCAGAACATTTTTTTTCATTTACAATCTGCACAATGCATTTAGAAGTCAGTTCCTCATAGTTTTTGTCCTGCAATTGTCCAAAAGCTGTGAATCTCAGCATATTTGAAGGAATTTGTGTAACCACCCAAGGACTGATAGACTGTGCTATTTTTATTTCATCTTTCTTCTTTCTTTTTTTTGGATTAAGTGGTTCTGAACTGTTGATTTTTATTTCTAACTCCACTTTTGGAGAAAATCCTCTCTGACAGTAATGTGTGTACCTTTCTAATTCACCTGAGCACTCTTTTGTGTCTGAGTCTTGTGTAACTTCATGTTTCTAACTCATCTATTTGTTTGCTTTCCTAAGTTTCTGCCTGAAGCAACTTCATGAATTTCCTGTCACCAGGAAACAGACAATCTCTTAAAGTGTTGTAACTTCAATGTAACTTTGGTAGTGTCTTTTTCTGACTGTGCTATTTGTTGTGTCTGTCCCTTTCCATCGTCTCTGACGCCCTTCTTGGCTTCTTGCCTGGTTATTCTCTACTGCAAATCATTTCTTTTAGGAATAGAGCGTCTCCTGCTGCTGCTGGGAGAAAAGCCGTCCTCATCCAGTCCATCAGAGGGTGCTGCATGCGAGCGCGTTCAGCAGAAAGCTGCTGTCACTCTGGCTCGTCTGAGCAGGGACCCTGATGTGGCCCAAACAGCCATCCAGCTTAAAGGTAGTGCATAATTTCATTTAAGATAAACAAAAATAGTGCTGAAAAACAAGTGGTATAAAGAAACCGGGTAAACAGCAACACAGACTAAATAGTTGTTCACGGGAATCAGCATAGCCGGAGAAGTTTCAGTCAGTCAGTCAGTATCTGCCAACATACTGCTAGATGTAACAAAATCTTATAGGCTATACCTTCAACGAGAAAAAAATGTCTCACAAGACCATTTCAAAGGCCAGAGTTCCTCGTACTCTAATAAATACATGTAGTATATGTACTTCAGGTGCATTTTCTAGAGGCCCTCTTTGTCTCATGGGAAGCAACTCTCTATGAATGCTCCATGAATTCCCATAATATGATTAGTGGAAAGTAACATATATTTAGCTCCAAAACAGAAACCAGAGATGTAAAGTACTGTTTTTATTTTAACTAAAGTAGACGTGATATAATATCTGTTTGAAAAATATATATATATATGCACTGAGATGTATATAGTGTATTTGTCCTTGGGAAGGAATTGTTTTTTCCACAGTACCACACAAAAGACATACAGAGTGCATATCACAGACATCTAATACAAAGGAGACAAAGACATGGATTGGCAGGGGAGGTTAGCGTACTTACTTAGAGCTCCTTTGACTGGGAACAAGGCTCTTACTGAAATGGGCCCCTCTGCACATCAGTAGTCTGAACCTGCATCAGACCAAAGCAGAACAAGATACAAGTGGAGTGTATGATCTGGGTCGAGAGATTGTGAGTTCTTTGAAGATCAGGGATGAGATGAGTTGACACAATGAGCTAAAAGTTTGCTGGCTAAATGAGTTTTCTTTAAATGAAGAGTTAATTCTTAATGATGACTGTGAGCACATAGAAAAAAACAGAGGCACCTTTCAGGAGAACTGACTCGATAACGCTAGGGTACAGAAGAAAATTAAATTTAAAAAAATTGTTACCCATGAATCCTTTTGCGGTCGCGTTAAACTAAATCACTGTGCGGCACCTGCCCATAGCACAAATTTGTGAATGCTGGGATGGTTAAAGAAAGGCTCACCTAAATCTGGCTCTGATTGGCTTACCTTTACATTCTTACCCTAAGTATCACACTCCTTTTTGCCTAAACCTAACCAAACCAACCACCAAAGGTGACGACTCCTAGCCACTTATAGGGAGAGTTATTCCTTCGCTATCCTAGGGTTTGCAAATTTGCACCCATAATGGCAAGGTGCACAGATTAAACTGTGATCCAGGGTTAACTTTAAACCCACATTAGAGGAGATTTAAATTTAAAAACTTCCCTTTTGAGATGGACTGAGCAAAATAATAATTTCCTATAAGAAAGGTGAGAGACAGCCTCAACCCAGCTTGACTTGTATGATGATGATGATGATGATGAATGTTTGTCAAGATAGCGCTTCACCAAGGAAACTGTTTTGGAGCTGAACAGGAAGATTGGGCCAAATGTCAAACATGGTAGTGACAGAAATATTGTGCTGTCGTCCTTTTTTTATCTTCTATGATTTGGCAGTATTTTTCTATTCAGTTTTTCCCAAAATGGGGCAAAATTTGAGCCTCTCTGCCAGGCCATCATCAGTATTGTTAAACCCTCAGTATTATTAAACTGAGATTAATTTTGGTGCAACAGAGCTCTGCTTAATTTTAAATCTGGATTTACTAATTTTAAATGAAGTTTAACTAAACACTGACTAGAGCTTGATTAAATTAATTGTTGTTGGTGCAACTCACTGACTTTAGAAAATTTACCAAATAAACAGTCAGAATTTAAATGTAATGGTTCCTCCCTGAACATGACAAAAAAGTGGTTTTACGCTGAATGTCTCCTGAACATCACTGCTTTCTCTGCATCAGCGTTGAGATTTGATATATCTAAGAAAGGGGAGAGCTTGTAAGTGATTTTTTCTCTGTTGTCTTTAGCTGTTCCTCGTCTTATTGAACTGTGCCGCTCCCCTACTGAGAGAAATAACAGTGACTCAGTGCTGGTTGCTTGCCTGGTAGGTATAAAGTGTATGTGTGTGCATGCATACCTTTAGATATGTGTAAATGACTCCATGTCCTGAATACAAATATGTCATTCAAACTGCCTTTTTCTGTCGTGCCCCCTAAATACTATACATTTCCAGCTGCACTCGCTATACAGCACTTAAATGGTAGGGCGTTATACTGCAAGCCTGCATGTGTTACATCGGCGCACCAAATGGACTGTCCAATTTAATTACATCCACAGGGCAATATCTGAACATTGAAAACGCATCACAACCTCAGTATCTTTAAGCCATGTTGAGATAGCTGACCGGTTCACATCATCTCAAGCATCATATGTTTAAATATGTGCATATCATGAATAATATCCATGCTTGTACTTTATCATTCTCTCATTCTGGTCATAATTATTAAGACCAGATCGTAGGGTCGACGAGGGGATTTGAAGCCCATAATGTTCAGGAGCTTAATTGGGCTGCTGCGCTGCACTGAGAAATGCCCTCCTCTTCACTGTACCCACACTTGTCAGTCTATTCAAATTAATGTGATTCTATTTTATCCTTTTAGCCAAGGGTCAAGTAGAGCATTTGTGGGTGTTGAGTTTTTACCTTCAAAGGGTGCTGAGCTTTCGCAGATCATTTGTAATCTTAAATGTAAATGTCGAAGGCTCTCCCTGCTGAATTGGCTTGAGACGTCACACGTGTTACTCGTGTGCTCTTGAAAAAATAAAAATAAAAATCACGTGTTATTGAAACAGGTACGACTAAATTCATCACAGTATCACTACAGAATGTTTTTTTTTTACTGTAACAGATACATAAAGGTTTTTCTTTATTAATGTCAGCCCTTTGAAACATGAGCAAATTGGCTTAATTTCTTTCAAAAACACAGAAAGAAGGCAAAGAAGAAGAAATGGCCAAAAATGAGTAAGAAATTGGTAAGAAGTACGACAAAATTACCAGAAAATGAGTCTAAAAACAAATAAAAGCCAAAACATGTAAACACAAGACACAACACACAAGTATCTTGAAAAAGTTTTAAAAACTGCAATAATTTTGTAATTGATTTTAAATATGTTATTATGATATATATAATTATAGTTTTTCCCTGGCTTTTTGCCCCCAAAACATTTTCCCCTAGCTTTTCAAAAATAATTTTACGTAATTTTACGTTTTTTAAATTTACTAATATCTTTTTATGTGGGTGTTATTTCTTACCAAATTGCTTAATACCTTTTTCCCATCTTTTTATAAGAAATCATGCTAATGTGCTCATGTTTTACAGGGTTAAATACTTGTGAAAGCTGTCTGAAAGCAGCACCAGAAATAATGTACACAGTTATCACAGTTGTCTGCATGTGTGATTGTTTATGTATAAACATGATTTTGATGCATGTATTTACAGCAGTACATCATGATCTGTAATAATGCACATGTCTGTGTGCCTTTTGGGTTTGTGCACATACATACTAATGTGCAAATCTGTGTGTGTGTGTGTGTGTGTGTCTGTGTGTGTCCAGGCTGCCCTGAGGAGGCTGGCAGCGGGGTGTCCAGACAGCATTGAGGCAACAGACCACCAGCAGCTGATCAAACCGCGACTAGTCGACTCTTTCCTGCTGTGTTCCAACATGGAGGAGAGCTTTGTATGACGGCCTGCACGGCGAGCACTCATAGTGGAGAGCCGAATACATGTACAAGGTCACATATATGTACAGTTTCATGACACAGAGAGAACTAACGAGCAGTTTCACCCCAAAACATTGGAGCTTTGATTTGTCACTTCCTGTTTCCTGAGAAGATTTTTTATTTGTCTAAATGTCGTACAAGACAAGAATTTGGACAAATGAAGTGAAACTGTATCGTGTTGGACAAACGCAGAAGACTTCTATATGTATAGAAATGTGATGCCTAGTGCAACTGTGTTGCCTCTTGGTAACCTGACCATTTTGGGCCATATACACAATACACACAATACATTTTTTTTACTTTTCTGGAGTTGAGTCCCTTTTTCGGGGCCTTCCTCACATGGTTCAGCATCATCAATTCCCTCCATAATAATGGTCTGAAAATTTATTTTTGTGTCATTTTACAATCTGGAAAAAAAGAGAAAGAAAACAGATACACAATAGTAGATGACTAACGTTTCATTTTAAAATTTGTAATGTAATTCGCTGATAATTTAAGTAATAGAAAATTATTGCAATGCAAATGGTGCCTTGAAGCAACACCATACATTTATGGAATCCCACCATGACAGTTTTTGGTACAAAACATTTTTTGAAAATGTCTTTAAATTATAGTTACTCTATTTTATGACAAAACAAAACATTACAAACATTCTTTTTTTACCAACTGGAATCATTATGCATACCAAGAGAGTTAACTGCAATGAATGTGTACAATTTTCTACAAAAAAAAAAAAAAAAAAAGGCATATTAGTGTATTGTATTCTGCTGGGAATTTCATATCAGTGACTCTATCAGTAATTATTTTGTATGAGTAGGTGCTTCTTTTTAAAAATGAAAGTATAACCTGTTCTAGAATGAAACACTTTAAATGCTACCACTGTGCAATTTATTTGTGCGATGTCTGATGATATTGTGTCCAAAGCATGTTGAGAACAGAGAAAGAAATATGTGATAGCCTTTACATATGTGATAATACAATGAAATGCTTCTGAAACTAATGCTCACATGAAGTATTAAGCATTTGAATACAAAAGATATACATCTGTTTAGATATATTACCTTTTTATGTTTTCAACAGGCAGTCACTTTATTTGGATAACCATTTACAATTAAATTATTACCTTCAGTTTTAACTTTTTACATGTTTTCATGCTTGCTATTCAAGTACTTACATTGAAAGGGCACTATTAGTATTTAAAATGTTTGACGGAGGCTTGTGGCAACATGATCTATTTGTCCTGGTGTACAATATGTTGTTAAAGTGCATTGTATGGCATGTTGAGTTATTCTCTTAAACTTATTTGCCATTGATATCAAATATTATATTTGCCACTGGAAAAGGAATCTATTAAATGGTCTTGGTGTATTATTTAAAGAGTAACCATTATTGTGTGCCTTGCACGGAATAAAGGCAATCAGTTAATGTTCAGTTTATCATTTGAGTGAAATGCTGCCATATGTGTTGTCACAAAGCTGTACACTTGATTCAGAACTCAGAACATGAGCAACCCACAAGAACTCGTAGTTAACATGGTGAAGAATCCAGACACTAACACAACCAAATAGAAAATCAAAGGAGTACTACATCCCACATCTAATTGTGAAACATCCAGAGCATTTCAACCAAAATAAATTGGCTCAGAACCTGAATACTTGGTAAGCTGGAAACAAAAAATAGCTGGTTTTCCTAACGCATTCTCATCCCAAGTCGTCACATATTGCCCCTTTGTCAGTGGACTTCTGTGTCTACATATTACTCTCTAAGTATCCTTCTGCATCTCCTGTTGACGTTCCTTTAGGCTGCTACAAATGCTGGGATGTCAACAAAAGCGTGTGCTTGGATTATACTACAAAAGCATGTAGTTATGTTTAGGCAACAAAAGTGCATTGTTAGGTGAAGAAAGATACATCAGATGGAAAGTTAATGCTGGACTCCTGCATGAAAGTCCACATTTTGTTGGATCCATCCATCAACCCTTCTGTCCTATTGGGACCTTTGTGCTGCTTATATTACATCGTTACAGTGTGTCAACCGGACTCCATCCAGCAGAGTATCATGCCAATGTGCTAGGTTTTGTCTGGCTGCGTTGTCAACTGATGCTGACCGTCTGCATTTCATGCTGTAATTTAAAGTCTTGAGTCTTATTTTCTACTCCCACACCCCAACTCCTGCAATACAGACTGCATTTCAACTGCTGTTCATATTTATTGTGGTCAATGGAGCATTGCTACACCACCACCAGTACAGCAGGCAAACACCAAATTCAGAACAGTCAGCACACAGTGCCACCTTATTGCAGTGTGAGTGCAGTTGGGGTCCTTGCAGCTTAAGTTCCTCGGAGGGCCCCCCCAACCTCCAGGTATCTCAGAGGAACTGCGCTCTCACAGTCTTTCTTCTGCACAAACGCAGGCATGGGGATGAGAAAAGCCTTTGAACAAGGCTCACAGAGAAAGAAAGAGGCTAACAGACAAGAGGAGGTGGACCCAAAGGTCTACCTGTTGGTCCTCCGTGAACTGCCAGGTCCTCTCAAAAAAAAATAAATAAATAAAATAAAACCAGGAGGGACATTTGCTGTAAGCCTCAAACTTTCCAGATAAACATTAGGTCTCGTTGGGAGGAGAAAAGAGTGCAGCTGTGTGCATTAGAAAAACTTGTCATCAAAATGTCTGCTTCTCACATTGAGAATTTATTAATTCACAATGGATTAGAGAAGGGTTCTTAAACTGTAAGTGTTGCAGAGTTTTCACAACATTTTGAGTGATTGGGACATGATGTAGTGAGTGATTACAAAGAAATATCTGAGGGCCGATCTGCCAAACTTGTCCTCTGTATTGTCATCTCTTTGATAGAAACACTCAGGTTTTTTTTCCTCCTCCATAAGCCTTCCTGTCCTTGGAGAGACAATTGAGGGTCTTCTTGCTTTCTCTGTAGCTTCTTTTTAACCTAAGGGCACTTACGCTGAGCCTGGACTTGTTACACTCCAGCCCAGAGTTGAGACAATTGAGCTGCTTTGTGTGTGCATGAGTGTGTGTTGTCCAGCATACACGTGGGACTGTGTTCAGAGGCCTTTGTGATAGAATATGCTCCTGCCTCGCTTTGTTGAGACCCAATGAAATATGTATTGACGCAGAGGAGAACTAAACAGACGGCCTAAAAACACAGGTTCCTTTGATATTGTTTTGGTCCAACCATGACCATGATGCCGAGTATTGTAGCTCTGGGTTTTTCAGTTTTTCTTAGTTTCTGTGCTTTTCAACTTTAATTTTCGTCCCTCTCCATCTTCCTCTGCAAGTATGGTGTTGCCAACTGTATTATCAGAGTTTCAAGGGGGTGGTTAGATAGTTAAAAAAAAACAAGTTTAATCTAATTATGCAGTCAATAAGGTCTCTCATGAACAGCTATCAGAATATCAGCAGTATCACTTATAATATAGGTAGTACACATTACATATAAAACTCGATAATAAAAGGGCATACAGTACCCCAGTCATTTTCACAATGTGAAACCATAAATCACAGACACTTTGTGTAAAAAAAGGATCTGAGGCCTTGTAGTCTAATGTAAGAAGACACTCCTCTGTGACTCCCGTGAGACTTTAATATTTTATGGGTCACATCTTTTGCTTTTGCCACTGAAAAGTTTGATTCTTTTTCTTTCAGAGGGCCAGAAATTAGTGAAACTTCTTCCTCTTCTTTGAAACTGCTTTCAGAAGTTGATACATTAGTCTTTACTTTTGCAAAAACTCACAAATTAGGATGAAATAATTTGGCCAAACTTAAAAGTCAAATGTCTTTGGTCAAGAGATGAAAAGTGAGTACTGAATGCACCCCTGTTTCCACTGTTGGGCCTCTGATCAAGTGTGTCTGAAGTCCAGCTCATCAGTTGACTCGTCGGACACATCGTTTGCGGTGTTATGATATGCCCCCCATTTTTTGAAACACTGGCAGTAGCGATGTAATATAAGGAGTATGAAGGTGCCTCTAGAGCAGGTGGGAGGGTTGGTGGATGGATCCAACATGCAGGAGTCCAGTGCAGCATAATCCCACCATGTGCTTGTGGTGACATCCTGGAACATAAAGAGCAGACACAGGAGGATACCTATACCATAATATGTAGACGCGGAAGTCCATTACAAAGTGGCAATATTTGACGACTTGGGATGAGAGCGTGTTGGTTATTTTCAAAGTGCCCCAAAAAGGAGTGGCTCCCTGAACAAGGACCAATTTGGTAAGCAGGCTGAAGTCAAACATGGTGGCTAAGCAACGTTTTGCTGTGGATGGGGGTCAGCAACAAAACATATTTTAGCCACACTAGAAAGGCCCTACAGAAAATCTCAATATCAGTTTGAGTGTGCACTATACTTACAGTATTTTCACTGCTTTACCTTTCCTTCAGACTGTTTGTTTCAATGGGGAAGATGTTAACAGCTTCAGTTTCCCATCGCTGCTCTAGTTACCACCAGACTCTATTGATAAAAACAGTCATTTTAACTCACTGAACATGGCAGCTGCTGCCCTATCGCTGCTTCAATCAGATAGCTTGTGTTTTTGTATTGAATGACTTTGGTGACTTTTGGTGAAGTAACCATTTAAATGCCAAAGTCACACAATAACACAAACAAACTGACTGATGGAGGCAGCAGTAGACCAGCTCCTGTATTCAGAAATGCTAAATCACTGTTTTTCCCAGTGGAGTCTGGCTTTGGAGAAAGCGTCATAATGGCTTAATTTTCCCATAGGTGCCTAAAATACGTTCTCTTGTTTGCCTTCTCCACAGGAGACATTGCTGCACTTCAGCCTGCTCCTCCAAACTGTGCTGACTGCCATCTAGTGTATAAAATAAATTTACTATTGATATGTACCTCATACAGCCCCACTACAAAAAACAACCAAACAAACAAAAAACAACTGAACATTCCCTTTTAAATGAAACCTTAATGTTCTCTGACCTTTGTCATAAACGTCCACATACACATACATCACAACGATCATGAATACCACATCAGTAGGGTGTATTATTCATATGGATTCTTTTTGTAAGCACTATGCTACATAGCACTACTACGCTGTATTTTGCAAATAGTATTTACTTTGGGACAAATTAACAAAGTGCAAATATTCCTTGCCTCTGAAAAACAAAGGCAACATTTAAATTGCACATCTGCAGCTGTTCTGTTGCTGCTGAAACTATCTATTTCTTTGTTAACAGAAAAGAGAGCGCTATTACTTACATGGATCATGTTGCCTCTAGAATTCACTTCACACTCTCTCAGCTTCAAACTCTGTGAAAGTGTAAAACTAAAAAGTTTAAAGACACACATAAACCCCAGTCCAACATTAGCATCCTGCTGCAGCACATATAGACCTCACAGTGTAGGCTAAAGACTAATTATGTCTCAAGTTTTGACACCTGTTGGACAGCCAATTAAGAGAGTAATATTCATGTTTGCTGATATCTCTAGTCTAGTCCCCAGCTGGCTCCCATTAGAGGACCAAGTGGAGATTTTAATTGGTAAAACACACACAAAAAAATGGCCATAAATTATTATCAATAGTTTTGCATTCAAAGCTTTTGGCTAAAATCAGTGGAGGGTAAAAGTTTAATGCCAAAAATGTTCAGGGGTTTGTGTATGGTGGTCGTATGACTTTATCTTGTAGCTGCCATGCACCAGTGCATCAGAGAGTCTGAAACACTTGTTCTGGGGATTTTTTTTTCTGAATGGACCTTGATTCTGCAGAAACATAAATACCAAAGAAATGCTACACAGTAAAAGGTAATCACAACTAGCTGAGTAACTTGAATTTTTCATTGGTTGTTGTGAAGCAGGAGTTCATTTAACATTCATAACATAAAAAATAATTATGAATACCTCTGTGTGGTATTGGAAGTATTTAAATTGAGTGTCATAAAGTGACAAAGTTATTTTGAAATATGGTTACTGCCTGAAAACACTGGTGACACCAAGTCTCACTCAGTCTCCCACACAGAGAAGCTTTTTTTTTTTTTTTTTTTTAATTTTTTAGCTCTTCCACTGACCTGCAGGTGGCGATCATGCACCAATACATGCATAAATGTTTCAACAGAGACAGGGAAGAAGAAGACTGCAAGCTAGTCAACATGGATGCAACCAATGTTGGATTAAAAAAAATCAGAAAACGGACTTGAAAATGTTTGATGAGAGAGGAAATACTTCCAAAATGTTTCCCAGAGCTCAAGGACACACAACAGCCTCTGGTGAGTAAGACTGAATGTAAACGTTTTGTTACAATTCAGTTTTTTTTCCCTAGTCTTTGCTTTCAAGTTTACAAAACAAGCAACAAATAACTCTTGAATGCTCAGTTCAAAGATATGGTTTGAATAGTGTTATCAGCTTGTAAGTCAAGGACATGAAGCTACAACAGTCTCTAAGTAATCATGTTTTTTTCTGCCTGTTTGACTTGGATTCATCAGCTGTGAGCCTCAGCAGCTAATTGTACAGAGCAGAAGCCAGTCAGTTTTTATTAAGTCACTCTGTTGTTGCAGAGTGGGACCAAAATGTAAAAATTAGGCTTGGACAGTATTTAGTAATTCATACCTTCCTGAAATTTTACTGGGGTGGTATGGTAAATGACAGTTTAAGTTAGGTTAAGTTTATACAAATAACATTTTTGTGAAACAGGGCTGCTCCTTAATGCCATTTGATAGAGAACTCACTCTGGGACCACAGGGAGCCTAAAGAGGTGAACATTGTATATTTATATTGTTTCAGGGTGAACTGTTCCTATAATACTGATGATTGGGGATGCACAATAATATCGGCACAGCATTGGTATTGGCAGATAATGCTTTAAAATGAAATATTGGCATAGGTCTGAAATGAGCATTTCTGCCAACTGCTAATTATGTGACTTTAATTAGTTAAAAGAGGTCAAATTTTTCGCTGCTTCTGTTGTCAGAGTGGTCTCTGGGAGAGCATCGGCCAAGCTTGGGGATTAGTTTTATAGTTTTGTTTAAACTCTGTCACACAAGAACAAATATGGCATGTTTTACATGTAAGTTAAAGTAATGTTATTGTTTTGCCCAGTAAATGTGTACACTTTGAAAAGCATTTGTGTTTTAGGTCTGCTTCGGCCACTAGTGGGCCGTTATGGTACGAGTAGACGTAATTTCACTACAGGGGGAGACTTGATGTTCTCTGCAATTAGTTCAAAAAACATATACAGACTGTATCATTGCACACATCTGATCCAGTGACCTTTTTCCATCCTCCAGTAGTGTACTGTATGTAGCCTCCAGAATTATGGCAAGCACACCCTATTTTTCAGACAGTGTTTAGCCATCACCCAGTCACTTTTCTTTACAGCTAATTTTGACAAAACAAAATGCAGCATTTAAAAGTCATTATGATGAAACACAAAAACATTAAAAGAGGCATCTACATGTTGATTAGTGCTGAAACTACCACAAAAGGGAGTCAGGCAGTGCGCAGTATACAGTAAACTTTACTTTCACAGACCTTCAAGGTAAAACAGAACCTGTTTCTTCTTTGTGTTCAGCAGCATTCCTGGTGGACTGCCACGAATTTATTCAATTGTTGCTTGAGTGCACCTTAATTTGTGCGTGCCAGGCAGGACGGTGGGAGGTCGCTCTGTATGGGTCAGAATTGACTCTCAAATAAATGCTCAGCAGCAAGGCTCAAACAGCTCCTTTTTGTCCCAAGACGTGTGGCCTTGATAAAACATTCAGCACATTCAGGGCTGCAATTTATTTTTCATGCCGTAAAGTAAAGGACAAACAATGGTGATTACTTTTCAGTGACAGAGAATGAACATTTTGAATCTTTTTCTTTCACTGAAATAACCATGGAGCGTGGTGTGCAGTAGCTCATTGGAAAGAGGATGGTGTGCTTGTGGAAGAAGGAATGAATTAATGAAATGTGGTGATTAAAATTTGAGCAGCCACAGTCTTGTTAGTGTCAAAGGGTGTTTTTATTAAGTCTGTGTTTATGCATTTCTGTGCTTGTGTGTGTGAGAGACAGACAGAGATAAAGAGAGACACTGCTCCTCTTTAGGGACTGGGGCATTTCAGCAGAAAAACTGCCTGGAATATCACATAAGAACTAGGGTTGGGCAGTATATGTATTTTATCCATTACAAAATCCACATTTTTTTCACTTACATCTGGTAAAATAATCATCTGTCTACACAGACAGTTTTTGTTTTATGTGTCCAGGTGCCACCCCGACACAGTGCAGGTAAATGAAACTGCATAACTAGTTTTCATTGGAACTACAGTAATTATGTGTAAACTGATTTAAACTGTTGATAGTGTCTGTGAATTATGTAGTTAATGGTTGTTTTTTTCAATCTTTTTTTTTCAAATCTCAAGAACGCCTTGAGGGAATTATTTCAAATTTAGCACAAATGCTCACTTGGTCCCAGTGATGAACTGATTTGATTTTACTGGTCATAGGTCAAAGGACAAGGTCACTGTGGCCTCATCTGTCTCATTTTCATGAATGCGATTTCTCATAAACATCTTGAGGGAATTTCTTTAAAACATGGCACAAATGTTTGAGTTGACTCGATGATGAACTGATAAGAATTTGGTGTTCAAAGGTCAAGGTTACTGTGACCTTGCATCTGTCTCATTATAGGGAGCGCAATATCTGAAGATGGCCCAAAACATAAAACTGGAGATCATCATTCATAATTGTTCACAAATGTCTAATAGGATGATGAAGTTCTGACATTTTATATCCAGGTCAAAGGTCATTTGTGACATCATAATGATCTGCAGAAAACTTGTCTGGCTATTACTAAGCGTCATATCTTAGAAACAGAGGGGGAGATATTTGGTCAGATACTAAACTGCTGACACTAATCTTGGGTGTCCACCTTGAAACTGCGATTGTTCAGATCTTCTGTGCTGCCGGGGGAGATGTGTGTGAAGCATCCATGTTTTCACACACACGGATGTAAACTTTAAGTGCAACTTGAGTGGTGCGCAAACGCAAACAACTGTATGGCAGTACTTCTGTTTTTTCTTTTTTTATCTTGTATGTCCCACTGTTTTAATCCTTCTGTGTCCCCTCTCTAAATGTGGACACCTGTGATTGCAGAGCAGGCTTAGCTTCTTGTGTGTTCTTATCTTTCCACAGCAGCAGTTTGCATAGTTTGAGTCCTGGGCTGGATAATTGATCTGTAACCCTGAATGTCCTTTATGTAGTATTGTCACTTTATGTGACATACTGAAGTCACTTCATAAAGTTACTTGCATCCTGTGCATAACAAGCATACTTATGTTAACTGAAAACATGATCTTTTGCTAAGCAAGTAGTTCTGGTGCCTAAACCTAACTGCTCTGCCACCTCGAAATGTGTTTTCAGAAGTTGTGGTCATTTCAAGTATTTCTGTGAGATTACGCTGGTTTTAACAAAGATGCCAAAAAACGCCGTCCCTCTAATGACAACTTGAGGCTAGCGCCAAAACAGAGTCAGTCCTCATTGAACCCTACGAAAATGGGCCCAACTTTACAGCAGAATTAAACGTGTTTACAGCCTGGTGCAAAACACAGTTCTGGTTTCTGTAGCTAATTTCTGCGTTCATGACAACTTTATGGGGGTGACTTTCTATACAACTCAGCCCTTTACATTTTATGAAGATTTAAAGTTATGCATAATTAAGGGTGGGCTGCTTTGAGTCTTCTCAGCTTCTCCGTCAGATCCACCGCCTGCTCCTCCACAGCGCCAGCCTCTCGCCCAAACACGGCTCCAAAAAACCAAGATGGTGACGGCTTAAATGCTGAACTTGATTTTTCAAGTCCGCCATCCGCCAGGTGACGTCAAAGTAGCTACGTCCAGTATTTTATACAGTCTAAACACACATAAAGACAAGACGGGTTCGCTCGCTTTCTCCCACACACACACACTCTCACAAAAGCTGTTTAGTTGATTTGAATTAAACGTTTTTCCATTGTCTCTTTTAAAAGCCATCAGGCCTGTACAGAACAGCCTTACATAACCCCTGTTCACTACCTCTGTTAACACACTCATCTGTTCTTCTGCAAATCATCAAACATCAATAATCCTACACACACACACACACAGAGAAACACACACACAGACACACTCTTTTCCCTCTCTGGTCCTCTGAGCCCCCTTCACCATTAAGGCCACCGCAGCACGGCTTCTCCATTTAGGTCCTCCAGTCCCCCCCCTCTCCGTACACACATGCACGCACACACATACACACACTCCTCTCTCTCTATCCAGCGTCTCGGAGGATTTGCGGAGGGATTTTTTTTCTCCTGCAGACGACCAGGCAGCAGAATTGTATTTGTTTTCTCTGTAGCGCTGCCTGTAACTGCAGACAGTAGCAAACCGCCGCGCTGTGTGTGTTAACTGTCTGTGTCCACAGTTGTTATGACGGAGTGTATCATGTAACAGCCCGAGTATCTGTAGCCTTTAGGTTTTATATGTCCAACAAGCCTGAGTGTGTTTGACACTGTTTTGGATTGGCAGCAGCAGTTTTTGGTCTTCAGGGTATTTATATTCTGAGTGACATGTTGTGGGATGTCTTTTCCAAAATTGCTCTGGATGTGAGGAAATGCCCGTTGCTAAAAATGCCCATGTGTTATACGAGTGGCTTTTTGTTGTTTTTTTTTTTTACCTCATCCAGATCCAGCAGGCATTTGTTTGCCTTAGGATTTGAATGGCTTTTTTAATGCAATTCATTAGCACTGGGTCAAAGGTCACACAAGGTAAAATTGGTACGTTTGGCTTCTACTTTTTAACATCACACTCGTATTTAAATGCTGAAAGCAAATACAATTTTGCATGTACGTATGTAACTCCTTGTGTCCTAACCTGACACTCCTGGGTAAACATTAAGAAGAGTGGCTTATTGATTTTGCCCTCTTGAGCTGATGTGTGAGCATGAATAACTCTGCGTGTGTCTGTGTGTGCAGGTATCTTCACACAAGGAAAAAAAAACAGACCAAAAAAACAGATCTGTCTCTGTATCAGCAGGAATGTTATTTAACACTTGGTTTGACATCAGTTCTTGTGTTGCGTTCAGACGCTTTTTACTTGCACTCAAACTTCTAAAACCTGAGAAAATATGTTACATTTCTTTCAAAAACAGGGGAAAAAAAAAACATAATAAGCAACTTTGAAAGAAATGTTCTGCAAATGTTCTGCAAAAAAAAATGTAAAAGGTGACAAGTAAATTATCTGAAAAATAACTTGGATATAATCAAAAACTAGGAAGAAATGTCCAGAAAACTGTATTCATAATTGTCTTGATTATATATTTAAAATTATATCACAGCGTAAAGAAAAAATACATCTTCAGCACTTCCTTGTGGTCATTTCTTCTTTATTTCTTTTAAAATTTACCTTGCTAAGTTTTGGGCCATTTGTTAAGTTGTTTTTGGGGCTGATAATTGCCCTGACTATGGTTTGTGGCCTAAAGTGAAGGAAATGCTGCCATGTCAGCTGCACTCATGCAGGGGGGAGGTGGCGAGGGGGCTGGAAGAGCAAGACTTTAAAAACAGGAGTCTGGGATACGTGTTCTGGGTCATGTTGGTTTAAGGTTCGGGAAAGACTGTGGGCTTTTTAAAAATGTTAATAACATAAGTATATTGCTCATGTCTCAAGTCACTTTCGTTTGTTAAAGTGAAATCCTTATATGTTCCTAACCTAGACCAAGTGCTTTGAGGGTTAGGGTTAATGTAGCCCTAAACGTAACTCTAGAAAACCTTTATCATGCTTTAGTTGCTGCGAGCAAGAACTTTATTATATAACTGACAGTAAAAATGTTTTCTCTCTATACTGATAAAAAAAATACGTTTTTAGGCAGCATTATGTGGCATATATATAAAATAGCTGATTCTGTCTTTTAAAAAAAAGTATTTGCTGTTACAAATTAGGAGAGAACAAAGTTGTACAATAACGTGACTGAATAGCTCTTTAAAACTTGAAACTGAAAAAAAAAGATTAAAAAAACTTTCTCAGAGTTAGGTCTTTGCTACTGATAGCTTAGATAGTACATTTGGTGATTATATTTCAATCTTTTTTATGGCTGTTTTTTTTTTTTTTTGCACCAGGCGTCTTTTTCTTTTGTGGCAGTATCTGGTAGTTTTGGGTGAGTTTGACAAGATTTTTTGCACTGGTCAGTTTTGAGATTTGAGGCTAATTTGCTTCTATACCATATCTTGTTTCAGACTAGTGGAAAGAAAAGTTTTTTTTTTAAATAGTGCAGATTTAATTAGATAAAGCTATTTGCATATTTGAACATAAAAGTTCAGAAAACTTGTAATACAAAAATGGAATTGTCTAAGTCAATAAGTGGGGAAGTTTAATTGTGATATCTATTATTTAAAGCTTTTACCTTTTTACCAATGGCAGGTCAGTTACATCAAGTCATTTCATTTAACAAATCAGCGTTTAGCTTTAGTTAATGAAATTGTTGGCTGTAAAGGATTACAGCTTTTCCTTTTGGCCTGGATTTGAGCTCATTTGAGCTCATCACCTCTGTATCAATATACACATCAAAAGTCATATTCTGTCCAAACACTGCGCTGCAGCTACACTGCTTTAACCCTTTATGTTCTCACTCGGAAAAGAGCAATGGAGAATATTTTTATTTGCGTTTCTTTGTGGCTTTAGCAGAAAATATAGTACTTTAAATATAGGCCTTTACCAAACAGTTGAAATACAGATTACAGCACTTAAAAAATCTCAGAAATGTTGAAAAATTGTACTGATATATTTTCATCAAATATATGATGGAATAACATTAACTATATGGTATTAACAACAATGTGAATTTGTTATCTCAGCATCAGTACCTTTACCATAGAGGGCCAATTCGGCCGTTTGGTTGAGCATGACTTTAGACAGTAAAAAATCATACTTACAGATGTATTTCACCATAATGGATAACTTTAAATGTATCATTTAACAACAATGAGAACAATCAGAATATTTTTTTATTATTATTTTGTAGCAAATACTCAGTTTTAATTACATTTTATTTTTTGTATAAGGTTACACTTCCTATATAAAGCAAACTATTCTTGGACACAGCGACATCTAGTGGATTTTTTTTAGCATAACATACCTGAACTGAGCACTGAAAAAAGAAACTAATTGGTTTCACTTAAAAAAAGTTAGTGTCCAGGTTCCCTTAAAATTTTAAGTTGACTAAATTTGAGAGGACAAGTTTAATAAAATTTTAATGATTCAATCTTTCTTTTCAAATTTAGTCAACTTAAAATATTTAAGGTAGCCTGGACACTATTTTTTTAACATTAAAACAAGTAGTTTGTTTTGATAGTGAATGGTAGAACTAGCTCAGGTTGAGTTAAATTAAACACACTTTTCATTATGATATTGTGACTCAAAATGTGCTCGACCAAACGGCTGAGCAGGATAGGCCATCTCTTTGTCTTACCAAAAAAAAAACCACGTCTCACATTTCATATAAAGAGATAACATTTCCATCTAATGTTCATCATCTTTTATTGGTTATATTTAACTTCATATCCTAATGTTTATTTCTTTTTCCTCTCCATCCTCCTCTCCTGCTCTGTAAAACAGCTAAATGCCAGCATAACTCCATTTCTCCCAGTAAAACGTCTCTGTTCTTACACTGACTCCTCCGCCGCACCGTTCCGCGCTGCTGCCGTCCGATCTAACATGGCAGCGACATTACCATCTCTATGTAAATTGCTCTTTGACACACAGACAAGAGGGTGCAGAGTGTTTGTCAAACCCCTCCACCTCCTCCTCATACACCCTGACAGGGGAAATAACAGTGGCCGCTGCACGGAGCGCCCGTCTGGCCTCCTCTGTTAGAGACACTTGTAGACAGAATAAAGACTCTTTCTTTAAGAGGGGAAGCGAGTGTGTGTTTAAGTGTGTGTCTGTGTTTTCCAAAGGGCCAATGTTTCCTCCCCAGATGTTACAGTATATGTTTAACACAAGATCACGATGCTATCCTCAGCCTGTCAGGGCTAATTCAACGCTTGTCAAAGCAACATTACATTTTTTTTTTTATCCGCTTCGTCTCTCAAAGATTAAACCAGAGCAGCACGCGTTACCAAAACAGGTGAGGACAAGTAGATATTAACTAGACAGGGCACTTGACAGATGTTTTTCAAATACAGTACTGCGCTTTCTTCCCCCCATCAAAAGAGACCCAACAGCAGCATTGGGGGCAGATCTGTGTGATTTTCCAGCAGATGAAAGTGAATATGTGATTAACACGCTGTAATTGCTGGCAGTCTCCCTTTTTATTTCAAGATGAAATGATGCTGAGCGCTCTCCCAAGCCAAGGTCAGAGGCCCGAGCCTATGCAATACATATTTAATGGAGAGAGACATACAGTGTGTGACTAGATACTTACTGTATTTTAAATATCATCCACAGCTGCTCATTTCAGCCTGTGAAATAAATTAATCTTTACACTGCATTATTTATAATTGTCAATGTGTCATTAACAAGGTTTTTCTTTTCAGTGTGCAATCCAGAGTTTTATTGTAAATTTCCTCAACTTCCAACGTAATTTGGTGGCCAGACCACAACTAGAAAACACTCCACTTAACATAAAGGCAAATGTGCTACCTCTCCCTCATGCGCTGACGTCGTTTCGTTCTTCATTTCGAGATCGTTTCAGCGTTGCTGCCATGCTCCATAAACCTCATCCCAACCACTGCACTCCTTGCAAACGGCATCACAAGCGCTCCGTAGACTTCAAACATATGAATTGAGAACGATTTAGCTTTATGAGCGGCCCCTAAGAATTTACGCAGGCTAAGACAAGACAGCATTGTTGGACAGAGAACACCCTCAAAATGGTGTGGTGAGAGATGGAGCTGGTTAAGCGTCGCTCTGCCAATGATATCAGATTAAGTAGAGCTTTCAGGGCCTCGTCCGGTGCTGGCTACATGCATGACCTCATCAGCTGTGGCTTGGGTGGTTTGGCAGCGAGGGACCGTGTATAAGCTGTGGCAGCAGATGACAGAAAACACAGCAGAGATGTTTTCTGCAAAAAAGAGAGCGCCGGTGCCGACATTGGCAACGGTTAGATTCTTAAATGCTTTATTTGATAGAATTAAGTCAACAAGAGTAATGCTTTGGAAGCATCTGGGGGGCTAAATCCTTCAAAGAACCAGGAACATGTAAAACTAGTTATTCATGTGTCTGCTACAGTATATGAAAGCTTTGTGCAAAGCGACAGTAGTTTGGAGAACCTAAACTTTTACTCTCAGTGTGAATGCAAGCAAAGAATAATCAACCAAGATTGAACTAAAAGCGTTATGCACTGAAAATGATATACCGAAAATAAAGTCATCATGAACCCTCTGGACTACAGTCGTGACGCATGTATCTTTTGTTTATAGTTGACCATCTAAAAAGTCCTTAAACTTACAGAGACACAAAGTTTATAAAAAAGGAAAAAAGAATACATTTTAAAAAAATCAAACAGTAATAAACAAAGAAAACAAAGACTACAATTCAACTAAAGGCAAAAAGAAGTATAGTGATTAAAATATTTAAATGGTGAGCTGATGGGAAAACTCATCATGCCAAGTCAATCATCATGTTTGAGTCAATAGATTTTATAAGTCGGCTAAAGAAAGTTTTAAAAGGAAAGGTTTTTTTTTTACTACATCCTCTAATATCCTTTAGCTTGCCTCCTCTCATTAAACATATACTTCACCCACAAAATGATCTTTCAATTACTCATCCCGTGTAATGTTTAAGTCACAGGGCTCCATGTTTAACAGCAGCAAAACTATATTAACACATCTGTTCACAAACTCTCACACAACTGGTGCAGTATAATCCAAGTCTCAACACATACATTTGTGCTAAAACCTATTTAAAACTGAATAAGTGCAAAAATGTAGGTGTTTGGAAAGTGGTGAGAATTCATCTGGATTCAAATGAGACTTGGATTATACTGCACAAGTTGTGTAAGAGTTTGTAAATTGATGTTTTGGTGTAGATTTGCTGTTGTTAAATGTGGCTTCCTTTTATTAAAACTGAGCAAGTATTTTCTGTGTTTTTTGATTCTTCGTTTACCATGAAGGCATGTGAGAAAATCAAGGTTTTCTGCACAACTTCAATGTAACACAGGATAAGTAAATAATATACAAAAGATTACTTTGTGGTTGAAGTATTACTGGGGTGGGGGACACACATGAAATGGAGAGATTGGGTGTCGTGCATCTAAATCAAGCTCTGATCATTGAGGACTTAATTTGCTGTACTCTGGTGAAACTTTCAGCCTTTTCTGCATTAATTTACAGTGTCAATATCTTTAATTTTGGCAAAAATTGATGTTTAATGGGGGAAGAAACCTAAGCTAGTGAGGCATGTGAGAAAAGCATTTTCTTCATAAATTCAATGAAATCACAGAGTGAATTATTGATTATCGACCATTTTGTCTTTGAAATAGATCCAAATTTGTCAACATCAACCACTGATTACCAGTCATCATCTTAATAAAGGTTTCTGGACTTTATTATTCTATCCTAGAAAAAGTCTAAAATATGTCAGATTTGATAAGTATATTGGGATACCGTCCAAAAGCCAAATCCCAAACTTATTTGTCCAATCTATAACTAAACTTTTTGATTTTGGTATTATAATTTCCGAGCAAAACTCCCTTTGGAGCTGCACTATTGCACAACACTGATAAACCTGCAGTGCAATTCAGTGCAGGCATTAAGTGCAGCAGTAAATGTCGGTTAAATGACGTGCAGTAACTGCAATCACCACACTCCTGCAGCCACCCGGAGGTGTGACGCACATCATTGTAACGAAATCTGACAGAAAATATCCTGTCCACATCTCTGAGCAGAGCAAGGGAACAATTAATTGCAGTTGCAAAGTATTTTCTTTCCAAATGTAGATCAACAGTGTTGCGGGCAATCAGACTCTCCACCCCCTCTCCCCGCAGGCTGAGGCCTGAATCCTGCATGTCAGCCTCCTCACATAATAAGGAGACAGCGGGTGTCATGTCTGGACTTGGCAATCTGTTACTGACATGAGAGTTAGAGTATTAAATGGACTAACTGCCAGCTTTACTGTCGAGGAACACCGGTGTCTGAGCCCAATGATTACTGCGGCCCCAAACAAAAATGACATTTGTCTGACAATAAAATTGGATACTAACCTGTCTGAAAGCTGTCTCCATTTGCCTAGAACAAACGTTGGCGTCAGCAAACAGTTTGACACACTTTCCCTCTTGAATGCAAAGAGAAGGCGAAGCCGTCCTTTGGCTCACGGTAATGGCCCCTCATTGTTGGCCACAGAGGATGTGGCGCTATTCATACCGGTGGATGATTGAAAAGAAAATTGAATCCCTTTTGATGTGATAAATGTGTCTATTACTACATTTGCACACAAAATGTCGGTGGAAATTATAGTGGGGAGGCAGGGCTCAGAGGAGAAAATACATAGGGATGGCATATTGGCTAGCTTTGATTGGAGCTGAAATATAAATATACTGTACCGGTAGATGTAATGAGTCCAAGCTCTCTGATTTTTCCACAGGAACTTCACAAATGAAAGGCCTTGAGAGCCCCAATTGTGAGACTATATAAAAAGGTTAAATGTCTGCATAGCTCCCGCTCTCTTTTTCTCTTCAAAGAGCTGTCTGATAAAGGACACCAACAACTGTTTGCCATGTAATAAAAGGAAATTTTCTCTTTCAAAAACTTATGAAAGACAGCAAGAAGTCCTGCGAGTGTTGCACCGTGAAGGAAGCATTGATTTGAAATTATGAAGACAGTTGATCAAGTGGTTTGATAAATTTACCCTAATGTTCTCTTAGTGGTAGATAAAATCACCTTTTTCTTGTCATTTTAGAAACAATTGGAATGCAAGAATAATAACAATACACATTTTCAGCTTTAAAAAAAAAAAAATCAGTTGTCCACGTGTAAAATTGCAAAATACATTGACATCTCATCTATATTTTAAGTTAGTATTAGTATTGTGTGTTGTGTCAGTTCCCATGAGGGTTTACATTATAAGAGTTTACTTCAAAATAATAAAGTAGTCTATATACATATGAAAAATAACTACATATTACATAAAATATATTTTTTCTAACTAGGTGAGTAACACCTTTTGCTTGAGCAACAGTGAGTGTGTGGTTGTGTGTGTGTTGTTGGTGGTTTTCACTGTCAGGAGGACATTATGTCAGAGCACAGACACTCATCTGTAAGTAAAACTATTCATATAACTGAAATCGAGTTTTGTGCTGAACACAAAAAATATGGAACAGTTTGGAATCGCAGTGTGAGTCTGTGTAGATACTGCAAATGGTGCGGTGATTTAAGTCAATGCCACAAAAGCTGCATTTCCACCAGCAAGTCAGTTCAGTTGACTGTGGTATGCTTTTTTTTTTTTTTTTTTTTTTTTTTTTTTGCATTTCCATCGGGAAAAATTGTGGATGGTACCTTTGGTAACTTTGGAACCATCCCTGTTTTTGATCACCCCTCTGGTTGGGGTACCTAGCACATAGATCAGGTACTAAAAGGTGGAGCTACAAACACCGCAGTCCGTTGATTTGTCAGTAGAAAATCAGGACTCTGTCGTCAAGGCTGAGCTGTGGCTGGGTTAACCACTTATGACATGTTTTTACACATACATTAGTAAACCATAGCTATAAAATAAAAGGATGTTTGGAAGCCTCTAGCAGCAGCTGCAGACTGAGAAAAAATAATTTAAGGTGAAACGTTTACTTGTAATGTTACTCAGTGCATGAGTTTATGACGTGAATCCATCAAAATATCTTAAATTTCAACATGGCAACTTTCACCATTTAATTTGGTTTTACTGTCTCTTTTGGATGACATACACTTTTAGTAATGAGCGGAACTTCAAGTGTTGAAAAAATGTATATAAATTGCGACCGGATAATGTAAACTGCATATATTCTAATCCTCTGTTGGAGAAAAATAACATTGGCAGAGCTGTGCCCATTTACATACTATTTATTACTCTAGCTGAACTTGTGCTGAATACAAAACTGTCACGTGACTGAAAATACTGCTTACATCTGTTCAAAATTTACAACAACATCAGAAAGTACCAAAATTATCACAGGACCCTGAGACCCCCTGAGTTCCCTGTGAGTTAAACAATCAGCTACAATAGAATAAAACAGAAGGTTTGTTTCCTGAACACGTGCTTTATTGTACTGAAATTTGAAACCATTTTCTTGATGGAAGTATATATAAAAAGTCCTTCAGGCAGGAGATTTGGATGACCTGGTGAGATTGTCCGTCCTGCAAGACTATAGATAAGCTTATGTTCCTGGTATGTCAATTTTCATAAGACAGTGCACACTTTTACAGTAGATGGTCCACCACAATTAAAACAGCTGCTGCCACAGATTGATTTTCTATTTTTGGAACTGGACTGCTTATTTCTAGAGAGAAATTTTGCTGTACAAAATAGTAATTTCTTCATCTCATTGAAATTACTAAATTCTGATCAGTTTCCCCTAAACCTATCCTCAACTCCCACTGAATCACACACTTTCTTCTTCTGTATTTTATTCACCATTATTCCATCAGATAGAGTCTTTGTTGACATTAATGAATGAAACCTTTCCTTGAACAAGTTTGGAGTTCTTGAAAACATGTAAGGAACTTTTTCTAAAGAATGTATCAACAATTCACAGCATTTTAAATCTTGCCTCATTCAATTTTACTATCAGTTCAACAAATACTACAAAAGAAAAACTATTTGAGATTGTGGGAGGAACAGCTGGAACTCTTAGTTATTTTAACAGTATTGTCGACGGCGCCATCTGGGGCAATTTCATCCCATGAAAAATTCTAGCAAATTTAACCACTTTAAGACTCAAGGTCACACAGGTTTGAAATCACGTCTAGGTGAAGACAGGATTCCAAAAATACACATTTAAAATTATTTCATTGTATTTTTTCCTTTTTCTTGTTAGTAAAATGGTTTTCAAGACTTTCAAGATAACAAAATCAACATTGCAAACACAAAAACACAAGAAATAGGTCTTAAAAATAAAGAAAGAAACAAACTGAAATAAATTACAACCACTTAAACCAACCTCAACAAAAACAGAGAAAACACATCCCATTTTCTCATGAGGAAACCAGCGGTATTCCCAGTGACCTAACAGACAGCTTGACAGTCTCTGCTGGAGCAAGCAAAGAGTTGCTGAACTGAACCAGTAGTGGTACAAAACCACATCGAAACACAACACGTGGAGGTGTGGAAATACTAGGAGAAAAAACAGCAGTTACACCAGGAAGTTGAGGCTGCGAATGTAAGCCCACTCTCACTGCCAACTTGCCAAATATTGCTGCCTTGTCAGTGATCTCATGTTAGATAGCAACACATAGAAGCCCCTTTTGTGGCGATTTGATACGCACTGGGTGGCACCAGATTTTGAAGCAGACAGCAACAACACCACTCATCAAATATTGCCACTTTGTCATTGGACGCCAGCTTCAACTACTGACGCAGAGTCGGTATGGAGGCATTATAAAAATGCACTGGCTGGCGGCAGTTTGTAAGTACTCGTTACTCTATCGCAAAGAGCGAGAAAGTTTCCTATAGGTCAGGTGGGAGGAGGTGGATGGAACTCTTTTTATTCTATGTGAAACCAAAAGTTATTTTAATCATGATGTAGTATGCTAGAATGAGTAGCATGCCAGAGTAGTGGAGTATGTCAAAATACGTATGTCACCTGTCATTACATGACATTAATGACAACCACACTTATTTTAATCCAAACCACGATGTTTTTTCTAAACCTAACAATGGACTTTTGTTGCTCAAACTTGAAGAACTAAGGCTCAAAAAGAAGTGTCTTACCTATGTTGTAAGTTAATTTTGAAAAAAAAAGACTTGCATTTAATAAACAGAAACTGTATGTGAAAACAGAAGTGTGTTTTGAAAAGACAATTCATGTTGCAAGCATAAATTGACACGATGTCCCTGAATGTTCAAAAAGGGGTGCGAGAGGGTACCTAGCGCATAATATTTTGACGTGTATTTCCACGGACAAAGTGGAGGTATTTGATGAGTTGGATTGAGAACACATTGCACCAAGGTTTCATGTATCCAGTGAACTATCTCAACATATACTGGATGGATTGCCATTATAGTTTGTGCATTGTACCCAGAGGATGAATCGTGTTGACTGGTTATCCCCTGATTTTTCCTCTAGAACAGGTTTACTCAAAACTTGCTTTGCTTGGGGGGAACTTCTGCAAAATGACAAGTCCCAGCAGCCCCATACATGTTCCAAGGATTCTAAGACCTTTCAGTGATTTTTGGCAGTTAATTTTTGGGACATTTCTTGGATTTTCAGATGTTTCAAGGATTGTAGGACAATTTTAGTATTTTAGAACATCGGGGGCTTAGCTTGGACCTTGGTCAGGGAGTGTTTGGGACCTTCCACTGGCAATTTTTTTGATAAAAAAGCTTTATTTTGATGTTGTTTTATGTACTCTGCAACCTTATGAATACTATAAGTACAACAACATTTCCCAGTGTGAATCACTTTATTTTTTTATTGTGAATTAGAAAATGGCAACCTATCCAGATTTGGCCTGCAGACTGTAAGTAGAATATCATTGCTCTAGGATGCCACCATGAGGTCCACATTTATGGTTTAGAGTAAAATATCTCCCCATGAAATCGATTCTTTATCCAGAAATCTTTGGAAAAGCTTTGTAGCCGTTTCCATGAGAAGGAAAAGTATGGACACATGATCCTTTATCTGCAACAAAATATCTGTAAATAATGAAATCTTCCTCTCATCCTCCATTCTCCCTCTACCCATTTTATTTCCCCATTCTGCTGAATAGCTCGTGGTTCCAATGCTTAAATGACTTAAGTGAAAAAGACTCATAGCCTAGATGGTGTCAAGAAGTCAAGCGAAACTCCAGCAACATTAACTCAGTTCTGGTACTCTTTCATGCTGTCTTCAACACAGCTGGTACTTTGTTGATCCTTTCATAAATGATTAATTTTCAAGGCTCAAAGGCCCAAATGTTAATGTCTGCATTCTTCATATTAACAATCACGAGGAAGACGAGAGAAAGAGAAGCCAGACATACAGTAAGTGAATCTGTCTGAAAAGTGTCATAACAGTATATGTATGCAGGTTATTGTGTGTGTCATCTCTTTTTCATCAAGCCCTCTCGTTCAGCTGTACTTGAGAGGTATATGCAGTACACTGACTCCACTACCCCATTCTACCGCCTGACCCTTACATTTTTAATCGAGACACTCATCTCTCTTTCAATACACAACATCTTTGATGATGAGACGCTCTTTGATGGCAAGTGAATTTCATTTTCGTCTAAAAGCTTGCAAAGTATTCGGTTCAAGACGATCACCACATTCGTGACTTCTAGGCAATTACTGTAATGATGCAAAATGGTAAACATTGGCCCAACATCTAAATAATTTAACAGACTGAAAACATGCTGCTCCAATGTTTATGAAATTCGTTTTGTGTTTACAGAGTGATCATGTTGAAATGTTCCATGGCATTGAGCTAGCATGAAAGGTCATGTTTGAATGAACTAATTCTATGATATTTAAATGGGTCCTCCAGATTACACGGTGACTCCGATCAGACAATAGACTCCACCCATTTTAAGTCTTTACTGCTGCAGCCAAATGTAATGCATCTGAAGATTATTTACAGAATCAAAAAGTCATCTCCTTTGGCCCGATTTTGTTGTATACTTACTTTTTAGCTTGAATGAAGTTCAATAAAGTAAACTGTGATCTAAATTCTGCATGCGGCCTCTGGGACTGTGCTACAGTGATGTTTGCAGCATTCTCAGTTTTAATGTTACAGCAGCCTGGTGGGGCATGGAGTATCAGAGAACTGTGCTGAAATTGCCTGGAAAAAGAGCTCAGTTTTTGGATAGAAAATATGCTGAACTCAATTTGGACACAAGTGTCACGTCTTTGTGGCTGACTTACATCTGTCTGAATTCATTCCATAATGAAAATGTAATTAATTGCAGCTTGTCATCCTTGTGTTGCAATTCACTGGACACTTGAAGATTTTTTTAATTAAGTGGTAATTTCTATTGAAGTGATTGAAGTGATTTTTTTTTTCATTTTCAGGGACTTATTTACATCTTTTAGTACATTTTTAGTTCACAATATTGAAGTTATACTAGCAGGCATTTTTCTATTAGCTGTGCCCAAAAAGACTCTGATGGAGCATAATACATGATTAAATATGTTAGCAGAAGAGGTTTACTGAAGCACAAACTTAATTTCATCATACGTCATTACAGAGCTTCAAAACATGTTTCTTTCAATTACCAAATTTACATCCACAAAATATTCCATTTTTTGCCCTTTTTCCAAGACAGTATTCCTAATAATCTGTTTACATGCCTGATAAAATGGAATATAAATATAAATGGAATATAAATTCCATTTATATTCCTTGCATTATATACCTTATATATACCTTAAATTGTGTCGTTTCTAATGTCGAAATTTTGAATAGTGTAACAGCAAGAACTGCTTGTGCCATTTTTCTTCTTTGCATCAAATTCAGATTTTCTAGCGGTGGCAGACTTGTTTGACCATGTGAACACAGCCCATCCTTAACGTGGTGAAGAGGTTTGCATGTCCCTCTGATCCTGGGAGACGTGTTGTCTGGGGAAGACAGCTCCTGGTAGGGTCTACCAAGGCAAAGTTGGTGCTCGCTGGTGAACGTCTGGTGGCCGGGCCTTAGGCCATGGGGCCCAGTGTGGCTCATCCTGAATAAACAACTTGGTACCGCCACACTGTAGGACCACCACCTGCAGGGACAGCCATAATGGTTGGGTGCAGTGTGTGCCGGGTGGCAGGCAGGTTCGTGATACTAGGTGTGCTGACCCCTGGCATCGCAGACTGGTGAACACAGCCTCCCTCTTTAATTCCTTTATCCCCCTTGAAGAGGTTGGCGTTGCGATATTTGTGCATGTTCAAAAACCCTTTGATATCCAAGTCTTTCATGGTGTTTAAAAGCAGGTGTGTTTCTTCTGACCAGCAATGCAGGCTTTTCTTTTGGGCATGCATATATTCACAATTCTTGTCTTGCAAACTGTTGATGAATTGGTTTGTGTGTAACATATCCATTACAAACAGAGCTGACCATGAACAGAAAAGAGGCTTTGTGTTGCAAACTGTGGTTAAAACCCCAACTGAGATGTAAATGCTAAATGGGCTGTATATATGTCCACAGAATGCTCCTAAAACCAGAATAATATCAGCATATCTCCCATGTCCTAATTCCAAAATGTGAGATTTGCACAAAGGTCTAATTTGGATTATCTGAACAGAATATGCTGTTTATATGCACTGTGTCAAATTTGGAATATTCTCATATTCTGAAAAATAGTTGAAAATGAATGTGTAAACATAGCCAATGACCTTTTCTGACTGAATTATGCTTTAACACTACACGTGCCTTCTGAGAGCTCCAACCACCAGTGGTTAATATGTAAACTCTGAAGATCAAGATGCCCATAGGAACATTGGCCCCTGATAAGCAGACTGGACTGCTGAGTCACTGGACACACGAGTGGACAGTTTAAATGACCTGCAAATACCGCAGATGACTCTCGAATTGTTCTAACAAAGCAATAAACCTGTTGTGGATTATATCACCATCATTAAGAATTCTGTCTACCTCAAGTTTGACCTGTGGTGTTTTGAGACTAAACCCACATTTGGCTTTCTGGAATTTTGATCCTTGTGGTCCATGACAGGAGGATGTTTTAATGATTGAACAGAGTAAGACTTTGAGCTGAGTTTTTAAACAAGTTCTGGACCTCAGACTTTTTGAAGGTAAAATCTCTTTCACCTTCTTTCTATCTTTCCATCTACTTTGTTGAAAATGGAAAGTGGGTGTATTGGTACTGGTACTGGTAATCAGCTTCTCCATGTGGACCTCCGTATTGATGAGCACGAACCTCGAAGAGGAATCCTAGAGCTCCTTAGCAGACTCCGTCCCTGTTGGAAGGCACAGGAAATCCAGATGAAGGCAAGTCAGTGTTTGTGTCTCATGTTTATGAGGCGTATTCTCAAACAATAGTTCGTATCATATCCTACAAAAATGCACACACCTTGTTTTGAATTATGAGCTACATACATGAAGTCGCAGAGGTAAGGCTTAGGGAAGTAAAATTCCATTTGTTAGCTGTAGAAAATAATACATGGTGATGCAGAGCAGACAGACCATATGCATTTTCCAGCCATTCACGGCTCCGTATTTTTATGCCTCTGTGCTGGCAAACACTGAGGCCGGAGGCAATGTGTTATCTGGTTGTCAGTCCATCCGTCCGTCAGTTGAGACCTGTCCTTCCGAATTTGTTAAAATTTCACAAAAAAAAAAATCACTTGGACTCAGTGAGTTGACAGTGAGTTGATTAGATTTTGTGGTCAGAGGTCAAAAGTGAAGGCCACTGTGACCTTGTCAGTCTCAATCTTGCAAACGCAATAAATCTCAAGAACACCTTGAGAGAATTTCTTCAAATTTGGCACCATCATTTCAGTGGACTCATTATAACCTGAGTATATTCTGGTGGTGACCTTGCATTTGTCTCATACATGTAAAAGTGATATCTGACGATGGCCTTGAGGTAGTTTCCTCAAATGTAGCACAAACATCTATTTTGGACTCACAAATGAACTGATTAGAATCTGGTGGTCAAAAGTTAAAGGTCAATGTCACGATGATCTCATACAACATGTTTTTGGCCATAACTCAAGAACACTGAGGACCACTGTGTGAAACTGTGCTGATTGTGTAGATCTTCTCTGTCTGTGAAGCATCCATGTTTTCACAAACATTGTTAAGGATGCAGTTGTCTTGTTTGAATTATTTTTAATGCTATTGTCAATGGAGAAAACCGACCGTGTTCTGTGCTTATGTTCAGTGTGAGCTCCATGTCGTGGCTGGTCAGTTGATCTGATCAGTGTGGATGTTGCAGGTTCTGGCAATGCAGCAGATTCAATATGTCATGTGAGTTAACAAAACATACACGATTAATAAAGAGTGTCTGCCCAGCTTTAGTTAACCCACACCTGAAAGTGCTCATATAGTAACACTCCAGTTGTTTTAAGTTCAGGCTGAGTAGACCTTTTTTTTCAGGACTATGTGGGTCTGAACTGACCAGGCTTGGCTGTGGCTTAGTGCTTATGAACCGGTGGTGTTTCTGTCATACGCTGGTGGACAGCTGGATGGCAGCGGGTGCGTCCACATGCAATGTGTGTGGGTTGATGCGAAAGGTCACTGTCAGAGCGGCACCATGTCACGAGTTCAGAGTGAGAACATATTGATCCTGCTGGTGTAAATACTCACTGGATCACCAAACCTGCAGCTAAAAACAGTTAACCAACAAATACACTACTTTCTCTGTCTTCAGTAATGTTTATTGAAACTTGCACATCCTTGCTGATTAAGGACATTACTGTGCCTTAAAATTAAAATAAAAACAGATTACGTGCTTGTCACCCAGCTGACAATACATGTTTTCATTTTCAAAATAAAGCACTTCACGGAATCGATTAATTAAAAGCACACACTGTGATAAAATGTAACACAAAATTAAAATGTCTCATCTTCTGTATTTATGAGACTATATAGAAAGACATATATATAAAACCTGTAGAAAAGCAAAGGTACCTGCACAACAAAAGTAGACTTTTTTTATTTATTTAATCCTAAGAACAAATGCGTATAGTGTTTAGAACAGGACAATTCCATTCTGGTCCCATGTGCAAACACAAGGTCCAATCTTTCACAGAAATAGGGTTTATGTTTGTCAGGTGAAAGCCCATTGGGTTGGTGACCTCTCAATCTACAGCAGGTCCAGTAATGTACACAAAGGAGTAGATGCTTCCCTCCAGCCCTTAGATCCCAACAGGATCAACAATGATGTATTGTGTTCAGCTGTTTGGAGAGTACAGACTAGACAGATAGTTCCTGCTTTTATACCTGTACTTTTAACCGTGTTGTATGTGAAAGTCTCCCTTTTAAACTACTATCTTTTGTTAAATTTTGTAGCCAAGGGCATACATTTAATTTCAATATTTGGGGGAAACACATATGAAAAGTTTGAGCGTCAAGTAGGCCTTGGGCTGTATGCACTATGTCATACCTTCAAACCTTCCTGAAACTTCCCCCTGGTATTTGGTATATGGCGATCTAAGTGTGCAGCACCAACCCCACCATCATCATTGTTACTCTTGCTAGTAGTGCTGGGCGGTATGACCTAAAATGTGTATTGTGGTATTTTTAAAGACTATGGAGCTTCCAATACATCATGGTATAAGGACTGGATAAACCTGTATACCAACTGACTTCAGCAAGTGCTCTAAATAAATAGTGAGCTTTTGATTTCAAATAGCAATAAATAAATTATATTAAACACAACAGGTAACGATACTATGTGCAAATCATAGACAAAAAAAAATGATAACAATATCAAAACCAGTAGAAAGTATCCAAGTGGCCCTCTCTTCACTACATCAATACTTGATCAGATGTCAAGGTGGGCATGTTTGTTCATTTTCCATCCAGATGAAAAAGTGTTCTGTGCAGGGCCCGTCTGAGGCTCAGAAAATGCCGTGGAGACTGTGGCTGAGAATGAGAGACTTTGAGAAACCACTGAATGACAACAAATGTCGGATGGGGCCCTATGCAGGCAAACAGTGGTCACTGTGGGATTGTTGTGTACACATACAGAGCAGCACACGCTGTGCTGCAAGTGTGATCTTTAACGTCAACAAGTTCAGGCTGCAGCTCACTGCAGCTGCACATCTAGATCCGCCATCTACCTACTGTTGGTTCTTTTTTTTTCTACCTACCACATAGTCCCTTAACAAGACATCAGCGCAACATAGGTGAAAATTCAGGTACCCTCTTGTTTAATATTCTACAAAATGTGTGTTTTCTTTTTCAAATATAAAATGAATCAAATTTCTGAAAAATAACTGACACACAGGGAACCTTAGACTTTTGGTGGTTGCCCACTATGCCCAGTTATTAATCCAGCCCTACATGATATCTTGCATTATGACTAAAATAACATCATAAACTGAAACATTGCTTTCACGTTCTTCATTCTGTACATTTTCAAGCACTTTAAAATCAGAATAACCCGTAGATACAGTATATTTGTGACATAATTATGTTATGCTCAGTGGTGGAATTGACCTAGTATATACAGTATATTTTACTTATTTAATGCAATGATACTTTAAACTAATACTTTTTAATTTTAAATGGAAATGGTACTTTTTACCCTGTTACATTTCTTTTACAACCCTGCCCCCAGTATTAAAGGGACAGTTCAAGCCAAAATTCAAACTACATATTTTCCTGCTTACTTATAGTGCTATTTATCAGTCAAGATTGTTTTGGTGCAAGTTGCTGAGCATTGGAGATATCGGTCAGGGGTCTGCCTTCTCTCCAATTTAATGTAACTATATGGTACTCGGCCTGTGGAGCTCAAGGCGCCGGCGCCGCCAAAAAAAAAAGAGATAATTTAAAAAACAGCAATGTCTTGTTCTACAAATCATAATCTGGTTATTCAAGACCTTGTTTTGAGTAGTTTTATGCAAGAGTTACTTTCTGCCTGCTGAACTACACCTGCTCACTGCATCGCTGCACAGAAGGAAGTGTGCATCTACTTACGGACGAGACGCTGGAGCTTGTGACGGCACAAGATGTAAACAATAATGCGTCCTCCTTAGCAGAGCTTTAGCATCAGCTAGCTCGGTGGTGCTAGGTGAGGTAGCAGAAGATTGTTATTTTTGGAAAGAAATATTTTTTGGCGCTTTGAGCACCACAAGCTGAGTACCATCTAGTTCCGTTATAC
This sequence comes from Plectropomus leopardus, assembly GCF_008729295.1. Lineage (NCBI taxonomy): Eukaryota > Metazoa > Chordata > Actinopteri > Perciformes > Serranidae > Plectropomus > Plectropomus leopardus. Next base: position 15,047,612 of record NC_056473.1, on the reverse strand, counting down.
TGGAGAGAAGGCAGTAATCTGTATGGCCAATATCTCCAACAATCTACAACTCACATTAAAATAAATATAAATTGGTAAATAGTACTACAGATAAGACGACAAACCTATATTTTTGGTTTGGGGGAGATCTATCACTTTATAGAATAAAAACTACAAAAGGTTGCTCATATTTAGTGCCATTTTGACAATATTACATTTAAATAGTGCTTACATGGGTACTTTTAATACTAATACTTATGTTCATATACCTAAGTATTTTTTTTTAAATGTGGAACTTGAACTTAAGTATTAATAAGTATTCTGTATTTTATATACTGCAGTTTTGCTGTGTTCACTATTGTAAGGACCTTAAAACTTCTTCCACCACTGCTGATCGTTTGTGTCCTGCACATTGTGGTGCCATATTAATATCTGTGAGGATCCTTACATATTTGAGAAATTTTGGATTAAATATGTTGTGAAACAAAGTATACAACTATTTTCTCAAGTTTCTTTTCAAGTACACAAATGAGCAATAGCTGGTAAATGATCTCTCTGTTTCTATTGTTTGTTTTTTGCACAACAGTGTTTCTTTAATGGAATGTCAGTATGAAATTTAAGGTCAATGAGCCATAACAGCGGCAAATTAGCAGCCTGTAAATTGATACGGTACCAAAAGAGTCCTGAAACCAAACATATTGCTTTTATTTACCCTCTAAAGCTCTGAGTGCAACCATGTTTAGTGGGATTTGTCCAAGATTGTCATGGATAAACAGTAACTCAGACTGAGGTTCAGAAGAGTGACACATTAAACTTTGCACATATTTTCACTTACACAAAGGACTGCCTTTGATAATACGTGCTGTAATTTTATTGTATTATAGATACTATCAAAGAGAAAAATTCCCTGTATTTACAAGTGGTTGTGCTGTCAGTGTTATGATTATTATCTGTGTAAAGTGATACATAAGCACCAGTTTACAATCCTTTAAGAAAGTAGTGTTGACTTTTGTTTGATGACTTTTGTTTCCTTTTGACTTTCCCTCCTTCCAGACCTTCACAGAGGGCATCACCAACCAGCTGATTGGCTGCTACGTGGTGTCTCTCCAGGAGCCCGGCTGTGTTCTTGTGCGACTATACGGCAGAAAGACGGAGCTCTACGTGAACAGGGACCGGGAGGTGGAGATGTTCCAGGTCTTCCACGCCCACGGGTGTGGTCCACAGATCTACTGTAGCTTCCAAAATGGCATCTGCTATGAGTTTGTCAGAGGGACGGTGCTGGATGATGAGCTGCTCCGGCAACCCTCCATCTACAGGTCTGTGCCAGAACCGCTTTCAGATTTTCACTGAATCTTTTGTTAAGTTGATCAGAGTCGGTGTGCCAAGAGCATGTATGTGCTTTTATCTGGAATGTCCTGGATTGCTCTCCCTAATTTCCCAGGGTAGTAATTTTGTCATTCAAGGAAAAAAGGTAATACAAATGTTAACTTTTTTTCAGAATTCATTGTCAAAGAATTAAATCTGAGACAAGTCTTGCTAGCATTTAAAGGTCCAGTGTGTAGGATTTAGGGGGAAATATTGACAGGAATGGAGTCTAATAGGTATGTTGTCTTTAGAGTATAACCACCTGAAAATAAGAATAACTGTTTTCATCACCTTAGAATGAACCGTTTATATCTACATAGTGAGCGGGTCCTAGTCTACAGAGATTGACGATGTTGTATCCCCGTGTTTCTACTGTAGCCAAGCCAAACAGTTACCACAGCTACATTTTTTGTCAAGACTGGCCATGCCATTGATATTATAGGAAAATTTAGAGTAGTATGAAACTTTAACAAATTGTTTTCTAAGACAACAGTCAGCAGTAGCTAGAGGTCACGTGTGTGTGTATATATATATGTATATATATATATATGTATGTTGACCATCTCAATTGTGCTGATGCAGGTGTTTTTTCAATTATTTAAGTCGTGTTTCATGTTGAGCAATGTTGTTTAGTCATGCCCCCGGTTTCATTCATCATCCTCGTGATAACAGGCCAGCATCATTATTCTCTCCACAGGACAGTAGGACACAACACAGCCAGCCGAGGCTGAGCAGCCAGGGCCGTGATACACATCAATCAACCTTGCTCTGCCTGATACCCTCTGTGGGGAATACCCAGAAAACTTTATGTCACCGCTAAGATGCCTCAAGAACGAGCACTCAAGTAGTCAAAAGGTCACGAATGCAACAAGGCCTTTTTTTTTTTAAAAAAAAAGAACAAGATAAGAGTGCTAAATGGAAAGGGAGTTGTGTTTCTACTCTGATAATGGTTGTTTGTGCAATAACAGCGTCTGCCAGGCTCATCTGAGAAAATGTTTTCTGTCCGCAGATTGATCGCAGCAGAGATGGGGAGAATCCACTCTATCCAGCCAAAATGTGGTCGGACTGTTGAACCCTTTCTCTGGACAAAAATGTCCCACTTTCTCACACTGGTAGAGAGCAGCAGTATAAACAACAGCCCGGTTGAGCAACGCTGCACAAAAAGGTACAACTAAAAATCAACTCGATGTATTTTAGATATCATACAATAGTCACCTTAGCACATTTTCTCTCTGCAGCACCCACAAACTCTTTCAATTAGCCACTGAGTAGCAGCACTGGAACAAGTAAGAACTAACTGCACTGCTCAAAAGCATTTTAGCAGTAACTTTTCTCATCGAAAATGCATCTTACAAGCTCAGTTTTTTCATCTTAAAGTGAATTCAGGAGAATCAGTTTGTTTTTAGTAAGTTGTCGGGCTCAAAAGCAAACCTTTGCTATTTAGCACTTTAGATTCATTTACAACAAGATTTTGGTGGACAGCAGTAATCTGTAGGATGTGTAAAACCACATCTACCATGTGTATGTTGAGGATTAACCTCTATGTTTTGGGGTGCACTTTGTTCTACGATTGGAAAGGTGTCCCATGTCGTTCTTGTCCCAAATTGCAAAAACCCAGCCAATCTGTTGACCCTGTTTGTTCACTCCATGCATGGCAACTGTAATAAGTAATGATACATGGGTCAGGGCTTTTTCAAATCCCATACTAGCCCAGCTTGTTATGAGAGCCAATCTGCTCCAAACAACCCATAAACATATGTGTTAATCAGAGACCCCACTATATAAAACATGATCTGTTTTTAAAAGCACAGACATAGGAAGATAGAAAGTACTTTGGGATTGTAGCCTTTCAAAAACAGAAACATAAGACCAGAAGGTCAGGAGCTGGATTAAACAATTTGTTTATCAACTTATTATCTATTAACTCAGATAATTAAAAAAAAACATAATATGCCTGGCATCTACAAGCTTAATACCAACAGTGCTGACTTAATCCAGAGTTACTTTGAAGGCAGAGGAGCACATCATCAGCAAACAATATTAATTTGTAGGGATGCAGGTTACATCAAAAAATAGCTAGCATATCCACTGTGTAGTATTTTTCTGTCATGCAGAAACTGGGATGCTGGGTTTTGGCCTGAGTGGTAGTGATAGTGGTAGTATCCTCGGGCAAGCTGTTGAACCCCAAATAACCTTAGATGGCAGTGACATTGCTATGTGAGTATGGGTGAATGTTTAACTGATGAGCAGGTGGCACCTTTTATGGTAGCCTCAGCCACCAGTGCATGAATGCATGTGGCATATAGTGTAAAAGCTAGGATTGCACCCGACTCAGAATTATGCCAGTTGAATCGGATCTGGCTATTCAATATGAATATTCTCCAGTTCGTTTTGTTTACCATACAAACTTTTAACATTTATAGTAAAATATAGTCAACATGCTAACTGCACTAATGACTTTTTGGACATGAACAACATCTTTTGCTGTTGCTAGATATTAAACAAAAGCCAGAGACTGTGTCGTATTAGGTTGCTGTGAGCTGTAAATTCACCACTCCTAGGCAGAAAGTCTGTCCTCTCTCCTCCTCTGTGGCGCTGCCTGCATAACCGATACTCCTTGTACCAAAGAGTAGCATGAAAGTCGAGAGCACTCACTCCGCAGCAAAATCTGGTTTCCAAAATGTCCCAAGAAGTACACTGTACAGCATGCTGACATCTCCGACTTTCAAGGGGCAGCCCTAGTAAACCGCTCTGAGAGGCAGGAAGCCTCAAAAGGCACTATACCAATATAAGTCCATTTACCATACCCTTAGAAAGTCAGCTGGCAGTGACATTTTCAACCAACTCACAGTGCTAACTTTTGCTCAGCAGGATATTTACAGCTGATAAGAACTGCCTGCAACAGTTGTCATTTCTGCCTGTAAAATCAATGGTGGCCAACTTGAAATGAGAAGTGTGCTTTTGTATACCACCATCTGAAATCATGAAAGCAGTGTTTACAAAAATTTAGAGGCATCATCTGCCACCATTACTACTGGCAACTGCAGGCGTAGCAACAAGAACTATGAACGGTTAACTGGTCTACCAGGGTTGGAAAGGGTTAAAATAAATGTATGAGTGAAAGAAGAGGGCCTTTCAATTTTCCTCTTATTGACGTCAGATTCAAACAAATACTTATTAAGCCTGTGCTGGGAGGCTACCTCAGTGGTGAAATACTTTAGAGGTAGATTTTTTCAAAGTCATCCCTTTGATAGAAACCAGCAACATTTTGCACATCTTTATCTTTAAGGCAGCAGCACAATCACTGATGTCTTATCATTTTCACACATGCCAAACATACATTTGTTAAACCAGCCCACATTGCTCCTCTCCACCCTTATACTCTCTTTGAAGTAACTGAACAGTTATGAGCAGCTTAATCGCACATTCACCTCTCTCACCATGTGGATAGAGGCTGTCGCTGTGAGCTGTCATTGGTCAGCGAGACGAGGCGGGGGAGTGGCCTGCGTGGTAGTGACATTGCATCATCTCTGACAGGGGTCATGGGGTGAGAGGTGAGAGGGGTCCTTCCAGACACTACAAAGAAACAGACGCTAGGCCCACAAGCTTCCTGCAGAGCTCTCTCTTATCAGTCAAACGTTCAACCTTGTTTATGTATGCAGCAGAGGGGTCGGAAGTCCACGCAAACTGAAGCTGGAAGGCAAAGAGTGTCCGAGTCACTTTAGAACAACTGGATTATTTGAGTTTCAGCACATGAGCCAGCTATTTGGTACCAGAGTGAGTCATGCATTAAAGAAAGGACAAAAAGTGTGAACCATGGTAGATGAAGATGAATCGAACTACAGATTGTACCTACATATTTTTGCATGCCCATCACCAAAGGATAGAAGCAGACTGATAGATACCAATTCCTCTCTCTCTATTAAACTCACACCAAATTGCTAAAACTAGGCTGTACTGATCAAATATAAACTAAGATTCTGTTACTGTATTGCCTTTTAATTGCCTAGTTTCCTCAGAAACATATTTTAGTGCAATGTCTGTCTGTAATATGACAACTTGTGAACAGAAAGTGGGTGTCATACTAATTTCTGTATTGTAAAAGTGGAGGCTAAAGAAACCACAATCAACAGGTAAAACTAAGCAGAGCTGATACAATATAAACCAATATTCTGTTACTGTATTACCCAACTACTCTCACTCTAAGCCAGTATTTTCTGGTTTGTGTACAACTTTACAAAGCCCATAAGAAATCCACAGATTTATTTGATTGGATTTGATTTTACTTTACTTTCAGAAAAGAAATCTGATTTTTTTTTCTGCATCCACTGTTTCATATAGGTACATACAAATAAAAAATACCGAATATAACCAACCACCAAAAACATACAACAAATGCTTGAAATCAAATGAGACATTACAAAAAGCGGATGCAGTGCAGCATGTTGATCATTCCCTGTAGCATTAAGTTTTCTACCCAGGCTCACTGAAGCTAATTAGAAGCCACACTGTGATTTAGTAAGTTGACAGACTGAGGGGACAAAAGTTATTTTTTGGTCAAGCCTGTGAGTCTCTAAATTTCCTCTGTGATAGCAAAAGGTAATATTCTTTAGAGAATGTGTGAAAGGGGTTGGACGCAATATTACCAGCCAAAGACAACATCCTTTAGGTATAGGCAGCTTGAAAACTTAACTCAGGCATCTGACCCAAAATCTTTGAGCAAATTTATATTTTCTAGTCTGGTTCAGAATATACATCTGTGGAACTTTTTTTTTTGTTTTGTGTTGTTTTGTTGTTTTTTGGTTGTTATGAGATAAAGTATCCATTTAAAATAATAATGATTGTGCTTTTAGTAAATATGATTGTCTTTATTGCATTTAAACAACCTCAAATTACCTTAAACAACTGAAAGAATATGTATTTAGTCTAACTTATAAAAGAAATGCATACAAAGATACATTGATAATACAAGGTCAAGAGAGTGAATCAGAGCACAGAGAAGTAATGGATTACTACTTGAGCTCTATTGTTCAACTTCTCAGGAGATTACATGAAGTTTTATTTTATCAACTGACATCTACTGCTCTTTTATGTTTCAGTTTTACACAAAAAGGTTTATGAGTATTAGTATTTATGAGTATTATGTAATAAAACTCCTATTTTGTACAAGTATTAATTTTGTATACAGTGAATTACAAAAGTGATCAGTGTACGGATAAATCAGTAGTGACACACCTTATTAGGCGTCCACAGAAAGCAGACTGCACCACATATACAGGCCCAATAGATGGTGCTATATTGTGAGGCATTTGTGTGATGAAGGGGACACAGTCCACTGCTGCTCAAACACAGACATGCAGAGGAACTCAAAATGATCAGGAAAATATCAATAATTAGGATATATAATAAGAGAGTGTTGCGGGCAATAAAGTGATGGGAGGAACCCTACAGCATAAATTATTAGATGTAAATGGTTCATTTATGGCTGATAGTTGTGTCTATGGTGTGTGTATGTCTGTTTGCATATTCACTGGTCTCTTGAGTGTGCAACTGAATGCCGCACATGCACACACATGCGTGCGCGCACACACACACACACACACACACACACACACACACAGAGGCATAGACAGAGACAAAGAAAAGCAAAAGTGATTTTAAACAGGCATCAGAGAAACTTTTGTACTTGAGCATGTATAAGTGCTGCTATGAATGTGATCTTCAGAGGAAATGGTAAAAGAAAGGCAGAGAGAGAGCAGGAAGAGGCTGCACCTGCAGAGGAGGTCTTCAGCTCTCAAGCCACCCGCTGTGCAAAGAGGGAGAGAGAGACAGATACAGAAAGAGAGAGAGAGAGAGAGAGAGCGAAAGAGGCTGTGGCAGCTGCAAGGTTCAGAGAGAGAGTGCACAGTAGAAGTCAGAGATGGGAGAGAAAAGAGAGAAAAGCAATGGAAAGCAAGAGTGCAACCTCTTCTTCTCCCAAAGGCCCCCTGCTATGTCTCCCGTTTGCACTTGCACGAATCGTATAAAACTGCAGAAAGGAGAAAAAAAAAGAGAAAGATCAGTTCTCGGCTGGTGTTTGAAATCATATGTAAATAAGGCACATTGATAATGAAGCGCCAGAGGAGGAAATTCCACTAATTACCTTACAGAGACTTGACAAGGAGCAGGAGGCGAATGTACTTGACGTACTGTTTCTCATGAAAAGGACAGAAAAGAGAGGAAAAGATCTGATGGCAAGACGACAGGTTTCCATTTAAAGTCAATGGAGGTCTTTCATTTAGCTTTTGACTCCGAGTAATTGTGGGTTTTCTATGGTAAAGTCAGTTTGTTAAGTTAAAGCAATGGACGGGTTGAAAAGGAATCAGGGTGATTCACCATTCAACTGTGTGTTTTAATTCATATAAGAGAGGGGATAGATAAATTATGCATGTCGGAGGGGGTCGATTTGAAATAACAAAGATTTCATAGGCGATATGCTCTGACGGCTATATTCTGGGCTGTGATTTTCTAAAAAAGCACTTTGGAATTAAGTTAAACAGGATTTGTGCTATTTCAGTTGACAGTAAGTCAAATAAGATGAAAAAAAGATCCAAACTCAGGCAGGAAAAAGCTATTTTAAAAAGAATATATATATATATATATATATATATATATATACATATATATATATATATAATTATATATATATATATATATATATATATACATATATATATATATTATACATATATATATATGCAGGTACAGAGATTGATTCTTGCTTTTATTCAATCAACCCTTCCTTGATCTGTCTATCCACAGCAGGAAGGAAGTGAATGAGGGAGATATACAAAAATGGCTTGTGTTGTTGAGGATGTGTAGGAGTTGTACGAGGCAGCAGAGGCTCTGTGTCACGACTATAAACAAGGCTGTTCTCCTCTGCTTTTATTGTGCGTTCCTAACAGGCCTCACTAAATTATGTCTGCAAGTGTGTATAATACCGGAGCATCTGTTTGTTCCCCCTCGAATAAATAGGTAGTGTTTAAATTACACTGTTTAAATTACCCTCTTATCGTGCCCTGACGACTGAAAAGGAAACACGAAAATTAATTGGGAGATGGATGCTTGCGCAGCATTTCTTCCAGGTGCATTTTGCACTGACGTCCAAGGACATTAGTGCCTCCTTTGATGAATCGAGTAATCAACAGAGTGAAAACAAGGCATGTAACCTCTCAATGAGGCACGCCAAGAGGCTTCAGTTTACAAACATGTTGCTCCTGGAAGAAAAGTGTGGAGTTTGCGACAAAGTTGGTTTTCTGTAACAGCACTCAACTTTCTTTCTCCCTCCGACAACTGAGCCACAAAAGTCTTGTTTTCCTCTCATTTATACAAGTTTAGTGCCTTTAGCTACTTTATACACATGCTTTCTTCATATAAAAGTATCTTTTGTAAGTGTTCAAAACATCCCATCAACCCATGAGGATTTCTGAAGGCCAATAATTTAAGACTCCTGTAGCGAACATAGTTTTTGTGATTAAATTTTAACTTTAAACATTGCCCTTTCAAAGCTTTGCAGTATTTTTCCATGGATGACAACTCTCTGAAACAGCATTTACAGTAGACATCAGGACGCTAACACTGTGCTGAAATCCAGACAATTCAAATTCTCTTAGGGTGAACAATTCATAGTGGCAGGTGAGTCACCATGTGTAAGGGGAAGTTCTGGGGTAATTGAGCCTTTACAATAACATTTGAAGAAGTAGTGAGAAAAGAAAAACCCATAATACCATCACTTTACAATGAGGCATACCATTTTTAAGAAGTCCATCTAGTTACCTTAATTATTAGGTATGTCTTTTCCTCTCATTTTAAGTAGCTCACTATTTGCAAGAAGGGTCCCTCTCATGTCTCATACTTCTATAGCCTATCCACGTCCACTTGTGTAATTTTTTAATAATATTTCCCCAAGTACCTTAAGTACAATTTTGAGAAACTTGAGGACTTCTGTTTTCTGATATTTTGTACTTTTACTTTACTGCAATTTAGAAAAAATATATACGTTTTACTCCACTCCATATATCTGTCAGAAACCGATACTGGTCACCTTGCCAGTTAAAGTTAACTAACAAAACACCCGATGATCTTATATGCTATTTGATATATTGTTACAGGTCATACCACAATAATGTGTCAGCCACAGTATGCTGAAAGAACGAATCAAAGCTTTAAGTAGGCCTACATTCTGCTGATAATACTTCTTTACTTTTACTTTTTTTTAAAAGTAAGATTAAAATTAGATTTTGACTATAGTATTGTACTAGCATTTGAGTATTTCTACACTGTTGTAAACTACTTCTATGTAAATCAAAGATGTGACAACTTTTTTTACTACTGTCAATACCAATATTGTGTAAAAGCCAACACTTCTTAATGAATGTTTATGAAGTCACAAAAAAGCTAAATATGTAATACCCACTACAGGCGTCCAATTTGCATGAACTCATGTTGACGTGTCCTGCTGGTTACTTGTGTCCATTCTGCAACCCCCAGTTTAACCATTTTCTGTAATGTTTAACAAATTCAACTGGAAATAAATGGAAATACATTTGTCAAACAACAACAACAAATTATTTTTTTAAACACAGATTATCACCTACAATGCAGTTATTATTAATCTCACTGTAGTATTTCCTGGTTGTACACAGACTAGACATTGTTCAGAAAATTGCCCGGTGCTACAGCTGGAGTGGCTGTCTTGATGTGAGCACCGTTTTCATTATCACTCCCTCTCACTGCACAGGCACCTTTGTCCACATCGCAGGTATCATATGCTATGTGCGTCAAATCAGTTATTTCCGATACACAATAAATGGTCGCGCATAGTGGGGCTTCACCACATGTAAACAGAGGGTGCAAACTTTAATGAATTTTGTGAAGTTGTGACAACAAAATGCAACAAAATGTTTAAGAAAAGCGTGGTAGGGCATTGTTACATTATATACTTAACGTGACGTGATGACGCAACAACTTGATGGCGTAGCGTGTTTCTTTTAAACAAGAACTTTGCCACACTTTATATTACGTCAACTGACCTCCTCCTCTGCCTCTGTAATATGAGGGAGGACAGTTACACACAACTGTTGGTGCATTGTTTTTCGTAGTTATAAGTAAGATAAGATAAGATAATCCCCTATTAGTCGCACACTGGGGAAATTTGCATTGTTACAGCAGCTATGAGATACAGTATAAGCAGCAAAAGAACAATACAATAGTAAAAAATAATTTAAAATATGAAAAATATTAAATAATAAAAATCAAGGTGCCAAATATAATAAAAAAAAAAAGGTGCAAAAAGAGTAACATAAAATTACAAGGTGCCAACAACTCAACAGTCTAGAAAAAAAAAAAATATAAAAAATATGTACAACAATTGCACATGGAGGATAATTGCACTTGTGAAGAATTGCACTTCTGGTATAAGTCCAGTTGGTATGTGTGTGTGGTTTATTGGGAGCAGTGCTAGTTGTCCAGTCTGACAGCAGCAGGAAGGAAGGACCTGCAGCACTGCTCCATCACACACTTTGGATCGAGCAGTCTGTCACTGAAGGAGCTTACAGTGCAGTCAGAGTGTCATGCATGGGGTGGGAGTCATTCTCCAGCATGGAGGACGGCTTGGTTATCGTCCTCCTTTCTCCCATCACCTGCACTGGTACTAACAGTGTATGAGTACAGCCTCAATAATTAAGCTGCGTTAGTTTCACGGTCCAGCGTGTGGGATTTAGGGGCATTTAGGGCAGAAATAATATAAGTAAAATAAGTATTTTTTTCATGTGAAAATAAGATTTGTTGTGTTTTCAATATCTTAGAATAAACCATTTAAATCTACAAATGGAGCAGTTCCTGGTCTATAGCATCCACCATGTTTGCATTTTCACCTTTTCACTCAGCCATAATTCTCACACCTGACACATGGGAGAAGTTTCAGTTCTGCAATCTCTCTGCTAGATGCCACTTAATCCCACATGCTGGACCTTTAAGGGAGAAGAGTTTTGACTGACTGTATTTGATATTTGCTGAATAATGATGACATCTGTCTTATGAGTTGAAATCAAAAACATGATGTGAGATGATGAAAAATGCTCTGCTTCCTAAATGAAACTCACTGGTGGTGTATACATTTGTCAGCTCCAGTGATTTAAACTAAAATCTGAAGCTCTAGTCTTTTTTTTGCAGCCTTTGGTATAAACCATCACATACTGGTTAAGTGAATGAATGTTGAACCGGGCCGCCAATGTGCCCAATTACACCCCTCTTTCATGAAACATTCTTCACATACAATTTCGCCTTCTCTGTTGCAAAAAAAAGTAATTCCAGTGGTTTTACCTCTTACAGCTTCGCAGCTCTACGAGAGGTGCCCAGCTTTGAGACTTTGTCGGCCGAGATGGAATCATTGAAGAGACACCTTTCACAGATTGACTCTCCGACTGTCCTCTGCCACAACGACCTTCTCACAAAAAATATCATCTACAACCACAAAGAAGGTAAGAAACAGACACGCACATCATTGACGCTGGGATACACACTGCATATAAAAACCTTTTTCTTTTTCTTTTTTTTTTTTTTTGAGGCATTTCAATCAGTCAGAGGCAATAAAATCGACAGAATACTGTAGAAGGGTTTGTGATTGACGGGTCTCACTCTGTTACGGAGGCTAATGTTGAACTAGATGAATATGTCTTTTCATCAGTTGAAATAATGCCTCCAATACCTCCAAACACACACAGGCAAACCTTTGCACCACTGAAAATGTGTTCCCACTTAATTAAATATCTTATCTCATCCATAGTATCCTTTTTACTATGATGATATTTCTCTTGCATATTTTACAAGGCTGTCCAGGGTGACTCCCTGTCAAAAGAGACGCCTTGTTCCTTTGACTCACACACGGTTCTGCACTTTGAATAAAAGGAGAGTCGTCAGTTATACGGCCATACCTAGGATGTGTTAGTCACGTTGTCTTGGTAACCACTGCTTCTTTCCCTCTCCTCCTCCGTCAGGGATAGTGAAATTCATTGACTACGAGTACGCCGATTACAACTACCAGGCCTTCGATATTGGCAATCACTTCAATGAATTTGCTGGTAGGTCTGTTTTGTGATAAAAAAAAAAAGTTCAATTTTGCTTCCATTCCTTTTTTTCACACAAAGAAAATATACACCTAATGTGGAATATTGAGTAAATAGAGGTTGTATATAGTAAGTGGTATGTGAAATCATTGTCCAGTTTGTGCTGTCTCTCCGGCTGTGATATCACTTCATCTTTCTGTCATTATGCACCATAAAACTGCCCTTCTTCTGACGCTGCCAAGTCAAATTGCTGTATTCAGTGTGTCTTCTGCGTGGGCTTTGATATACCAGCTGTGTCGCAGCAAAGCTTTATTTGAACATTTGTGGAACAGTCATCAATTTATTACTTTCAGATCGTTTCAAATAAGCATATCATCATTTCAGTTTTCATGTCCATACTTGGTCCAACCACTAAATTATGAAGATGCCAAATTGTGTTTGGAATTAGCCAAACTTCACAAATATGCACATTTTTTTATACGTTGGAGCTTTTTTGATGACAACATATAAATCCCTCTTTTATTTCCTGTTCATAAAGAGACTTTACAGTTAAAATGCAGGCAATTACCAAAACTGCACAACCACTTTTCCTTTATTTGCACCGTACAAATCTCACTAAGAGTTTAAAATGTCATCCAACTTCCATGTGTCTTACTTTCTGGTACTGTGTGCAATTTAATATACAATATGCAGTGGCTGAGGGCCTTAAATGAAGTTGCAGTAAATACAGTCAAAGTCCTGCATTAAAAATTTGACTTAGTAAAAGTTCAAGGTCCAAGTATAATTTATTTGTCTCTCGTTGGGAGACCATTGCCTTGTATGACGGGAAATTACTGCATTAAACCAGAAATGATAGTACAAAACATTAAATAGAAACAATAGAAACAACACAGTGAAAACATTAAATATTAAATGGACACATTTGCTTGTGATAAAACACTTCAAATTAGATTTATGGGGCATACTATTGCCGCGCATGTACTCAGACACACGTTCACTGGCATACTGTTGTACTCACACATTCTCTTTCATATTTAAATACTGTACATGCTGCAGTATGCACTAAACAAAAGAACAAATTAAATGAACTGCCAACAGGAACCTCCCACGTTTCTGTCTGTCCTCTGTATGCCCATTAATGAATTTGAGTGAGAGAGGGATGAATTTTTGTTGATTTAATTTTTGATTGTGTTTAGAGGGATCCTGTACCTCCTCCCAGACAAAAACAGTGCATACATCAACAATATTTTTATATATTCTTATATATATATACGGTAAAGTATAAAAATAAAAAGTACTGCATAACACTACCCACTTTGAGTGTTATACGATTTTATTAAGAGATGTTTATTCCTAATGTTCTCGTGTACAAGTACCTGGATTTCAAAACTGCTGAGACGCTGTGTAAAATGTGAATAAAAACAGAGTGCAGTTATTTTCAAGTCCTTTTTGACCTACGTTCAATTGAATACAGTAAAACGACAACATATTTCATGTTAATTAAAACTGAAAAAAAATGTATTGCTTTTTGTAAATATTTTCACTCATTTTGAATGTGATCACTGCAATACATTCCAAAAAAAATGTTGGGACAGGAGCATGTTCACTGCTATGTGACATCACCTTTTCTTTTAACAACACTCTGTAAGTGTTTGGAAACTGTGGACACTAAATGGTGATGTATTAAAAGAGAAATTTCTTTCACAAGATCATAAAAAAACCTTCAAAATTTAAAGACTGTTTGAATGAATGGGCCCAAACCCCGCCTGAACACTGTGAAACATTAGTTTCTTGATACAGGAAGCATCCTACATACACAAAAATTTTCTACTTTCATTTCATTCTATGTTCTGAGAGTTTTTATTCGTTCATAATTTATTTGTATCCTGATTTTTTGAACACTTTATCCCTGAAAACATAGTGATGGGTTTCCATTCTTCTTCTTCCTCTTTTATTATTTTATTATTATTATTATTATTATTATTATTATTATTATTATTATTATTTTGGCTTTTGACCGTATTTTCTGATTTACGGATTAATTACAAAACAAATATAACCCCCCTTTAAAAGCTATTGACTCAGTAATGACAACAAAATGAAACAAGAGTGTTCAGATTTTGGTTCTGCAGATATATGTGTAAATCTGAAATTTGGTGGAGTAGAAGTATGAAGTAGCATAAAATGGAAATACTTAAGCAATATACAGTTTTCTCAAGTTTGTGCTTAAGTACAACAGAAACGTAGTTACATTACACAAGTTTGAGTTTGTAACATCAGAATTGGGAAGGATATTTTTTACAATTATCTGCCATTTTCAAACTAGACAATTAATTGGGAAAACTATTGTCAGATTAATTCATAGTGAAAATAATCATTAGTTGGAGCCCTTTTCCCTTTCTCCCAGAGCTGATGCAATTTTTGATTATTTATTTGCACCACATCGACATCAATGTGAGTTTTAAAAATCCATGCTCAACGGATGGCGCTGTCTTCCACTCCCCGTGATTCTGTGTTGTAACTTAATACAGAAATGTTGAAAAGTAACTGGAACAGTCCATGTGAAACTGACAAGTGTTGACTGAAGAGCTGAGATGATGTAGTTCTGTGGCAAATCTACAAAACTATCAGTTAGTTTAAGCATTGTGTTGTATTATAACACTAACAGTAGTTCCACTAACGTGCACATGTGTGGTTTTTGTGTCCGAGGTGTGAATGATGTTAACTACAACCTCTACCCGAGCTGGGAGCTGCAGAGGGACTGGCTGACGGCCTATCTGGAGAGTTACAAGCACAGCACAGGACATGAGGTCACTGTCACAGAGGCAGAAGTTACGCAGCTCTACGTTCAAGTCTGCAAATTCTCACTGGTGAGTGTCTGCTCCCACTGGCTTTGTTGAAATGTTGAAATATGTCATTATGTAGTGCCTCAGCACATTGGAAAGACTTTGGAAAGTGACAAATCTCTCAACAGTTATTTCCTTTTTTTAAGTTCTGGTCTTGGAGGAACTCAAATATCTCAATATTATGAGATTAGTGTGTGCATTTCAACAATATCCATATGTGTGCAGACCTCTGAAATGACAGGGCGGCAACACCTCACCATCACATTTTAACAATTTACTTTTCCAGCTCCCAGACAGAAAAAAAAACCTCCCCAAAGAAAAACCAAACCCGATCCACAGCTGACCCACCACTGCTCAGAGTCTGATGGACTCCATCTGAGTTGATTAGAAACTGCCGCAGGGAAAAATGAAAGACAGCAGCCAAAATTATTTTTCTTATGACCACAATTTTCATTCTTTGGTGGCTCAAATGGCGCTGGGCTATCTGTCTAAAAGCGCTTTCATAGCTCAACACAATATGCAGAATTGTCCGGGCCAATTTTAGGGGTTGGTGTGAATGTCTCTTGAAATAGCCCAGAAATGATGAGAAAGCATATTACTTTTTAAAATAACTTGTGCTTCGGCCAAGAAGCAAAGAGGGACAAGTGAGAGCAGGGGAAAGGAAATAAAGCCTGGAATGGAGCGGGAGAGGCGATAACATCATGTTGATTGAAATCAGATTTTCTATGACAAACCGAGGAGGACTCTTGACTCGAGGGAAGTGGGAGAAATTGATCACTGACGCTTAACAAGCCAAGTTTCCAGCTCGACTCATTTTGACAAGTCAGTGTCAAAATGAGGGATACTAAGTCTGTGATAAATCACAGGGTCTGTTTTCAAGCAACTGAGCTGAAATACCTCTGTTTAAAAATATTCACAAATAGCAACATTCACCCCAATGAATGCTGCATTTATGAACATGAATTCTTTCAATTAACTTTTATCCTCAGAGCCTCTCTTTGCTTGTTTTCCTTTTTCACAAGACAAAATTAAATGAAATAAAAATCCAATGTTTTTCTTATGATAATGTGAAGCATCATGATGACCTGAAAACAGGATTCCTTAAAACTAAAACGTAAATGCAACAATTTCAATAATCGATTAATTATTTTAAGAATTGTTGAGCAGAAATGCTGAAGATTTACTCATTCCACCTTCTCAATTATATTTTCTGTATAGTGAATTCATGATTTGGGGTTTTCGACGGTTTCAACTGAGTAAACAAACAATATCAAAACATCACCTTGGACCCTGGGAAATTGTGATCAGAATTATAAAACATAATTTTTAGATTATTTGCTGATGAGTACTATGATTATTTGCAGCTCTAATCCAGCTGTGTCCACACAATTTTCAACCATTTATTTGCAGCATACAGATCTCAATAGTAAAGCCAATTTCCCACCAGACAAAAAACCCAGTGACACCTACAAACATCTGGCTTCTGTATTTCATATGAAAGATTACAATCAGCATTCACTCCCAAGTAAAATGACTCTGCAAAAGTTATAGGTATTTATCGGCTTCAGCCTCAATCAGTAGGGATGGAAATACGTCACCAGTCATCAGACGTCTGTCTCCCTCTGAGCAGCACTCGAACATCATTTGAAATTTAATCATAATAAGTATGAGAATAAGTATGTTTTCCAGTATCAAGCTGGCTGTGATGTATGATGTAACATGCCAGAAAAACAAAAAGAAAAAAAAACAAAGAAACATAGAAAGGCATTTACATGGCTCTGTTCTACTAGAAATTTCAAAGCACTATATTGGCAATTTTTAATGGGCTTTCCCACATTAAAATAATGTACATATGTGTTAATTTGGACATACAGTATCTGTATAAGTGAAATGCGTATATAGTGTATATAGATTTTATATTATTGAGTTTTTTATTGTATCTAATTTGTATTTTTTGTAATATTTTATCCTTTTATAGCACTTAATCACTTTTTGCATTTTTTCCTGCTTCTGACTCTTGAGCTGCTATAACGTATGAATTTCCCCAGTGTGGGAGTAATAGTCTTGTCTCATCTTGTCTTGTCTTGTCTCGTCTTGTCTCGTCTTGTCTCGTCTTGTCTTGTCTTGTCTTGTCTTGTCTTGTCTCATGGAACAGAGATAAAAGATTATAAAATTGGTTCTCATCACATCTGGTAAAACCAGATGATATAGCTGCTAATGTGTAACTGTCTTTGGAAATTTTCCAAAACAGCAATAATCATCTGTTCAGTCTGATGCTTTTTAATTTTTTTGTGAGATTTTTTGTATTGCTTTTTTTATGAATTGCATTAAATGCCATTCTAACCTTTTTTGTGTCATGGTGATATCACTTCGTACTTGCTTGGAATAATCAAACCACATTGAATTCACACTATAGTTAAGTCTCTGTAAATGATGATGCAGATGAATAGTCAAAACCAAGAAAACCAGTCTGCACTGAAGGAAGCTGTGTGGCTTCGACAAAGCCTGGCCACTTGCCAAAGCTCTGCGGCGTGAAGCTGCCTCTTTCGAATTTTAATCCCTAGCAAACTGTGCCAAGACGCAGTGGGGTCTTTACGACTCGCCTCCTCCACAGGGATGTTGAGGCTAAAGCCTGTGGCTCTGTGATGTCACATTGCCCGTCTCTCATCTCCATTTTTCTCAATGGCTCCCTGTCACCGACGGTCTCTGCTCAGTGTTAGACTAATGTTCTCTTAATGGAGAGCAGTTATTAATCATAATGGAAACACGCTCAATCTCTCTCTCCAACTAAAGACAGAGATTAGAGATGAAAATCTGCCAGGGAGTAAGAGAAAAGCCAAGGGAAAACCACACATTGCTCTTCAAGTATTTCATTCCACCCTTTATTTGATTATCAAATAAAAATGTGATTATATCACTGGGCCACAGAACAGAGGCCTGTCTGGATCTTATTAGGACTTGCTATTAGTGGTCCTACCATGAAGATTTACAATAAGGGTGGAGAACAACAGAAATTTATGGAGGCATGGAAGTCCGCAAGCCTAAGTGAGCAAAGCCATTAAGGAGGGAACCATTCAATACAGAGGTTTGTCATTCTGACTGAGCAGCGTGCAGCTGGCATGCAGCAGCAGCAGTTATGGGAGCTGTTATAGCACGACAACTGGAGGTCACTGAAGTGTGTTTTTACAGTTCTGCTCTACGGCACAGGAAAATGTTGCAAAGCATCAAAGAAAAACAAAGCTGGTTAAATTAAACAGCACCTCTGATATTTGATTTAGAACAATCAGCACCACATATTTGTGTGTCAATACCACAAATGTAATCCAGATTTTTACAGTTTTTTTAACATACTCCAGTTCTGCAGAGTATCATAGACTACATGTAGTTAATGCATCTGTCATTTGGGGTGCGTTACAAATTGCATAATTTTTCTTTTTGATTTTAGTAGGTACTACGGCTGCCCTTACTTAACATGTACTGTTGCATGCAGTATGCACATGAACAGGCCATACTACTTATTCATGATATTGCGCCCCGCAATTTGACCCTCTTGCTCATATATGTGTTACCATGGATATAAACAAAATACCATCTGCCACGCTCGCCAGAGACAGCGCTCGACCTGGAGAGCTCTGTTGTTGTTACTTTGCAATACGTGTAGTTTTAACTTTTAGGTTATAACTGCAGACATTTTATATTCGTGTTACATTTTATATTCATTACTCTACATTAGCATTTCTCTATCAATGTTTTTTGTTTTTCCTTTTAATTTTTTGTTGTTGGTAAACTTTACGATTATTTTGTTCACTTAAACAATTTGTATTCCTAATATTACCATTCCAATGGTCATCAGTTGCTTGAATGTGCTGTCATCCATCAATGCCAATGCTGTCAGCGGTCAGTCAGCCGTCAGAGCTGTCATCTGTCTGCAGCGCAGTCGATGTGATGTATCTTACGCTGCACAGAGGACTGTGGGTCAGAATAGCCAGAAAAGCATGCTGGCTTTCATACTGCAAAATCTGACTGGATGTAGAAGAACATCCTGGTATTTTTGGCATACTGCATTTGACACACTATGTATTGGGACATACTAAATCTTTACATACTATATAGTAGTATGGGTATTGGAACGCACAGTTTATTTGATCCTCTGTCTCAGTCAGCCAATGCCTTGCTGAAGACACTGACATTTGCTCCCACTGTGACCTCACCAAGTGTGCTTTCAAAGCTTTAATTGGATAAAAGAGGGATGCTTTACGTGCCAGTTACAAGTTCTTTCTGCCATTCTCTTAGGCAACATCCACACTAATACATTTTCATATTAAAATGCACAACTACTGCCACATTTGCCCCTGGCATCAACACTACCCTGGAACCCCTAAAACAAAGACTTTTGAAAATGCTGCTGAACCCGTTTCAGTTTGAAAATTGTTCTGTGGTATTTTAACATGGACGGAAAAAACTGAGACTTTCGAAAATGGTAAGACAGGCACCCATATTCGCTTCCTGATTGGATCTTATCCGTCACAACCAAGCTGGCCCCTAGGGGCCTGAAAAATGAAGCCAACAAGGATGTGCCAAAAACTGCAGCTCATTGAATGGCCACTTGAGGCTTGCACTGGAGGCAATTCTCTCCCCATTGACACCTATGATTAAGGGCGGACCACTTTGTGTGACAGGCTGTCTGCAGACAGTGTCCTCAGCTTCTCAATCAGGTCCACCCCTCACTCCTTTACAGCACCAGCATCTCGCCAAAACTTGGTCACTTCTTGGTCCAAAAATCCAAGATGGCAATGGCAAAAATGTAGAACTTGAGGGAGTCCACAAACCAATGGTTGACGTTTTGGTGGCCACGTCCATTATTTTATAGTCTATGGTCACAGCGTGTCAGTGCAGAGCATTATAGCTAGGTCTACATGCATTTAGTGATTTTATCCTTCTCGTGTGAGTACTTCTTTACCATTACCATGGCTTCCTCCAGCAATGAATAATGCTCCCATTACTGCTCTAATATGATGTCGTATTCGCTTTGCAATGACTTTTTCAGGCATGAAAGTTGCCTGAAAATGAAAAATAAAATAGATAAAAAATAAAGAAAAGAAAATAAAATACAAAAAATAAACAAACCAGGAAATGACCTGAAATAAATAGTTAAATTGTTACCCCCAAGACATCTTCCCATCGTTTTTAAAAATGATACTCTAAATGCACTATTTTCTTGCTATTTGTGGAACATTTCCCATAAAGTCCCTCGTTGCCTTCTCACCCATGTTTTTGTAAGTATTGTCCCAGTTTGCTCAGGGTTCAAGGGCTTAAATACTTGAGAAAAGCGTATAAAAGGAGAACGAGAAAGTGATGTTGCTCCAGGTTTCAAAGGGTTATGTATCTCACTAAGTGTGCAAAAACAATGATCACATCAAATTGTGCATCATTTCTTTAATGTTTCTGTTGTACCTTTTATGAATAAAACACAAGTACATGTTCTCAGCAACTCTGACAACAATAAAAACAGACATGATGTTTACTGTGCTAGATTACCCAAGCAAGTCAAGCATATTTAATTTTGGAATAGAATGAATGAAAACTAATGGCTGCCTGGAAATGCAGGCAATTTTAAAGATTTTTTTTTTTGGCTTTTATGCCTTTATTGGATAACAGTACAGTCTAAACGTGAAAGGGGGAGAGAGAGGGAATGACATGCAGCAAAGGGCCGAGGCTAGAATCAAACCTGTGGCAAAAAAAAGGACATAACCTCTGCACATGGGGCACCCACTCCACCAACTGAGCCACTGGGTGCCCCATGCAGGCAATTTAAAACAATCTAAAACACTGCAACATGCCTTGCAAAATAGTCAGTAATAAATGGTCTAAAGCATGAAAGCTGTCAGTATGACCCTTTAATTTGTTTTTCCTTCTCTCTTCCACCAGGCATCCAACTTCTTCTGGGGTCTGTGGGCCATCCTGCAGTCACGGTTCTCCTCGATTGATTTTGACTTCCAAAGGTATGTTTTTCTGACGCAGGCAGCTCCAAGGTCCCATGATGTAAAAAGAAAAAAGGCTTTTCCATGTGGCTGCCTCGTGTCCACAGCTGGAGGAGCATGTCTGGATGTCACTTTGTATAAACATTGTTTCTTAAAGCAGTGTTGCTGTGACATTCTGTCTATCAAATGCTGCACAAAATAGACACATTTGAAATTAATATTCAAATCAACATCTTAAGCACCACCTTCACATTAAAACAGCTGTTCCACCTTCTATAACCAGGATCAACATGGGGTTTGTTGTGCTGCATTCAGACGCCTTTCACAA
The DNA here is from genome assembly GCF_008729295.1 of Plectropomus leopardus. Taxonomy (NCBI): domain Eukaryota; kingdom Metazoa; phylum Chordata; class Actinopteri; order Perciformes; family Serranidae; genus Plectropomus; species Plectropomus leopardus. The sequence goes on along the minus strand of NC_056473.1, from coordinate 15,026,008 downwards.
GCATTTGTACTGCAGGAACTTGACAATATTGGTTTAATTTCCTTTGAACATGTGGAGAAAAAAAGGCTGTAATCAAATTTTCAAGAAATGTCCAGCAAATTCTAAAAAAAACAAAAAAACAAAACAAAAAAAAAAAACAAGTAAATTGAAAATTAGTTGTGGGGAGATTATTAGATATTATGCCCAAAATTGGGGGAAAAATGTCAGCATTTTTTAAGGTAATTTTCCTGTTTCTTTTTGGGGTTTTTTAATCTTTCTTTCTTTCTTTCTTTATCTCTTTATCTCTTTCTTTCTTTCTTTCTTTCTTTCTTTCTTTCTTTCTTTCTTTCTTTGCTCAGGTTTCAAAGGGTTAACATAGAAGCACATGAAACCACAAAGAAAAGTAGAACCTTTTTTACAAGATGTTATTACTTTACATCATCATGCATTATTTAAATACTCACAAATAGAAAAAATATATCTCATGCATTGAACTTGTGTAATGTGTAGACAAACAGGATCTTCATTAGGATTGCCTGACAAAGAATTTGTTGGCGGAGAAATTGCACTAAAAAACTGGGAACTTGAGCACAGGGTTTGGAAATATTTCATTTTTTTCCACCAGTATTTCAAGACTTTTTACACATTAAGTTCTCTGCTGTTGCTACTCTTAAACCACAGATCCTGAAAAGATGAAAGGCTTAGCTTTCACAAAGACTTTCAAAAGACATTTCTTTTAGTTTAAAATGTATCAGGATCCATGTAGTTATCTTTAAACAAGTCCAGGAGACATTCCTCACTACCAGCGACCAGACAATAAAGTTCAGGAGGGCGAAATGTTTCCCTTCACCCCCACTTTTTCTCCCTTCTCAGTGCGCCCCACACCCGCCATAGTTGTGATCATGATCCTAATCACTATTGACATACGGCACCCTCCCCTCTGTGTGGCTTTCTCTGCTCGCTTGCTAGATCAGCGACAGGGCCCCCGCCTCATTTCGATCTGGACCTCGGAGGAAATGTGATCCAGAGGGGTGCAGAGGCACAGAGGCACTATTGTTCCTGTGCCGTCGGTCCTCCCTTACATATACGTCTCTCATCCCTGGCTGGGCCACATGCGCCTGCTAGACGTCTGCTCCTCTAAGCTGCCGGCTGAGGTTGTCCTAAAGTGCATGGTGAGGGTCAGGTTACCTTTTTTCAACTTTAGGGTTAGACTTAAATGGGCTCAGAGAGCGACTGTAACGATGGGGAACCAGGTCTGAAGGCACCGCTACCCAACCTCTGCCCCCCAGTACACACACACTCACATATGTATTCCCATTGCCAACACTACTTTTAAGATTCTCTATCATTCGTGCTGTAGAGAAAGAGACAATGCAGATGGCAACGGTCAAGTTTGTCCCTGCTTTCATCTTTTCATTTAAATACAGTGACAATGAGCACCACAGTCATAGCACATAACCTTATGAGGCTGTCCTTGTCATTTGTTTAAATAGTTTAAAGCAATCTACATTTAAATTCAATAGCGAAGCGGTAAGTAATGTTACCGTGCTTTTCTTATTTTGCTGCGAATGATCTTGCTGAGGAGGTTTAATTGGATGCATAAAGGGCCAGGTCACATTCAGATTTACAATAGCGTACTGACTTTGCTCCGAGAGCTTTTTAAAAAAAAATCTGTTTTCAGTGTGAAATAATGATTGAAATTGTGGACAACCATTGGAACAAATAGCCAGTAAAGTAAACGGCACAGCACAGAAGTTAGAGAAATCACTCCTGTCACTCACTCACTACTGTTCAGCTTAAGCTTATTGGTACAAGAGAAACGGAAGTAAGGAAAGCAAACAAACGACCAAAGTCAAAAGGCTCCTCTCATTTTTCATCCTTGTCTCATCCGATCATTCCTTAGCGTGAATATTTTCAAAACAATATGGCCATCTGGAATGACGCAACTGAAGACCAACAAGTGGTGAGCAAGAGTGTAAATATGGTCGGTAAACGCTGCTTTGTTTCACGTATGTACCATAATATCGGCTTGTATATGCGGTCTTAGGTCTTTGGGTTTCCCTCCTTTAGATGACAACTACACATAGACTTCCACAACCTGCTGAAATGGAGAATTATATTCTCTTGCGCAGAATGTACATGGTGTGTCCAAGTTCAACTTTTTTACCAAGCAGCAACATCTAGGACTGAAAAATTAAGCCAAAAACCGTAGTTACTCTAATGGCCACAATCCCCACAGAGGACATTTTTCTGTAGGCAAACGCAGAATTTAATTTCGCCCTGGTTCCCTCATCAAAAAGCTAATGGGATTTTTCCATTAGATTTTGGATCATTGCAGAAAATATGCTCTGTGGCAAATAAATGTTTAAAATACTTACATGTTTTTTCAGCAAGATAATCTTCACAAACAAACTCCACTTTGATTATTTTTGAAGCCTAAATGCAGAAGTAAAAAAAAAGCTAATGCTAGGCTATAAACAAACTACTCTATGATCGAGTTGCCACCACTGTGAGGCTGTAAAACTGTGTTCGGCATGGCTCAAGGTGATGAAATTCTGTAGTTTAATATAGCCACTTGTTAGCAACCCCCTTTTTAGGACACATACAGGCTTCAAAGTTCATTAGTAACTTATTTTATGTCGCATTAGAAAGCATGAAAGTTTCTTCAGCTTGTGTTAACCACAGACCTTATTTCAGGCAACTAACCCAAAAAAAAAAAACATTCAAAAACCTATTGACTTTGAGATACGGGAACCAGAGGTGCTGAAATCAACTTATTTCCAGGTTTTATGACTTTTTGTGTCTTTTATGTCTATAGTTTATGGTACTCTTTAGACCCCCTTCTTAAGATGCCCAACTTTACAGCAGAAATACACACGTTTACAGCCTGGTACAAAAAAAACAGTTTTGGTCTCAATAGCTAATTTCTCCTTTCATGACAACTATACAGGGTTGAATTTATATATATAAGTAAGGCTCAAAGTTATGCATAATTAGGGGCGTGGCTGCTTTGAGTGACAGGCTGTCTGTGAAGTGTCCCCAAAGTCTATGAATCACCCACTCAATTACCCACTCCCCACAGCTTCGAGCTCTTGTCCAAATTGGGCCTCTTCTGGCACCAAAAAAAAAAAAAACCCAAGATGGTGACGACCAAAATGCCAAACTCAAGGCTTCAAAACTTGAGTCCACAAAGCAGTGTGAGACATCACAGGGGCCAAGTCAAATATTTTTATACAGTCTATGGCAGAGACACAGGCAACGTGAGGTGATGCAACAATTGGTCTTCGTGGCTGCAAGTTTCTTGATGTTGGTTTGGTGGGTCTGGGCCTTTCTGTTATAAAGCATCTAATGTTAAAACACCAGATTTCTGCCTACAACCAACAGTCAACACTGGCTTCCATTAACCAAACACAAAGTAATAGTTTTATGTAGTTTATAAATAGATTATTGGCCACTTGGGAGAAGTTTTATCTAAATGCTTTGAAACCTGAATCGACATCAGTTTTTGTGTGCTATATTTTCAGTTGCCTTTAACAGGCAACAGGTTTGATTTCTTTTTAAAACTTGCAAAAAAAAAAAAGGCAATCAGCAACTTGGCAAGAAATGTCCAAAACATTTCAGGAAATTAGTAAAAGGTGACAAGAAAAATTTGTGTAAGAGAGAAAAGAGAGAAAATTTCTAGAAAACCATGTTTAAAAAAGCACAGAGAAAATGCCCAGAAAACTACATATATTATTATTATTATTATTATGTAGTTAAAGCTATTTTGAATGATTGTCAGCACTTTGATAGGTAATTTACTTTTTGTTTGTTTGTTTGTTTTACTGTAATTTGTTATTTTTTTAGGAACATTTCTTGTAACTTTTGTTAATTTCTTACTTATTTTTTGGGTCATTTCTTGTAAAGTTGCTAATTGCCTTCTTCTTATGTTCTTGAAAGAAATCAAGACGCTTTGCTCAGCTTTCAAGGGGTTAAACAGCCTAACAGAGACACATTTATGGCGTGGGCTTTCGTTTGTTAGCATAACAGAAGCTAGTCTCATTGGGCAGCTCTGTAATCACATTCCTTGTAACTCTCTTTTCAGTTTACAGCAACTTCTAAAAATAACATCTGGCTCTTTAGCTGCATTGTCCTGTTTTTTGTTTTTGTTGTTGTTTTTCTCATCAGCCAGTCAATTAATGCCTCCTGCAACAGTGAATCTTGTTGTTTTTTTCATTCTTAATTTCATAAAGAGAGCGGTTTCAGTTTTTCAGTTGCAGTCTGCAAACTCACCACTAGATGTCACAAAATTATCCACACCCAACCTTTAAGAAGTTCACAAATTAGATGTTTTATTTTTATTTATTGATTTACTTGTTTTGCTATAAGTGGAATACTTCTCTATCACAAACTGACACAAAGAAAAATATCTCTGTATGCTCGTTTTTTTTTTTAATGAGCTACTTAACTAGCTAACTTTTTCTGTCTACTTTTGGTGCTGGGCAGTTAGCGTTTCAAAGTTGGGAGATAATTCTCTATGGGTTTAGAATTGCAAGACCCTTTTCACATTAAATGCTGTCATTTCATGTAATTTAAAATATAATGATGAATGCAGTTTTAACCATTATTTACTTGTCATGAACACAATCTTACCCTTAGCTTTACCACACTGTTTAATTTCCCTTTATATATGAATCCCTGAATGTGTGTGTGTGTGTGTGTGTGTGTGTGTGTGTGTGTGTGTGTGTGTCTGTGTGTGTGGGTTTCCTCCCTCTGTTATCCCCATGAGCCAAATCTGTTCAGACTTCCCAACGAGTGACAGGCGTCTCCCAGGCCTTGTGCTTTAACCAGGGCCAGATGTAGATGTGACAATAGGGAGCCACAAGGGGAATGCAAACCCACCCTCCCTCCACCATCCATATTTACTTTCCTTATATGATTTTATTCATGTGTTGAAAGTGTCTGTGAGTCAGCGGTTTAGATTTGTGGATATGTTGGCAAGGTGAGCCACTATTTGACAAAGACATTATTATGAGGAAATGAATGAGGAGGAGGCCCACTGTTTGGAATAGCCTGACTGCAAAAATTGAGGAAATTGTGCACAAAAGCACATTGTGAAATGGAATACCTGATTTGGTGAGTTCATTTTCCCCCACTTCTGCTAAACAGAAAGACATCTCAGTTTCATCTGTGATGATGATAAATGTTAAGCACACTAGTTTTAGGTGTCGGTCTTAATAAAAATAGGGATGAATGGGATCACCTGTGAAGGCTGTTGTTCTTTTAAATGGGTATAATTTTAGGGTGTGGGTCTGACAGGTAATTAGATTAACATAACAAAATGCTATGAATAGTGAGTTTTTTGTGTTACTGTTTTGGATAGCTTATAGCTGTAACTCTTAGCTTTTATTTTCATTGACTGAATATCCGTTTAAGTACTTTTTGAGATTAACCTAGTGGTATTTTATTGTTTTTTCCCCCTATTAGTGTAGAGGTAGTGTTAATGTGTGTGAGGGCAATTTATTGACATTACAGTGTAGGACATATTGCCTTTCTTAAAAAAAAAAAAAAAAAATCATCTGACTGACTTGCCTGTGTTTCTGCACTTTCCTATTACCTGTCATCATGGACTCAAAGTGTACACAGTGGATCAAGAGACAGACCCGCCCCTTCTCTCTCACTTAAAATCAGGCTGAAATCCTATCCAACTGTGTAACTAGGCAGTGCAGATAGCACATAAATCGAGATTATGTTACTGCGCTGCCTTTTTCTTGCCTAAAATGTTTTCAGAAATGAGTTTTTATCCCCTATTTTGCCATAATGGCAAGAGTTTGTCAACAGGAAGTGGGTGTCATACTGCTTCCTACACAGTGAAAAGGGAGGCCATAAAAACGGAGATCAAACAGTAAAACTAAGCAGCCCTGATCAAATATAAACTAAGATTCTGTTACTGAGTTGCATATTTCTTGCCTCAAATGTATTCAGTAACATATTTTAGCTTACCGTTTCACTGTAATATAAGATTCGGCCAGGTGCCATTGTGTCATGCACACAAGGTTGTATTGCGTGACCCACCAGTGGGAGCATTTATTGGCAAAATGCATTCTGGTAGTTGTAGGTTTTCTACCTTTTGAGCAAAAGCCAATGGCGTAGTCATTTTTGTCTGTTTTCTGTGGTCATGTAGCACCAATTTTTAAAGTATTTGCGTCTTTCTACTGCATAGACAGCCCAGTTTTAAGTGAGGGCTCTTTTAATATTGGTGATTTACTTCTTTAAACACGTGGTTAATATTGAGAAATGGTCGCAGCTGCACCAAAACTACTTGGTTAGGTTTAGAAAAAACAAAAACAAAAAAAGACAAATAAGTTAATTTGTTTCTAATATAATGTAACATAATGCATTTGAGTGACATACATCACATATGTCATGTGACATTCTACATGACATAGTTATGATAAATAAACTAGTGTTTTCACATGGGACACGTTAAAGCTACAATAGGTGACTTTTTAGCAAATGTGACAAAAGTTATTGATTTTGTAACTGTAATCCTGACAATCATAGCTATCTATAATCTGTGGGGAAAAACATGCTCCCCTGCTTCCTCATATTGCTCCCAATTGTACTCGGAAGAATCATGAAACTGTTTGGCTGTAAAATGACTTAAACTGTATTATAGATTTATAATGAAACACGATTCTACACAATACATAGCCATTCTTTGGCTAACAGTTAACGGAGGGATAGTCATGGAAAAGTTTAATGCAGTGATGCTCAAGTTATGGCCCCTGCTAGGGTGTTGGATGGCCTCCAAACCATTTTCTAATTCACAATAAAAAAACAGTGATGAACTCTTGAAATTGTTTTAGCTCCTGTAGTATAAATAAGGTGCCAGAGTGAATAAAACAGCATCAAAAGAGAGCTTGTTGATATCCTGGAAATGTTCTAAAATCCTGGAAATGTCCCCAAATCCTAGAAACATCCCAAAATCCTAGATACATCCCAAAATCCAAGAAACATCCTAAAATCCTAGAACCATCCCCAAATCCTACAAACATACTAAAATCCTAGAAATGTTGTTAAATCCTGGAAACATCCTAAAATCTTAGAAATGTCTGGAGAAGTCATGCTTGGCCTCTAGTCCCCTGTCATTTTGCAAAAGTGGCGCCCAAGCAAAGCAAGTTGAGTATCCCTGGTTTAATGTTTGTAGCCAAACAACCACCATACTTTTTTCAGTTGTTGAAAAGCAGAAGCAAAGAGTTTACACAGTGATAACCAGGTAACCCTGAATTAGTTCAAAGCTATGGTGACATCTATTGAGGTTGTCTTTGTGCAAATGTTTTATGTGAACATTTTTAATATTACTCATTTCTGTGTTCTTTTATGAAACTCTGTGTTGCTTCTATTCTTGGAAGGTCTCCCTTGTTAACGAGACCTATGATTGTTGATGGGACAAACGAGGTTAAACTAAGGCTAAATAGAATTATAAAAAATTTCATCCAGTCAGGTTTTGGAAGCCTTTGTGTTTCTATGTGAGTGAGTGAGAGAACTGTCAGTCATCCACTGCAGCACTTGGTTTATTTAAAATGAAGTCTGTCCAGAGAAAATGCCTTTTGAGTGAAGCCAAACTACAATGGGAGAAGTTAAAATTTGTGCTGGCTCCAACAGGCCAATACCAATTTCTATTATTCCCTCTTTTTTTATCAACTCTTTCCAGTGGCAAAGGTTAGACACACAGTGACGCATCTTTTTCTATAAACAAGATACGGGTGTGTACTCTTTATCCAAAGGTGACCCTAAGTGAAGCAAAGAACTACAAGAAAAAGTGCAGGTAACAGAAGTCAGACTATGACACAATAGTTAGAGAGCAGTTTTACCCAGAGATACAGGTAGGGAACAGAGTGACAAAATACAAGAAACTAAAAGTCATGTGTTTGAATTATCTTTTTGTCTCTCTGAGCAATAAAGAAGAGAAAACTGATTCAGCATTGAGGAGTTCAGTGAAAGCACTGATTAAAGGACAAACTCCTCTCTGTGCCTCCATTTTCTGTGCTTTTGAAACTTCACTTAATTTCAAAGGGTATAGTATAATGGCCAAGGGCAACAGCGTACTCAGACATCAGATTTATTGAAGCGTTCGATAATATGGTTTGAAAAAATACAAAACCACTTTTCTCGCAGTTAAGTTCTGAGGCTTTGGCACTGCTTTCAGACTCTGTGTTTTATTGAATAGAAACCCTGCTTATAGCCCACCTTGAGCTATACCTTGAGGCTCCTATGTTTGTGTTCTGGAGACAAAGAGAGGGGGTGAGTGGATCAATATGCTGTGTGCAGCTGTACAATGAAATTAGTCAAATTTGCAGTAAAGTTGTGTTAATTGGATTTTATTGCAAAATCCTGCCGAATTCATTGGTTTGTGCTGGGATTGGGATTGGCAATGTCGTGAAATCCTGAATGGACTGGACATATATGTCAAATTGCGCTGCGAGTAGTTTCAATATCTGCAATAAACATGAAATGCTGACTGGATATTATTAAATTATTATAATTATTCAGACAAGTTGCTTCAAGAAAAAGCAGGCACTGTACTTTTCTGCCCGTTCTCACAGGCATAACGCAATATTGGTCACTCAAGAATTTTACTTGAAAGTTGTGGTAAATGAGAACATCAGCTATTTAGACCAGCACTGTTTTTTGGCATTTTATTATGGGAGTCTATGGGGATTGATGGCTTCTGGAGCGAGCCTCAAGTGGTCATTTGAGGAGGTGCAGCTTTCGGCACTTAAGCCATCCATCCATCCATCCATTTTCTTCTGCTTATCCGGGGTCGGGTCGCGGGGGCAGCAGCCTAAGCAGGGAAGCCCAGACTTCCCTCTACGCGTAGGCTTAATTTTTTTGGCCCCAGCATTTGCCGCTTGATTAAATCTTGACACAGGCAGTCAGCAGTTAGGTTTAGGCAACAAACTAACAAAACTAACTAACTCAGCCAAATAATTCACAGTTGATTTAAGTTTCATATGGGACATTAACACTGGAATCCTGGTTCATTCTCCTATCCTTGTTGGACCCATTCACCTCCCCTCCCAACCACCCTAGGTTGACTTCCTGGCTCTTCATACTACGTGTTATTTCGAACGTCTACTAAAGATGCTGATGGGTTTATTCTGTAGTTTGGTCGTCTCATACATTTGCTAAAATCCACCTGTCCGTCCGTTATTCTGTCCATTTATCAGTCCATCCATCCATGCGCCTATCCGTCTATCCATTCACTGTGCTCAACTCAGGGTCACTCACAGGTGTTTAATCCAGCATTGGCTCAAATTTCAGTGAAAACAGAAATTTGAATACTCTCTAAATTCTCTAAATCACCACCTTTGATACACATAAACCATTTAATTAAGGTGACATTGATAGAAAAAGTTTTCAATTCATTCTCAAAACATTATATAATTTAATTACACTGCAGAAGCCTGAAAACCAAGTCAACCAAAGGAGAAGATGAAAGGTTACTGACTTTTTGTATCTAAAGTCTCTTGCTCAAATTCTATTTCTTTTGCTCAAACCTGGTGAAGTTAAATGGTGGTTCAGTTAATACTTCCATTTATCTTCTCCATGTCATAAATACAAGGAGTTGTGCGCCAGAGAATGGACAGAGCTTTCTTTTTGTGTCCACGGTCACATTTCACTCCATTAAGTTGTGATCTTGCGCCATGCATATCCAAGGGCGGTGGATGGTGTATTTTTACGTCTCCTTTGTAGAAAACTGTTGTGTTCTCTGATCAGTTTTTTGCTATTCTCTGCTCTCCCCAGATATGCCATGGCACGACTCAACTACTACTTTGAGAAGAAAGAGGAATATTTTGGACTGTCTATAATCTAGAAACCAAGACCAAAGGACCAGCATTTTTTAAAATCAGATGCAGCATAACTCTGTACTGTTAGACGTCAGCGATTTGGCCAATGTCCTTCTTCTATCCTACAATACTACTTTCCAAATCAAATGTGGAAATGAAGGCGTAGAATAAGCTTATACTGTACATGTGCTCCCCTTTGTGTTATTTCAGGCTGTAGTGTCAGATAATATGTTTTGCTATCACTGTGATTTTTAAAATATTTGTTTTACCACAGTCAGTATGCCGATAAGCCTTTTTGGCAAATTGAGATGAATACTGTGCCAGAAAGACATTAATTGTTCCCACATTTAACCGAGTCGCATGAAGCCACAAAAACTAAGCCTGATCATAAAACCCATAAGAGGGTTATTTGCATGCTTATTCAGTGTGTACCACAGCTCTGATGGAAAACAAGTTTCCATTTCAAGTTATTTACTGGACCAAGAAGTGCATTATTTTAAATTGCTCACTTTCCTCAGGACTATTGTTGTAAAGCTGCTTTTTTAAACCTTACAGGATGTTATCCCATCATACAGTAAATTGCAGTTTTGATCTTTCTTTTCCAAATTCATCGACACTATTTAAGTGTATTAAGGCAAAGTTTGAGTCTGAAATAGGTCTTTGGAGCAATTTATGAACCATGTCATAAACTGATCTTGATTTTATTAGATAGGTAAATGCGCAAAGCCAGACATTTGACTGAATTACAGAATGATTGCAGCACCCAGAAATATTCACTGGCTGACTGAAAGTGCTGTACTGCACTTCAGTTTGATTTAACCTCTAACAGACCCTTTCCACAGTGTCATAGCAAGGAAACACTATAGCAGCTTATGGAATCAATAGGTTTAATGGTGCTACTTAGCTGACATACTGTTGTCAATACTTTTAAAACTATATTAAACTCACACAACAACTTAACAAGCTGCAGTTGCTTTTTTGTCATTGTTGCCCTCTAAAATGGTTTTGTTAAAGGACAGTAATCAAACGTACATTTATCTGGTTACAGAATTTATTCATACAATATTTCTGTACGTAACCATCTTAAAATGATTTACAGCGTGGGAGGTCTTTCTTTGCAGCAGACATTTTGGCTTGTCTTTGCAGGAAGGCTAATAACAATAACAATGGCTCTGTTCCATTTATGTTCATCCAGATCAATGCTAGGAAGCAAGCAAGCTTGAACCTAGAATTGAAATACATTCATAGATTACACTGTAGCAAAGATTAATAAAGTTTAACGTGCTTTTCCTGCTATAACATGTCAAAGGCGTATAGTGTCAGTCAATTAGAGTAGTGGCAGATTAATAATACTACTTGGACCACACCTCCAACATTAGGGGTGATGCCAGGAAATCAAGATCATGCCTAAAATATGTAGCAACTGCCAAATGTGATCCCGTGTACATTTAGCATTTGAACAAGTACGTAGGGGCTCAAACTCAGCAGAATCGTATTAGGTAGAAGTATCATGGATGAGCATAATGCACATCGACAAAGATCCAGGACAAAGAGACAAAGATATATATATTTTTTCTTTTAGAGGCCGGACTCCACGAATGCTGCTGTCTTTATCTAACCTGAGAGGAACTCACATGTCAAAGCTTTGTCATATACATTAATACATACGTTTATTTCTAGCAGTGCAGTTTGTTAAGGCACCGTGTAAATTAAAAAATAAATGTCTCCAGGCAGTTACTGACAAAGAGCTGAAAGCAGAAGCATTACTTTTGCATTGCAAACATTGTGTTGACAAATATTGCATTATGTTTTGTTAAGTAGATTTTGGTTAAAAATCGAGTCAGAATATTAGCTTTGTTATTTTTAAGTTCTGCTCATGAACACTAAACAACAAACTAGACACTGCAACCAAACTTTCCCCCTCTCCTCTGAAGTAGTGCCCTCAAACTAGAGCATCTGAAATGGGTGTTTCACATTTTTACATTGTAAAATCTGACGTTGGTTTTCCTTAAAAACCTGTATGAAACTACATGAACAAGTTAAGAACAAGGAAATTTTGCTTTTCATTTTCAAGTTCACAAAATTAAGTAAATACTACTAAACTTCAAGTAACCATGACACCAGATATAAATGTAACATAATAAAGAGTTTTAGTTGTACTTACTTTACTTTTTCTGTTTGCAAGATTTTTTACATAATATCAACTTGTTAGATTTTACAGTGTATGCTTCAAACATAGATAAATGCAAGGTTATATATCACAAACAAAACAATATCAAGAGACAAAAATGAGCAGCGTAATTAATAGGTTCCACACATGTCAAATTTAACATTTCACTGGGTGATCTGAGGCTACAAGATGTTTTAAGATCAAAAGCTTCTTCTTTGTTTGAAGGTGGCTCAAAGTGATCAAAGTTGTTTCTAATGTGGTTAATGTTGCTGATCCCACCTTGGATCAATAGCTGTGCATATTTTCATGTGAGGCAGAACTGCAGGGTACAGTAGTTCAGGTAACACAAAATGAATTTCACTTACTGTAGTAACACAACCTTGTGCCCCACAAATGGTGTGTAAACACAACTAAATTACATTACACAGTACATTCTGTAGGTAATTCCACCTGGATTATGTTCATTTGCGACATATTGCTCCAATACAAAGTACTGAGACTTTGTAATACTGCAGTGAATATTTGTGGAGATGATGGCGGGTGTATGGCAGAGCATACAATGCTCATTAGTTCAACTCTCTAATCCCTCAAATCAGCATTGAATTTTTCAGCGTTTAACTAAGACCACAACCTTTCTCAAAATTTAACCAAGTGCTTTGGTTGCCTACCCCTGTGATGTATTTGCCATTACCACAATATTTCCAGAATCTTCACCAAGTGCTTTGAGTTGCCCAAACATAATCATGAAGCTCTCGGTCATGCTTTAGTTGCCAGGAGCAGATATTTCAGGGAAAACAAGTGAAAAACTTTGAGAGTGAAGCCGATCAATCTCACCACAGGGTTCAAGGTTTAGTAGCTGTTTTGGAGCTTTTGATTACATCATTTAACACATTTGCCATGGAATTGGATGCTCACAAATCCATTTTTTCTGCACACTCTAATGGTTATGTTTGGACGACTTGACTTGACAGATGATTCTGATGGTATTCTTGGAGCCCCCTAGCCTATTACAGTCAACCTATTGTTGAGAGTCTTGGTGTGTTTTTGACGGTTCCTTCAAATCTAATAAACAGTTGACAAACAAGCTTTTTCCAGGAAAGACTTTAAGACAATAAAAGCAAAGGCCTATCTTTCTCCAAATATCTTGAAAGCATCATTCGTCTTTTTATTACCTCTTAGATTGCTGAAATTTTTGTATGCGAATTAAGAACAGTCATCTTTTCGTCATCTGCAATTAGTAAAAAATGCAGCTGCTTGTCTTATAAATGGAAATGGTAAGTGTGACCACATAACACCAGTATTGTTCTCTCCACTGTTTCTCCTCACAGTTTCCTCACAGAAGACTGATTTTTGATATTTTATTTCTTCTTTTTTCAGGTTTTGTTTGGGCTGGTGCACTCCAGTTGAAGCACTGAGGTCAGCTAATAAGATATTCCTGGATGTTCCCAGATCTAGACACAGAAACAGTAGTAATTAGCAAGTTTTTGGTAGATTACGTTTAAGACCTAGTTGGACATTGTTAGGGGGTAAGTAACCAAAAAACCGTAGCTCTATAGAGATTAAAACATGACATAATGGTCTGTGTATCTTTTGATCATTTGATTTTCCATTCAAAAACGGGTATTAAAAATTTAAAAAATGGGTGGTTATTGGATTTTAGTTAAAAAATGCAAAAATTAAAATTGAAATACAAGGCATTTTTCTTTTTTCATGGTCAAAAGGGATAAGCGAAATTTAAAAATTGGTTTGATTTTCATTTTCTATTTAGTATATCAAAAAACGAAATCACTTGGAGGCAGAGACAAAAAAAGGCCCGTTTTTTTATTTTCTGTGACCGGATGCAGCAGTATGCCAGGGTGGATCTGCCTCCACACCATGGATGTACTACATGGATCTATGCTCCACACCGCCTCTACAGCGATTTCACGATGCTCTACAGTCCCTCCCCTGCAGAAGAGGCCCTCATCGGCCCTCATGCAAGCGCAGGCTCGTGAATATGGCAACCGATGCGGCCAGAGAGACGACATGATGAACATACCGGTAAGAACAAAGTACTAGATAAATAATAGTATTAAAAAAAATAGTAATAAAACCAGATATAGCGTGTTTTAATATAACTGTTTACGACTATATTTCAGCTAGAGATGTGGTCTTCATTACCGTACTTATAAATAAGCACTGTAGTCTGTGTGGCGCCGGTTCCGTTACAGTGTTTCTGAACGTGCCTTAGCATTAGCTTCATATTGAATTGTTTAGCTAACGTTAGCTAGCACGTTAGCTTCTACAGACCGATAGAAGGTCGGTCTGTAAGCTAGCAGCTTAGCCTATTTACATTTGTCGCTTTACAAGCTCACTGACATGTTGTCTGTGTTGATACAGTTATTTTGAGAGGGTGACACTGGACTCAGCTGAAGAAATCACCCCCACAACTGATGCGACGAGTGGTAGAGTAGGGAGCCGGGTCGTCGCGTGGACCCAACACTTGAGGACCTTGACCTTTGCAGGAGGGAGCTTTGCGCCTGCCGGGGGGCCCGTAGCCGACCCTGCAGATGCAGGGGCGGCAGCAGCCAGTCTTGCCATGTTGCATGACAATTTTGGCCCCCTTTAAGTGGTCAGAGGCTAATGTAGGTGGTCAAGTCTTTTTTTTTCCGATTTCCAGATCCTCACGGATAATACTACTACTGTTATTTCTTGTTAATACTCTGAGTGCTGAACTGTAAATAGATAAAATGTATGCAACGTAACTACCTTTAATTAAATTTGTTTTACAAAGTGACTAGTTTCTACTTGCATAAATCAAACAACACATTATCATATTATATTATCACAATACGCCAAATTTAAACAATATAAATACCTACATTTGTAGCATTGAGATTCACAGTCAATGCTAGAATGTAATGTCTCAAAAGTAATACCTGAGAAGAAGCTTATGAAAAAAAAATGACACTTCACATAATTTCAAGTTTATTTGGTAGATGACTGAAATACAAGGTAGGTGAGTACAATACATAGGTAAATAGCAAATTTACGGCTGGAATAGAATCACAAATGCTCACTGATGCCCAGGATAAAATCGTCACATTTTACAGTTTGCTCTCATCCTATATATAAGCAAAGAGAATAACAAATCTAAATGAAAAAATGTATTCAGTAATATGTGCATTATGCTCGGAAAAAAATGAAATAGAAAGTAAGATTATTTACTTAAGTGTGTGCATCATGCTACAAAGTTTGTTTGATATTAAAACAAGACTATAATATGCTAAAAAAGGATTAAATAGTGCTGGAGGATTTGATCCCTGATGCAGAGGGCAGCCTTTCTCTTGGTGGTGATGCCTGTAGAAAGCAAAAATATTCAGATATGTGATCTGACAGTTTATTCACCACCAGATGTATTCGGCTATTTCGCTACGTGTCAATGTCAGCGACAATGCTACAACTACAGCTTTGATAGACAACATTGTTTAACAACAACTGCAGCCTGCATGTTGACAGACAAATAATTACCAGATGGATAAATGGTTTTGCAATGAAAACTTAGGTACAACAGTTTCTATTTGGCAAAACAAAAAACATTACCGTGCTTTTTGCACTGCAGGTGTTTGACGACAGAGACTGCTGTAACCAGGGAGCTAACTAAGCGGCACAACAGTGGTGATGACAAATTTAAACCGCGAGTGCATATATAAATATCAGTAATAAACCCACACTTACAAAACTGTTTGGTCATTTCAAGCCATGTTAAACCACTCTGCGATAAATAAATGCCAACCAACCCTTGCACTGGAAAGAAGCTAACTTTAGCTTCACCGCAACATCACAGTAATGCAACATAAAGTCCACAGCGCATTAATTTAGCTGTGAAGCAGAAATGAGGCCAACTCACCGTCGTTTGGAGTTCTTTCAGGTCCCGTTTTCCCGTTGGGAAAAGCCGCTCCGGTATAATACATCCATGTGTTCACCCCATGTATGTATTACAGGGAAGTCTTGTTTTATCTCGGGCTCACTGGTACACTGCTGGCGCTCTGGCTATGACGACATCTGGTCACAGAAAATGAAAAAATGGGCATTATTTTGTTTCTGCCTCTAAGTGATTTTGTTTTTTGATATACTAAATAGAAAATAAAAGTCAAACCAACTTTTCAGTTTCGCTTATCCCTTTTGACCATGACAAAGAAAAATGCCTTGTATTTCTATTTTAATTTTTGCACTTTTAAACGAAAGTCCAATAACCGCTTGTTTTTTTGTTTTTTTAAATTTAATTCCCCGTTTTTGAACGGAAAATCCAATGACCAAAAGGTAAACTGACCTACCTGCATGGAGTTGAGATAGATTCAAGTTTGAAACTTTTACCCGTTTGTGCTAATATCAAACACTTGCAGTGTTGTTTTAACTCACGTGGTTCAGTTTGTCCTTTAAACAAACTGGTAGCCTTCAGTACTTCACACCATAGTGAACAATAAGTTGGCGTGTTGTCAATGAAACAAACACATCAGACCGAGCAAAATGGAGGCAACATGCTCGAATCTGTGAGTCCCCTCCTCTGCATAACTGCGTCTAGTGTCTGTATCTGCAAGGAAAGCACAAAAGGGAGTGTGACTGTAAACTTCAGTAGAAAGGATTAGGGCAGATGAAATGAGGGGAGGATTGGCAACAATGACGTTGTTTACCTCCTCATGGCCATACACAGTTCCGCTCATCAAGGCTGCAGCCCTGTCTTTGAATCAAACAATCCAGCTGCTTTCAATGTGCATTTTTCTTTTAACATATAATATTTAATTAGCGGACTAATGCACTTAAAAAGACCCAAGGACTTTGCCTCATAAAGGAAAAATTGCCCTTTTGTCCATTGCCCATCCAAAAAGTACTGTAGATTTTTTCTTTCACTTCTAATTGCGTTAAAAACGAAGTATAGGCCTTTATGCACTGTTTCAAAGACACTGACACACGAACGCAGCTAAAGTAATTCCTTTTAAAGGGCTTTTTTTGTTCGATTTCCCTCTTGCATTTAATTTTTTAGTTATTGCTCAAGGCCTACCAAGGCTTCTGACCCCTGGAATTCTAATATCCCAATTTACAATTGTTATCAATTTTCATTTACTAAAAACAGTCCAACAATATAGTCAAAGGAAGCTTTTACATTGCACCAGCTAATGTACAGTACATTTTTCAAATTTAGTAGAATGTTGAATGCCCTCCCTAATATACGTTTTTGATCCTTGTATTATATAAAGTACCGCCACCAATTTGAGAGCAAATTGAAGCAAATACATATATATATGTATATATATATATATATATATTATCATGATATTCTAGTCACTAGAATGGCTGTAGGCTTCTATTGTTGTTTCCCTGGAAAGACTTATCAGAGAATATTTTTTTGTTGTTTTAGAGGATAATATTTGATGAACAAAAAAAAGTTCACTCTTCTATTAAATTTAGACTTTTTACCTGCAAA
The DNA here is from genome assembly GCF_008729295.1 of Plectropomus leopardus. NCBI lineage: Eukaryota > Metazoa > Chordata > Actinopteri > Perciformes > Serranidae > Plectropomus > Plectropomus leopardus. Next base: position 15,008,562 of record NC_056473.1, on the reverse strand, counting down.
ATGACACAAACAGTGCTCATTGTGAAACATGGTCAGTTCAATGGAAGAGCAAGGGTCAATTATTCTCAAGCGTTTGAATGATTAAGTATCATAAGCTCTTAGCTCAAAGAGGAAGGGTAGTGTGCTGCAGCACCAGGACCATTCTGTGCGCTTTTAATGAGTAGTGTAGCCTCCATGATCATAAACAGGGAGGCTTTGATGCCTCATTGAAAAAGCCTATCTAACCACATCTGAAGGGGGGGCCCTCCTTTGTAACAACAATTTATAATTCTCTTGATGTAAGAGGACTGATCAGTGAGGAGGAAAAAAGAAAGGATTTTGTTGTCTTAACTCTTTAAGATGGTTTTTTAAAAATAACATTTTAAAGGCATGGTTATACTATAACTTTTTAATGAATTTCATATGGCATAAGATGCCACAACATATTTTTGATAGCAATTTTATGCCACCATATTATGACCTTTTTTGTGATGTTTTTCTGACAAAGTATTACTATGGCATTCTTTTTTTGACATTTTCATGTCATACTTTACTATTAGGTTTTTAGCAAATTTCTCATGGCATAGCATGAAATGTTTTATGATAAATTTTATGGCATATTGTACCATAACATATTTTATGGCATCTTAATGTCATACAACACCATGAAAATTTTTTAATGACATTTTCAGATCATAGTATACCTTGATATGTTTCATTAAGAATTTCAGGCGTACTATACTGTGACATATTTAGTGATATTTTTATGTCATACTTTGCTCTACTATGATGTTTTGATGCCATTTGAAACTTATACATTTGCCATATGCCATACTATACTATAATGTCCCATTGTGCCATGCTTAATTATGACTTCTTTTTTTTTAGAATACTATACTATGACCTTAATTTCCCTGTAAAAAAATTAAGGCATTTTTCCCATGTAATAAGCATTTTTCGGTTGTTTTATTGACATGCTAATTTATGGTGTTTTTGGCCGTTTTTGCAACATCCTATAATTATGGCATGTCTCACCATGCTACGTTATATGGTTTCAGTTGTGTTTTGGACATGTTATATTTTGACATTTTTCGCCATACTATAGAATGGCATTTTCGGTGGCTTCTTCGACAGGCATTTTTAAGGTGATTTTGGCCTTTTTTGCAAAATCCTATGCTATGGCTTCTCTTGGCATGCTATTTTATATGGTTTTCAGCTGTTATTTGGATATATCATTTTTTGACATTTTTGCCATGCTATGGTAATTGAATTTTTGAATCATTTCTTTCAACATGCTGTTTTAGGCCTGCTGTTAGGCTGTTTTTGGCTATTTTTAGCCTATGCTATGGCTTGACTTCCACATGCTATTTTTATGTGGTCTTAGTTCGTTTTTCAGCTGTTTTTTGGACATGTCATTTTTTGCAATACTATCCTATTGCATTTTTGGTCATTTTGTGTCCCAATTTATTTTGTGGGTTTTGGAGCCATTTTTCGATGTTTTTTCAAAACTTTATACTAATAATATAACTGGACATGGACATTTTTGCAATACTATTTTACCGTGCTTTTGGTTTTTTTGTTTGGCGATGTTGAGTAATGTAGAGTCATGTTATTGTATACTGTAATGACAAAACCGATGGCAGAACCCCATGAAATCGAGAATGTTGACAAAATGACCAAAAAAGCAAAAATATAATACGGCGACAATGTCAACATTTGACATGAACAAAAACAGCTGAAAAACCACTGAGCATAGCATTAGAGTCATGTTGTGTAGTGGACAGTGTTTGAAAAAACCTCCCAAAATGTTGCAAAAACCTAAAAATTAGCATTTTGAAAAAATAACCAAAAGAAGCAAGGCTAATAGGTATGGCGAAAATGTCGAAAAATTTGACATGTCCAAAAAAACAGCTGAAAACCACTTAGCATAGCATGTTTCTAGAGTCATGTTAATATTAGTAGACAGTGTTGAAAAAATTTCCAAAAACAGCAGAAAAACCCATAAATTTGCATGTTGAAAAGATGACCAAAGAAGCAAGGCTATAGTTGTGGCGAAAATGTCGAAATTTGACATGTCCAAAAAAAAACAGCTGAAAACCACTTAGCATAGCATGTTAGAGTCATGTTATATTAAGGACGTAATGAAAAAAAACTCAAAAAACGGCCCAAAAACCCATAAAATAGCATGTTGAAAAAACTGAACCAAAAAAGCAAGGGCTATTGTATGGCGAAAAATGTCAAAATTTGACATAGTCCAAAAACCAGCTGAAAACACTTAGCATAGCATGTAGAGTGATGTTATATTAGGAACAGTGTTGAAAAACCTCCATAAAACGGCCTAAAAACCATAAAATTAGCATGTTGAAAAAATGACCAAAAAAGCAAGGCTATAGTATGGCGAAATGTCAAAATTTGACATGTCCAAAAAAATAGCAGCTGAAACCACTTAGCATAGCATGTAGAGCATGTTATACTAGACAGTGTTGAAAAAACCTCCCAAAATGTTGCAAAAACCCATAAAAATTAGCATGTTGAAAAAAATAACCAAAAAAGCAAGGCTATAGTATGGCGAAAATGTCAAAATTTGACATGTCAAAAAACAGCTGAAAACCACTTAGCATAGCATGTAGAGTCATGTTATATTAGACAGTAATGAAAAAAACTCCAAAAACGGCGCAAAACCCCATAAAATGAGCATGTTGAAAAATGACCAAAAAGCAAGGCTATAGTATGGCGAAAAATGTCAAAATTTGACAATGTCCAAAAAACAGCTGAAAACCACTTAGCATAGCATGTAGAGTCATGTTATAGTAGACAGTGTTGAAAAAAACTCCAAAAACGGCCAAAAACCATAAAATAGCAAGTTTGAAAAAAAATGACACAAAAAAGCAAGGCTATAGTATGGCGAAAATGTCAAAAATTTGACATGTCCAAAAAACAGCTGAAAACCACTTAGCATAAATAGCATGTAGAGTCATGTTATATTAGACAGTGTAATGAAAAAACCTCCAAACACGGCCCAAAAACCCATAAAATAGCATGTTGAAAAAAACTAACCAAAAAAGCAAGGCTATAGTATGGCGAAAAATGTCAAAATTTGACATGTCCAAAAACAGCTGAAAACCACTTAGCATAGCATGTAGAGTCATGTTATAGTAGACAGTAATGAAAAAAACCTCCGCAAAAAACGGCGCAAAAACCATAAAATAGCATGTTGAAAAAATGATGACCAAAAAAGCAAGGCTATAGTATGGCGAAAATGTCAAAATTTTGACATGTCCAAAAAAACAGACAGCTGAAAACCACTTAGCATAGCATGTAGGAGTCATGTTATAGTACACTGACAGTAATGAAAAAACCCTCAAAACGGCCAAAAACCCATAAAATAGCATGTTGAAAAAAATGACCAAAAAAAGCCAAGGCTATAGTATGGCGAAAATGTCAAAATTTGACATGTCCAAAAAACAGCTGAAAACCACTTAGCATAGCATGTAGAGTCATGTTATAGTAGACAGTAATGAAAAAAACCTCCAAAAACGCCTGCCCTAAAAACCCATAAAATAGCATGTTGGAAAAAATTGACAAAAAAGCAAGGCTATAGTATGGCGAAAATGTCAAAATTTGACATGTCCAAAAAAACAGCTGAAAACCACTGTAGCACATCAGCATGTAGAGTCAGTTTAAGTACACAGTAATTGAAAAAAACCTCCAAAAACGGCCAAAAAACCATAAAATAGCATGTTGAAAAAAATGACAAAAAAAGCAAGGCTGTAGTATGGCGAAAAATTGGTCAAAATTTGACATGTCCAAAAATCGTTCAGCTGAAAACCACTTAGCATAGCATTTAGAGTCATGTTATAAGTAGACAGTAATGAAAAAACCTCCAAAAACGGCCTAAAAACCAATAAATAGCATGTTGAAAAAATGACGATCAAAAAACAAGGCTATAGTATGGCGAAAATGTCAAAATTTGACATGTCCAAAAACAGCTGAAAACCACTTAGCATAGCATGTTGAGTTCATTGTTATAGTAGTACAGTAATGAAAAAACATCCAAAAACGGCCTAAAAACCCATAAAATAGCATGTTGAAAAAAATGACCAAAAAAAGCAAGGCTTAATAGTATGGCGAAAATGTCAAAATTTGACATGTCCAAAAAACAGCTGGAAAACCACTTAGCATAGCATGTAGAGTCATGTTTTATTGTAGACAGTAATGAAAAAAACTTCCAAAAAACGGCCAATAAACCATAAAATAGCATGTTGAAAAAATGACCAAAAAAGCAAGGCTATAGTATGGCGCGCAAAATGTCAAAATTTGACATGTCCAAAAAACAGCTGAAAACCACTTAGCATAGCAATGTAGAGTCATGTTATAGTAGACAGTATATGAAAAAACATCCAAAAACGGCCAAAAACCCATAAAAATAGCATGTTGAAAAAAATGACCAAAAAAGCAAGGCTATAGTATGGCGAAAATGTCAAAATTTGACACGTCCAAAATAACAGCTGAAAACCAACTTAGTATAGCATGTAGAGTCATGTTTTAGTAGTACAGTAATGAAAAAACATCCAAAAACGGCCTAAAAACCATAAAATAGCATGTTGAAAAAATGACCAAAAAAGCAAGGCTATAGTATGGCGAAAATGTCAAAATTTGACATGTCCAAAAAAATAGCTGAAAACCACTTAGCATAGCATGTAGAGTCATGTTTTAGTACACAGTAATGAAAAAAAACATCTCCCAAAACGGTGCGCAAAAACCCAATAAAAAATAGCACAGTTGAAAAAATGACCAAAAAACGCAAGGCTATAGTATGGCAAAAATGTCAAAATTTGACATGTCCAAAAAACAGCTGAAAACCACTTAGCATAGCATGTAGAGGTCATGTTATAGTACACAACAGTAATGAAAAAAACCTCCAAAACGGCCTAAAAACCCATAAAATAGCATGTTGAAAAAAAAATGACAAAAAAAGCAAGGCTATAGTATCATGGCGAAAATGTCAAAATTTGACACTGTCTTAAAAACAGCTGAAAACCAACTTAGTAACAGCATGTAGAGTCATGTTATATTAGTACAGTAATGAAAAAAACATCTCCAAAAACGGCTAAAAACCAATAAAATAGCATGTTGAAAAAAATGACCCCAAAAAAGCAAGGCTATAGTATGGCGAAAATGTCAAAATTTGACATGTCCAAAAAATACAGCTGAAAACCACTTAGTATAGCATTGTAGAGTCATGTTATAGTACACAGTAATGAAAAAACCTCCCAAAAACGGTGCTAAAAACCAATAAAATAGCATTTTGAAAAAAAGTGACCAAAAAAAGCAAGGCTATAGTATGGCAAAAATGTCAAAATTTGACATGTCCAAAAAACAGCTGAAAACCACTTAGCATAGCATGTAGAGTCATGTTATATTGTACACTGTAATGAAAAAACAACAAAAAACGGCCTAAAAACCAATAAAATAGCATGTTGAAAAAATGACGGAAAAAACCAAGGCTCTATAGAAGGCAAAAATGTCAAAATTTGACACGTCTTAAAAAACAGCTAAAACCAACTTAGTATAGCATATAGAGGCATGTTTTACTGTACAGTGTTGAAAAAAAACATCCTAAAACAGCCTAAAAATCCAATAAAATAGCATGTTGTGAAAAAATGACAAAAAAGAACCAAGGCTATAGTAAGGCAAAAATGTCAAAATTTGACACGTCTTAAAAAAACAGCTAAAAACCAACTTAGTATAGCTCAGAGGCATGTTTATTAGTACAGTAATGAAAAAACCATCCAAAAACGGCCTAAAAACCCATAAAATAGCATGTTGAAAAAAATGACAAAAAAACAAGGCTATAGTATGGCGCGAAAATGTCAAAATTGACATGTCCAAAAACAGCTGAAAACCAACTTAGCATAGCATGTAGAGTCATGTTTATAGTAGTACAGTGTTGAAAAAAACATCTCAAAACGGCCTAAAAAACCCATAAAATAGCATGTTGAAAAAAAATGACCAAAAAAGCAAGGCTATAGTATAAGGCGAAAATGTCAAAATTTGACATGTCCAAAAAACAGCTGAAAAACCAACTTAGCATAGCATGTAGAGGTCATGTTATAGTACACAGTAATGAAAAAACCTCCAAAAACGGCCTAAAAAACCCATAAAATAGCATGTTGAAAAAATGACCAAAAAAGCAAGCTATAGTATGGCGAAAATGTCAAAATTTGACATGTCCCCAAAAAACAGCTGAAAACCACTTAGCATAGCATGTAGAGTCATGTTATAGTAAACAGTAATGAAAAAACCTCCAAAAACGGCGCAAAAACCCATAAAATAGCATGTTGAAAAAATGACCAAAAAAGCAAGGCTATAGTATGGCGAAAATGTCAAAATTTGACATGTCCAAAAAACAGCTGAAAACCCACTTAGCATAGCATGTAGAGTCATGTTATATTAGACAGTAATGAAAAAACGTCCAAAAACGTCCTAAAAACCCATAAAATAGCATGTTGAAAAAATTAACAAAAAAGCAAGGCTATAGTATGGCGAAAATGTCAAAATTTGACATGTCCAAAAAATAGCTGAAAACCACTTAGCATAGCATGTAGAGTCATGTTATAGTACACAGTAATGAAAAAAAGTCTCCAAAATGTTGCAAAAACCTAAAAATTAGCATTTGAAAAAATAACCAAAGAAGCAAGGCTATAGTATGGCGAAAATGTCAAAATTTGACATGTCCAAAAAACAGCTGAAAACCACTTAGCATAGCATGTAGAGTCATGTTATATTAGACAGGAATGAAAAAAACTCCAAAAACGGCCCAAAAACCCATAAAATAGCATGTTGAAAAAATGACCAAAAATGCAAGGCTATAGTATGGCGAAAATGTCAAAATTTGACATGTCCAAAAAACAGCTGAAAACCACTCAGCATAGCATGTAGAGTCATGTTATAGTACACAGTAATGAAAAAACCTCCAAAAACGGCGCAAAACCCATAAAATAGCATGTTCAAAAAATGACCAAAAAAGCAAGGCGAAAATGTCAAAATTTGACATGTCCAAAAAACAGCTGAAAACCACTTAGCATAGCATGTAGAGTCATGTTATAGTACACAGTTATGAAAAAAACTCCAAAAACGGCGCTAAAAACCCATAAAATAGCATGTTGAAAAAATGACCAAAAAAGCAAGGCTATAGTATGGCGAAAATGTCAAAATTTGACATGTCCAAAAAACAGCTGAAAACCACTTAGCATAGCATGTAGAGTCATGTTATATTAGACAGTAATGAAAAAAACTCCAAAAACGGCCCAAAAACCCATAAAATAGCATGTTGAAAAAATGACCAAAAATGCAAGGCTATAGTATGGCGAAAATGTCAAAATTTGACATGTCCAAAAAACAGCTGAAAACCACTTAGCATAGCATGTAGAGTCATGTTATAGAACACAGTAATGAAAAAAACTCCAAAAACGGCCTAAAAACCCATAAAATAGCATGTTGAAAAAATGACCAAAAAAGCAAGGCTATAGTATGGCGAAAATTTCAAAATTTGACATGTCCAAACGACAGCTGAAAAACCACTCAGCATAGCATGTAGAGTCATGTTATAGTACACAGTAATGAAAAAAACTCCAAAAACGGCCTAAAAACGCATAAAATAGCATGTTGAAAAAATGACCAAAGAAGCAAGGCTATAGTATGGTGAAAATGTCAAAATTTGACATGTCCAAAAAAACAGCTGAAAACCACTCAGCATAGCATGTAGAGTCATGTTATAGTACACAGTAATGAAAAAACCTCCAAAAACGGCGCAAAAACCCATAAAATAGCATGTTGAAAAAATGACCAAAAAAGCAAGGCTATAGTATGGCGAAAATGTCAAAATTTGACATGTCCAAAAAACAGCTGAAAACCACTTAGCATAGCATGTAGAGTCATGTTATAGTACACAGTTATGAAAAAAACTCCAAAAACGGCGCAAAAACCCATAAAATAGCATGTTGAAAAAATGACCAAAAAAGCAAGGCTATAGTATGGCGAAAATGTCAAAATTTGACATGTCCAAAAAACAGCTGAAAACCACTTAGCATAGCATGTAGAGTCATGTTATAGTACACAGTAATGAAAAAACCTCCAAAAACGGCCCAAAAACCCATAAAATAGCATGTTGAAAAAATGACAAAAAAGCAAGGCTATAGTATGGCGAAAATTTCAAAATTTGACATGTCCAAAAAATAGCTGAAAACCACTTAGCATAGCATGTAGAGTCATGTTATAGTATACAGTAATGAAAAAGTCCTCCAAAATGTTGCAAAAACCTAAAAATTAGCATTTTGAAAAAATAACCAAAGAAGCAAGGCTATAGTATGGCGAAAATGTCAAAATTTGACATGTCCAAAAAACAGCTGAAAACCACTTAGCATAGCATGTAGAGTCATGTTATAGTACACAGTAATGAAAAAACCTCCAAAAACGGCCCAAAAACCCATAAAATAGCATGTTGAAAAAATGACCAAAAAAGCAAGGCTATAGTATGGCGAAAATTTCAAAATTTGACATGTCCAAAAAACAGCTGAAAACCACTTAGCATAGCATGTAGAGTCATGTTATAGTACACAGTTATGAAAAAAACTCCAAAAACGGCGCAAAAACCCATAAAATAGCATGTTGAAAAAATGACCAAAAAAGCAAGGCTATAGTATGGCGAAAATGTCAAAATTTTGACATGTCCAAAAAACAGCTGAAAACCACTTAGCATAGCATGTAGAGTCATGTTATATTAGACAGTAATGAAAAAAACTCCAAAAACGGCCCAAAAACCCATAAAATAGCATGTTGAAAAAAATGACCAAAAATGCAAGGCTATAGTATGGCGAAAATGTCAAAATTTGACATGTCCAAAAAACAGCTGAAAACCACTTAGCATAGCATGTAGAGTCATGTTATAGAACACAGTAATGAAAAAACTTCCAAAACGGCCTAAAAACCCATAAAATAGCATGTTGAAAAAATGACCAAAAAAGCAAGGCTATAGTATGGCGAAAATTCAAAATTTGACATGTCCAAACGACAGCTGAAAACCACTCAGCATAGCATGTAGAGTCATGTTATAGTACACAGTAATGAAAAAACGTCCAAAAACGGCCTAAAAACCCATAAAATAGCATGTTGAAAAAAATGACAAAAAAGCAAGGCTATAGTATGGCGAAAATGTCAAAATTTGACATGTCCAAAAAATAGCTGAAAACCACTTAGCATAGCATGTAGAGTCATGTTATAGTACACAGTAATGAAAAAACCTCCAAAATGTTGCAAAAACCTAAAAATTAGCATTTTGAAAAAATAACCAAAGAAGCAAGGCTATAGTATGGCGAAAATGTCAAAATTTGACATGTCCAAAAAACAGCTGAAAACCACTTAGCATAGCATGTAGAGTCATGTTATAGTACACAGTAATGAAAAAACCTCCAAAAACGGCCCAAAAACCCATAAAATAGCATGTTGAAAAAATGACCAAAAAAGCAAGGCTATAGTATGGCAAAAATTTCAAAATTTGACATGTCTAAAAAATAGCTGAAAACCACTTAGCATAGCATGTAGAGTCATGTTATAGTACACAGTAATGAAAAAGCCTCCAAAATGTTGCAAAAACCCAAAAATTAGCATTTTGAAAAAATAACCAAAGAAGCAAGGCTATAGTATGGCGAAAATGTCAAAATTTGACATGTCCAAAAAACAGCTGAAAACCTTAGCATAGCATGTAGAGTCATGTTATAGTACACAGTAATGAAAAAACCTCCAAAAACGGCCCAAAAACCCATAAAATAGCATGTTGAAAAAATGACCAAAAATGCAAGGCTATAGTATGGCGAAAATGTCAAAATTTGACATGTCCAAAAAACAGCTGAAAACCACTTAGCATAGCATGTAGAGTCATGTTATAGAACACAGTAATGAAAAAACTTCCAAAAACGGCCTAAAAACCCATAAAATAGCATGTTGAAAAAATGACCAAAAAAGCAAGGCTATAGTATGGCGAAAATGTCAAAATTTGACATGTCCAAAAAACAGCTGAAAACCACTCAGCATAGCATGTAGAGTCATGTTATAGTACACAGTAATGAAAAAACGTCCAAAAACGGCCCAAAAACCCATAAAATAGCATGTTGAAAAAATGACCAAAAAAGCAAGGCTATAGTATGGCGAAAATGTCAAAATTTGACATGTCCAAAAAACAGCTGAAAACCACTTAGCATAGCATGTAGAGTCATGTTATAGTATACAGTAATGAAAAAAACTTCCAAAAACGGCCTAAAAACCCATAAAATAGCATGTTGAAAAAATTAACAAAAAAGCAAGGCTATAGTATGGCGAAAATGTCAAAATTTGACATGTCCAAAAAATAGCTGAAAACCACTTAGCATAGCATGTAGAGTCATGTTGTAGTACACAGTAATGAAAAAGCCTCCAAAAATGTTGCAAAAACCTAAAAATTAGCATTGAAAAAATGTCCAAAAAAGCAAGGCTATAGTATGGCGAAAATGTCAAAATTTGACATGTCCAAAAAACAGCTGAAAACCACTTAGCACAGCATGTAGAGTCATGTTATATTAGACAGTCATGAAAAAACCTCCAAAACGGCCCAAAAACCTGTAAAATAGCATGTTGAAATAATGTCCAAAATGTCGTTATGATGCGAAAACAGAGGAAATAAAAAAGAAGAAGAAGACAGTCCTTTTATTGCTTCCATACAAAATAGCACCAAAAATTGATCCTATAGTATGTCAACCAAAATAGCATGACAAAGTCATACTATGGTAGGCTTTGTCAACCAAAATAGCATAAAAAAATCACAAACCCCAGTTTGAGTTGTTTTCATGCCATTTTGGATACAGTACTTTAGTATGAATTTTCCACGAATAGTTCATACAATGACTTTTTATTTTTACTCTAATTCACACTATATACTATATTATGACTTTTTTAAGGCTATTTCGGACAACTTGGTATAGCCTGACTTTGTATTGCCATTCTGGATGACATGCTACAGTATAAGCTTCACTATTTCAGATGGCATGTTAGGGTTCTATACTATGACATTTTTATGGCATACTATAGTAAGGCATTTCTGCATAGTATGACGCTTTTATACCTTACCCTATTATGACCTTTTCATACCATACTATGCTATGCTAATTTTTTTTATTGCCTGCGACACTATGACATTTTTATGGCATATCATACAATGACTTTTTTCTGCCATATTACACTATTAAGGTTTTATACCATGCTATACTATGACGTTTTTATTTTGTTTGTTTGTTTGTTTTTGGGTTTTTTTGCATACTATAGTGTGACGATTGTTGTAGTTGAAGTTGTTGAAGTTTGTAGTGAATGTATCAATCTATGAAATTATGACTATGAACTGAAATGCATACACTTTCCTCTGTTTAAGCACTGAAGGCCTCATATATGCACAGCTGTGCACACACAGAAACAATCTGTCAACTTGAAAACAGCTAATGTTCATCCTGCAGAGAGGAAAAAGGAAATGTAAATTATGATTTTTTTTAACGAGATTAGCATGGCAACAACACAAGTATGATTTCAAACACCCCTCCCAACTAAATGCTAAATCACGTGCACATGCACACGCGCACAAGTGCACACAAAGGAGTGTGTGACAAACTTGCCGGCGCGCCTCGCAGGGTGACGCTACAGTTGATTTGGGAATTACAATTAGATTTATGATGTGGCTGCATATGGCTGAGCCCTCTGTTTCTCTCTCTACAGCCAACACTGGGATTGGCTGCAGCAAGCACCGGCGCCGAGGCGTATACACCACAGCACAGTCAGGATGTGTGGTGTTACCTCACACACACACACACGCACACACACACACACACACAATGGAACAATAGGCCACATATACTGTAATGGGCCACCAAAATATAAAGACCAAGTGGAATAGCTTGACTTTTGAAACAGAAAGCCTTGTGTTGGAAATTATTAGATGCCTGGAAAGTCAGAGTGCTATTTGGCGTAATGGAAATAAAAATTCATGCAGCACTACCTGTAACTTGTGCACAGTCCTTTCACATGCACAACACAATAGGTGTGAATGCTTTTCTGTAAATGTACAGTTCTGTAAAATATACAATATACTTATTCTTCTACAAAAGTCAAAGAAATACTTTAAAAGCAATGATGAAGTAACAGATTTGTAAGGAAAATCCCAAGTCTTAAACTTGTATTTATTTATTTATTTTTGATTGTCTTTCTCACCAAGTTGTACTGACACTTTTTAGAGCCAAAGCTGGCTAATAAATACAATGAAATGTTAAAACGCACAATTTAATTTCAAATACAATACTCATCACAAAATGTATGTGACCAGGAAACTTATGTCCCGCTTCTGCAGGTCACAACAGACAAGAGCATGAGGTTTTAAAAGATCAGAGGTGGCGTGACCCCACGAGAGCTGCGGCAGCAAAACTTGCTTCGATAAATGAAATGCTTCTAATGAAATGGCATTTTACTTGTGCCTGGCATGTACGAGGCTTCCTATAGAGTCCAAACGTGACTTTTGACTGTTCTAATTTATCATGTTGAAAATCAAACAACAACTTCACATTAGTCAATACTTTAAAAAAACATAGAATTTATATCCAGTGCTTAGGATGCGTATGACACTAACAGAAATGTCTATGCATGAGGCTTTTTGTTTACTGTGATGCAAGCAAAAACCAATGTTCAGTCCCAGCTTGTGAAGCTTTTCCAAGTAAAAACTGCCAGATATGGTCAGAAATAGGAAGTCAGAAGATGTGTGAAACGGCTAACAGCTAAACAAAGTGCCCAGAAACCACCAGAGCGCCCCGATGTTGAAAGTAATCAAAATGCAGTGTAGTGAAAAGCGACAAAAAACAAAACAAAACAAAACATGTCTTCGGAGAAAGAATGTGACATTGGAGTAAAAGAGAGGAAAAAGTGTGCACACCCAGCATGGTGCTGACCACTGGGCCACACCAAGACGAAAGAGGAACATCTCAGTTCAGACTGTGGAAATTTTTTGCTCTGACTGGTGTTTGACTGAGAAGCAGATTGAGAACTATGCACCTTTTTTACCTCCATTCTTCTCTTAATAATTTACGTCAAAATATACATGCAATGTAGAAAAAGGTACCCTTTTTGAAATAACAGACCTCTTATTTTGCAACTATATAAATTCTTTTTTTTAAAACACAAGTTTGGTGTATCTCTCCCATGTGATGCTGAGAAGACATTTACAAATATTGGCTAATAAAAATAGTAACATTTTGTACACTTTTGTACCAATTCAAAACACGATTCAAAATACAGTGAAGGGATCCAGAATATTAGAATACCTTTTCCTACAGTAGGGTAATTCTGGGGCTGCTCATCCCCTTTCCTCTGATGCTGAATGAACAGAGAACTCTTTAAAGTCTAAGTGTCTCAGCAGAAATTAAGCCAGAAAAACTCCTATATCTTTGGCCAGGTTGAAAGGGACAGACTCAAATGTCAAAGATTGGCATTTGGTTTCACCCTACTGCACTAACATCACAATGTGCTGATGTTTTGCCTCAAGGAACTATGGGCAATGTGGTTCATCAAAGCACCAAAGCAGTGGAACTGAAGAACAAACTCGTCTCACTACATCTTTAATCTGGAGGGGCTGCCACAGATCGAAGTGTGTGTGTGTCTTTGACTGAGCGAGTGCGATGAAAACCTCCCTGAGCTCTGCCTGTGATTGGGCCAGGAGGGGAGCCAGCAATTATCGAGTAGAAACTCATCTCATCTGATAGAAAAAGCTGATTGTATAAGACTTTTTTGCAGCATTGGAAGTTAAGACTACAACATCCCGAGTAAATGTGAATGTAGGTTTGGCACATTACAAGTAAATCTGTACAATGCCTGGGTACTTGCTTACTTACCTACCTTAATAAAAAAAATAATAATAATAATAATAATAATAATAATAATAATAATAATAATAATAATAATAATGTGATATAAGGGATTTAACTCCCTTTATTTCATTGAAAGTCTGAAAAGTCCTACCACTCTTTTGTATGAAAACAAAAACAAAAAACAAAAACAAACAAAAAAAAACACATTCACAAGCTGGCACATCATACCTGAGCTGGGATATAAAAAAAAATGTAATGTAAGCAGTTTGTCAGAAAACAAGATGTAGATGCACTGTATTCGTAAGAAACAAAGTAAGACTATAAGATTACAATAGCTAGGATTTATATTAAAACTTTTTCAAATTTCAAGTTCCGACAGTCCAGAGTTTGTACAGGCAGTGACCTGTCAGGAAAAAGAAAAAAAACAGTAAGAAAAGAACAAAAAGGAAACAAAAACACAAAAAAGTAAATACATAATGATAAAAACTAAATCACTCCTTACACATTTAAGACCAAATAGCTGTTGAAGACCTTTTCCTGATGCTTCAAAATCCATGCATGCTCTTTACAAACCACACAGCAATGTGTTCGTCGCTCATTTGTCCTTTGTCCCACTCTCTCATTTTCTCTTGCTCTCTCTCCTCTATCACTCCTGATAAGATTGTCAAAGTGTAGGAAACTGAAGTTCATTGTCAGTTGGATGTCTGAATGTCTGTTCGGGTTGTTTGCTCGAGTCACATTTGTTTCTGTCAGCCGTCGTCTTCAAACGGACATCAATGGAGTTACTGTCCAAGAACTTTTTGAGCATGTCTGCTGAGTCTGAATCCTGTCTGGGCATGCTCAGTGCATGATGAAACATGTCCTGAAAGTTTGCCTGAAGGTCTCTTTAATAAACTGTGTTTTTAAAAAGTGTCTCTGAGTATAACAGGAGTTCTGTTTTTCTCTTTCTACAACTGACATCCTGAGCGTGCTCAGTTGGCACTGACGGCCTCCTGTGTCTCGTGGTCGCTGCTATAGTCTGACTTGGGCTCATCCTCAAAGTCCTCGTACATGTCCATGTCATCATCACCATTGGTGGGGTCGCTGGGCAGATCCAAAGCTCCCACCCCACTGCCATTGCTGCCTCCACCACCAGGCTCGGACTTCATCCCATACGTGCTCTGGATGACTGGGATGGCAGGTTCAGGGCTTGCGGAGTTGCTGGAGCAGTCTGAGGTCAAGTGTGGGGATGGTGTGGCTGTTGTTGCCATGGTTATGGCACCCGGGTAAACGCCGACTCCACCTGGGCTGTTGCCAAGAGGCATCGGTGGTTGAGGGCTGAGAAACATGAAAGAATAGAAAAAACAAGGAAAAAACAATAGGGTATGAAGCAGAACTTTATTACTGGGATTGGATTTGGTTGGACAGAGGCTCAATCACTATTTTATTCAGCTTTAAAGCATTATTTTATGATACTCTTTGTAGTGCCTTGTCGTTTTAAGTAAGCATTTTTACCTAGTTTTTGTTTCTTAGTAATCGAATCTTTTGATTTTTTAAGTACATGACTGATATTACGAGTCCTTGGCTGCCACTAGCCTAGCCTGGTTTGATTTTAGCCGGATAGCTAGACTGGCCACTGTAGCTTTACGGTGGATTTTAGACCTTCTGGACTTAAATCATGCCAGTTTTGCCTGATGAGGACACTGTGCCTGTCCAGAAAGCAAACAAGAAGACTGCTAATCCTTAAAGAGGATACTCAACGGCTTTCATGTGAGCTGGGGAAGGACACTCCACTGTCGAGCTTCAGCCACCAAGCAGTCCAAAAGGATCGCCGATTTCAGTGCTGACCTACAGGACTCTGTTCTGTGGGACTTGGCATTACTAAGGCACCTGGTGGGCATATCTGGGATGGCATTAGAGTGGTTCTCCTCCTATCTTTCAGATAGAACCATGTCAGTCTCTGTTAGGGAATTTCTGTCAGACTCTGCTACTTTGTCATGTGGGATTCCTCAGGGATTGGTTTTGGGGCCCATTTTATTTTTTCTGTATATGTTGCCTCTTGTACAGATAATCAGTGAGTTCAGCAACATCTTTTATCATCTGTACGCTGACAACATCCAGTTGTATTTTTCATATAAACCTGATGAGGTCCACAAACTGTTTATATCGGAAAACTATTTAATTGCCATCAGGAGCTGGATGGAAAATTATTTTCGGCAGTTAAATGCAGATAACACAGAAGTATTGATTATTGCCCCTGACATCCTCCAGTCAACAATCAAACATAACATAACCTTGGTACCCTATCAACTTCATGTCAATCTAGTCTGCGTGATCTTGGTGTATTTTTTGATCATTCGATGAGTTTTGATACATACATTAGGACACTGACCCAATCTTGCTTTTTTCATCTCAGGAACATAGCCAAACTTAAGTCTGTAGTATCAAGAAACGACATGGAGATGCTAATACATGCATGTATCTCATCATGCTAAGACTACTGCAATTCTTCTTACCCAATCCAATAAATGGTCACATATTACTCCAGTTCTAGCTTCATTGCACAGGCTTCCTGATAAGTACAGAATCAATTTCAAAAATCCTGTTGCTCACTTTAAGAGCCCTACATGGCCAGGCCGCACAATATATACAGTAAGTGACCTGGTATTTCCATACACTACTAAGCAAGCTCTTAGATCCACCTCTCTGGGTCTTCTAAGTGATCCTAGAACACATTTCGAGACTCAGGGAGATCTGTCTTTCTAAGTGGCAGTCCCCAAACTTTGGAATAGTCTACCAGCAAGTTTGAGGTCAGTGGACTCTGTAGTCATTTAAAAAGCAGTTAAAACCTTCTTGCCCAGACAGGCATTTGAGCAACATACAGTGTTTTAATCCTGTGCTTTTATCTACTCTCACTTTGTCTTTTATCTTGGTTTGATTTTGACATATTTGCTTTTATTTTTTGTGTTTGTGGAGCACTTTGTGACTGGTGTCTGTGAAAGGTGCTATATAAATAAATTTTCCTTGCAGCAGATAACATTGATATACAGGGGCACACCGTCAGCAGAGGCAAACCAGGCAGATCCTTTGAACAAACTGCTTTGTACAAAACATTGATTCTGAGGCCACAAAAGTTAAACAGCAACACTTTTCATCTGGTCGGGCATGTCTTAACACAGAGTTCTCACTGCCAGCTCACGGCAGCATCAGCTAAATAACCTGTTAAGATATAAATGGAATGAGGGTAAACGCACATCACTCAAACAGACCCTCTGGCTCCTCAAATGAGCCACATCAAGCAGGAAAATTGCTGTCACTTTTCTCACCTAACAGTTTTCCCTCCTCTGTCTTCTGAAACAATTACCACCATATGCTCTGACAGACTCATTTTCACATTAAACACTTTAAAACAACACTGGTTTAGTTCTATGGAATGTGCCAGAAACTCGTTGTGTACTGGCTCCCAGTAGCTATTTGATTTAGCTTTGATTGAAAGACCAGGCTCAGAGAATCATAAGCTTTTTTCTGCATTTACTTGACCACACACAGTAAATGTGGCATTCAGCCCGTGACGTCTGCCTGGCTCTAGTTCCTTCTCAAACATCTGCTTACATTTCATATTCCACTATGTCTGTCTGTGTCCAATTTCACTGCCCGCAAGCGCCCAGCATTGTCCTAATTTAATAAATGACAAGCTATTAAAAATCGCTCCTATTCAAAGCCGTGGCCTCTGGTAAATCCATCTCAAGTACAGGCCACTGTGATGGCTTTAAACACATTCATGGCTGGTTCCTATTAAGACAATGCCACTGTTTTTCCCCTCTCTGCACCGACTACACTAAATATAATGCTCTTCAGCAAATGTTTAAAAGGTTTTGCAGATACAACCAGAAGGCTCCAAGAAGAAACCTTTCATGAATGGTCCATAAACCTCGGTAGTCACCCCACAAACCTCTGGTGAGTGTATTTCTTTTATATTCATACTGTGACACAAGTGCTACGAAAAAACATAATCAAAAAATAAAACCTGACTGATATGCCCCCAGAATGTCTTCATGAATAACATTATCTTTTAAATAAATACCCACACTGAGGCTGAGGTGGCAAGTATGATGGGATGTTTAAACTAAAAGGATGCAGCTGCAACAGAAAATTAGTCAGTGTTAGAGAGACAGAAAGCATATGCGTGATCCAAGGCTTGTGATGGAAAAAAAATGTGTGGAACAACCTATTTCTTTGAAATGATACCTCGTAGTAAAAAAAAAAATCTTGCTATAGAGGTTGATTGCAAACTGTATATGAGACATTATGCATTCATCATATCACCTAGGGGGAACTTACCGTTGACAGAAAGCAAGCTGATGTTTAGGGTGAACCTTTCTGTTGACACCACTGACTGTATGAAAATGATGGATGTAGCCACTGTGACAACAACCATTGGCTTTTGGACTCTGGTTTTGAAAACTCAAAGTTGGCATTTTGGCTGTCACCATCTTGGATTTTTGGAGGCAGAAGTGACCAAAATAATGCATAATATAATTTGATGTAGTATACTGTATATAAAACAACTGTAACACTGCTGTTAAAAAAAGGAAAATAAAATTCTTACAATATTACGATATCCTCAATCTAAGATGATATCTAGTCTCAAAAGATGATGTCAATAATAATTTGTTGCCCAGCCCTACTACGAAGACCATAAAAGTTTTTGTACCATGTTATAAATATGTTTATTTCTAATGTTAAGTTGGCCATTTTAACATGGGTGTCTATGGGGATTGACTCATTCTTGGAGCCAGCCTCTAGTGGCCTTTAGAGGAACTGCAGTTTTTAGCACTTGTGTACTGACTTTATTTTTTAGGTGCGGACGTTGCCATTTGGACTGACACTGGCACTCACCCAACAAAGAACTGCCTCATCTCCTGACGCCGTGACCGCATCATCTGCTTGTACTCTCCGATGCGCAGCTTCTTGCCGTCAATGATGCAGGTTCTCTTGGGCCGCGGTTTGTACTTGTAGTTGGGATATTTCTCCAAATGGATCTTGCTCAGGCGGGCCTGCTCCTCATAGTATGGCTGCTTCTCCTGATTGGTCATGGATTTCCAGCGAGAGCCTAGAGAAAATGATTGAGATTTATTGTTGTCTTTTGTTTTTCTTTTGCCCTAAGTTTCACTTAGCTTTGTCATAATACATATCTCCTCACACATCTCTCTCTGTATACATCTTGAATGTATACAGGATTTTCTTAAGAACAATGTATAGTCTCACACAAAAGTAACCTATTTTTTGCTATGTTACAGATGTTTGTGCACACGAGTATTTTTGATGCAGCACACAGTTGAGGTCAGTACTTTATGAGAAGGTAATGACCAAGCTCCAGACCATAAACAACATATATCTAAGAGGAAGCTACAGAAATTGCGATAATCATTTTTACTGACTATACTATTTACAAACAGATACCAACAAATCATGTGTAGCACTCTTTTAAAAATTCAGCATTACAGAGTTTATGGAGAGACACAATAGGAATTTTAGGAAGTGACAAAACTTTAATTTCCTTACCTTTAAGGATTTAAGAGACTGATGAAAAAGGTTTTGACATGCTTTTATAAATTGTTTCAGTAATAGTGTTTGAACACATAGTATGTGATCAAATTTATGTAATGAGCACTGAATCAGTGATCAAATGATGCTAACATACTGTCACCTCAGCTGCACATTACATCAATCATTTAATAGGGTCACAGAGCCTTGGTTTATACATAAAAACGTCAGCGTTTCTGGTGGTTTCCTAAGGTTGCATGTTGTCATGTGAACAGACAACATCAAGTATTTTAGCGAGGAGGCTGTTTAAAATCAGGAGTGGATTACACTCTGCTCCCTCTTGGCTCAGGAAGAATGATACATTGTGTACTTTTTATTTTCCCCGGTAAGAGGACCTTCTGAACAAGTGGACAGGGCCATTACTGCAGGAACGCAGCACATCTGCGAAGCACTCTGACAACTGACTATACACACTCTGCCTCGCTTCTCTGTTTATCAAGGTTTATCACAAACTAGTCTTGTGCTTTTGTTACACAGGAAACAGAAAGGAGCTTTTTCAAGCCTGCCACCCACTCCCTAAAGTCCAGCTGTGTTATTACTTTGGAGAGGCATGCATTGTACACATATAGTCATACACACATACACAGTTGTGTATTACTGGAAAACTATTTTTGATGATTCCTACAAACTGGATTTTACTATTTGCATTTGACTGTAATAATATTTTAATACAATAATTTCACAATAATAATTCATTATAATAAGGGAACATTACCCAACTAGATTTTGGTGAGATTTTTTTTTTTTATAAGAATGATACATCATATAAATGCAGGAAGCATGCCATCAAACACAAAATGCCTCTTCATCAGAGCCCATGTTAATCTCAGAGTCAGCAACACAGACCCACCACAGAAAAAGTGATTTGTTAATGTTGCTCAGGAAGAGAATTTACATCCAGCAACCCTGGAGCTCACTACGGCCCTGCATCGGACAGTGGAGGTCTTCAGAACATTTCGCAAACAACCTCTATGCTCAGCACCGCGTGAATGGCTATCTGTGTCGAGGCGGTTAGTATCAACATGGCCACTTTATAACTGAATGCATCCATCACACCAGTCAGACTGACACAGTGGAGCTCTGTGTGTGAAGTGTTCCAGGTTTAAAAGCACACTAGTCCTTCTTATAGTCGGCAGCCTGCTGGTAATATACCCTGTGAACTGTAGAGTACAGAGGTACAGGATTGAAGATCATCAACTGACAAATGTGCTTATTGAACAAGATAGTGGAGGGAGGCAATAACACTTCTGTAGCGACAAAGTTTTTTTTTCTGAATAATGAAAAAGTTGTTTCAAATGGATTTAAGCACAGATTTTATATCATCTAAAAAGGGATGAGTTTGCTGGGATAGGAAACTGATTATAGAGTTCATAGTACAGGTGTGGCAAGAGCAGCCCAGAATATACTTACAGAACAGAAAGTCTGGAGGAAAATGGGGATAAATATGCTGCAATTATCTGCCCATAATTGATGACAAAAGGTACATTTGGAAAATTCTGTTTTCATCAGAGTGTTTGTATCATCGATTTTTTAAAATTCTGCTTTCTCCTATTTTTGAATATTTATCACAAACACCAATACGCTTTTTGGGGGAAAAATAAAATGTAATAACAAGTCAAGAGAAGGCAGACATCTCTACAGCCAATATCTCCAACACTCTGCAGCTCACACCAAAACAACACTGATAAATAGCACAACAGGTAAGAGGAATAATATGCTTTTTTGATTTTAGGTGTGAACTGTCCCTTTAATGCTGGTAGTTTAGGTTAAGTGTTGAACACCCTCTGTCAAGATGAAATCCCAAAATCTCACCAAGGATCTTGCTGATGTTGGAGTTGTGCATGTCGGGAAAGGTCTGCAGGATCTTCCTCCTCTCGTCTTTGGCCCACACCATGAAGGCGTTCATGGGCCTCTTGATGTGGGGCTCAGCACTGTTCCTTCCCCGCGCCTCCCTGAACACTCGCGCCTCTGTGATGTTACTCCCTGTGTGACACAAAGGAATGATATTTTCTGAATGCCCATCATTGACACTTTTATCTTACATACTGTCACGCTTGAAATGCAGGCTACTGCTCTGATATAGACGAGTCCTTCCTGTTTGTTTCGTCACCGCTTCATCCGTGGGAGAGGATGTATAACAAAAGTATAACAAAATGTCTGATGGGGGTCCTGCTGGGATGCCCTCAACATGCTCACACAAACACACATGAAGTATACACACCATCGTCAGTTTGCTTCCGCTCGATAGTATCTCAGTGTCTATGCTCCTGTGTTTACTCCTCTGATGCTAAACTAAACCACAATGAGCCTCCCTCAACTCCTCATTGCCTGTAAACAGTGGTGTTTTATGAGTTACAGGTGGGCTGGGAGAAAGAAAAAAAGATTTTAACACCAAGTCAAATCCTCACACTACATTCACAGAAGGTATTTTAAGCAACAGTATCTGCCAACTACATACAACACACAGTACGTGAAGTTTTGCTTATATTCATTACAAATTTTGAGAACTATTTTTCCAGTAAACTTCACTGGCTATTAAAGGGATAGCTCAGATCTTTTTGAAATATGACTTAGTTACCTAGTTTCGAGAAGCCATTAATGGCCTCGGTTCCCCATTTATGCTCTTGTTAAAGCCACCAGACTCCATTAACAAAAACAAATTTTAGCTTACAAGAGAGCTGCTGGTCTACTGCTGCCTCAATCAGTTGGTTAGTTTGTGTGTATGCCTGGCTTTTGCCGAATCCAAACTAACTTTTTAAATGCCAAAGTCACACAATAACACAATAAAAGTAATTGATTGAGACAGTGGTAGAGCAGCAGCTCCTGTGTTTAGTGAGCAAAAAGCAATGTTTTTGTCAATAGAGTCTTGCTTTGAAAGGAGCGACATAACAGCCTTAGTTCCCTGTTGGAAATCGCTGTCTGACGGCAAGGTAAAGCTTTGAAAATTTTCTAAATGTAACATACACTTAAAGTGATGCTCTTTTAGGTGGCTAACATCAATGAGAGATGAAGTACCTGAAAGCCATACTCTGGTAGACATTAAAGTCACTTATTAAAATATTACTTGAGTATTTTTGTCTGGAGCGCGGAGCGGAGCACTTTTGATAAAAAGCTGGAGCATCACCTTATCTCTCGCTCCATCCCACCACAATTTTGCTCCGCATATTAAAAAGTAAGCTGAGAAGTCATACATACAGGTGTACTATTCCTGTAAAAGTAACAGATGAAAGTGATTTCGCACAAGACATTGTTTCAGTCGGAAAAGATTCAATCTGGAATCGCATTTGCCAAAAGTACAACAGTATACTGAAAAACTGGACATGCAATGGCATGTGATTTGGATTGTGACTGACAGCAACATGATAAAAGCATTTAACCTCCTCCCTGGCACTGAGGAAGAGGAAAGTGAGGTGACCGCGGGTGCCAGAAGCAGTGGCAGTGCTGAACATGAGGAAGAGGAGGATGAGGGACCACCTGCGCTCTCACAAGTCAAACAAGCTAAAATTAAAATACAAGGCAGATGTTTTTATTTTCTTCTTCTGGATCAAGTGCTGAGCGATGTGAGTGGAGCGGGTGAAATCTGATTGAAGGGTGGAGCAATAATTAGCGAAGCGGCCTGCATCTCCTCTGAGCGGGCGAGTGGGCAGAACGTACAACTCCGTGCGCTCCACTCCGCTCACATGCTCTGCCTCCGGTTTTCATATTTAGGAAATGTAACAGATTAAGTTAAAGTTTACAAAATTATAAAAACTCAAAGGAAAATACCATAAAATATTGTTACATTACACTGCGGGCTAAAATGCCTATGTTGCTGACCCTTCCAGCTCAGAGCATTACTTAGCTTTAGTGTGTTTGATGTGCTGACTGGTATTTACTGTACTACACTACTGGTAACTCATACAATCCCACTAGAAAAACATCTGAACTATCCCTTTAACGGACTTGTTGCCTGTCATTGCATGCTTTTGTTTGCATACTTGTACTGGGTGGGATTTCATGTCACAAACACTCATTGTGGAAAAAAAGGCAGATTCAGCCACTTGACATGTATTTGCAGTAATAATACGAGCGTCATTTTTTTACAGAGTGTATAATGTTAACATATAACACTCTATTTAGCTGTTTTGGGGTGTCCTTAAATGTTGCTTCCTTAGGAGCACAATAAACATTTGTATTCTCTGAATACCTGCATGTTCTGGCTTTCTGGGAGATGCATTCTTCTTTATGGTGGATTCTCTGAGATGGCAGACCACCAGAAGTAGGGCCTCTTTTGTGTGGGGCCCACAGAGTTAAGGGTCACTGGTATCAATTTAGTTAGAACAGGATGTGACTGCTTCTGAGACTCTGCTTCTGAGAAACAGCTACTCGTTCCTTTCAGCCCCTCTAGCCCTTCACTTTATCTCGTCTTTCGTGCATCTGCATACATTTCTAAAATAAGATTATAGCAACCCAAAATGAGCAGTCAGAAAAGAAAGCAAAACAAATGTAACAAACCATGAGAGGAGTGGTTGAAGAAGAGGAAACCTGTAAGAAGAATAAGTTTGTGAAGATTGCCAGACATACAGGGCATAGTAATTCTAAGAGCTATATTGTAGGCAACTAGCTCTGAAAGAGGAACTTATTCCTCTTTCAGAACTGAAGAAGCCCTTTTGGCACAGAAAATGTGCTTACCATCCAGATCTTCTGGTCTCGTCAGGTCAATGACTCGATGGACCATCTTCCCAGCATCGTCCCCGAGCTTCCCCAGGTGCTGGCCCAGTGTCTCATAGTGCAGTCGCTCCTGCAACATGAGAAGAAAAATAAAACACTATTCAAAACAAGCTGCAAATAATCAGGATTCGGCTGCAGCATTTGCTGAAGTTTGAGAAATGTGACGCAAGCTGCCAAAATGCTTCTAAGTTTTAAATTCCAATTTAGTCCATATTATTTAACATCTGGATCATGTCCCTGTCTATGCCTGGCATCTTATAAATTGGGTCACTAGGGATGACTTTCATGGTAATGACAATAAAACTAATTGCAGGGTTGAGTTAGCAAAGCGGGAAGTCCAGCACAGCCCCCAAAAATGGGGCACTACTTTTTTTTTTAATTTACAGTACATTTGAGGGAAATGAGTCATGATGTTGGTTATGCGATAAACTAACAGACTAGTCATAGCCCCTTCAGGGTCATGCTAATCAACAGTGTCTTCCCCAAACTCCCACCACCATGCACTCTCTCTGATTCTTCTCTCTGCTGCCACTCCACTGCTGAGACAAATAACGTCTACAAGCAGCCTGCCTTGGGGCCTTCCACCTAAAATTACCCCACCACGCTCCCAAACTGTGGTGGAAAACATCGAACCCTCCGCACAGCTACCACACATCTACACTCCTCCTCTCCTCTCTTCTGCCTCCCTTCCTCTCGGCTCTCCTTCTTTTTCTGGTGACAGAGGAATTTTGTTTGACGCAAGGAATGGTTGCCGGGTGAAGTCATGCCGCGGTAGCCGCTGGCAGAGTTGGTGGAACTTAGGGGCCGGCGTGTGTGTGTGTGTGTGTGTGTGTGTGTGTGTGTGTGTGTGTGTGTGTGTGTTTATAGATGAGGAGTCGGCGCGGGCCAATGTCAGCACTACGGCAGGGCTGTAATCAGGCCCACCACAGAACATGTGCCTGGGCAGTGCCATGCTCACCGCAGGAAGCAACTGCCTAACAAAGGACTAAAGAAAAGAGAGAAAGGAGGAGAGACAGAGGGAGATAGAGGGAGCAAAAGGAGTGGAAAACTAGACCAGAGACAAGAATAAGTGCTCAAAGTTCTTCTTAAGCTTGTACTGCTAAACAATAGCTTGGCGAAAGCAGCGATTGCACATGATGATGCTTTTGGACCTCTGGGAGTTTAAGTTTAGTGCTCCTAAGATTTAAAGTTAACATAGATTAAATTTATCATTCTCAAAATGATGCTATACATGACTGCTTTGCGATACTTTTCTTAGATCTGCTACAGAGTATAATTCATAAACATCTTAAGTAGTTAGAGACGTACAAATGTGGCTGGTAAATGGGAGGAGACTGATGGAAAACTAATGCACAGTAGAGTTAGGGTTTTGGAAAATGGACCAGGACAGCATCAATAGAGGTAGACTGATCCAAAATACAGATTAACAGCAGACCTGGGTCATAATTTGCAAATATTCCCTGTGGTTGGTCTACTTTTGGTCTACTTGAAAGTTCTTGTGGCAAATGCAATAAGGAGCTGTCTTTGCTTTGTTTAGTCAAGATTGAAATAGGTTTGGCCGGTGCGCCTGCTGGTTTGATACTGGACTGCTGCCTCTTGGAGCAGCATTATAAGACTTTTTTCCCTCTTTTATGAGACTCCATTTGTATTGTGCTGGATTGTGCTTCTCTAAATGCTTTTGTCTTCATCACAGAGGGTTAAAAACCAGTCAATGTCAGAGGTTCTGGGGTCTTGATGTTGAGGCAATTACGGTGAAGAGGGAGCACACGTTTCAGGAAAACCTTTTATCTGAATGGCTTTGAGACTGTAAAATCCACCCGTCACACGCTCCATATGACATTAACGCTGGTCTGAATTGGAGCAAAGAGTAGAGTAGCACTTGATTGCAAAGCAGGCAAGTTGACGAACCACGGACTAAATTAATTAAACACAATGAGGTACAGTCAATGATGAATTAAACCAAGTGGAAGATTTAGCTTGACAACTAATTAAAAATATCAAGTATAATGACAAAAACTGGAGGAAGTAAGAGCACAACATTCACTTTAAAAACTAAAACAAGCACAACAGAAACAAATCACAACTGTGGATTTTAACACTGATGTTTTGACTACGCCTGCAGTCCAATATTGCTGCTGAATGTATATTTCTAAATTTAAGAGACACCCGACTCTTTTTGTTCCGCCTGGTCTCTCCTCTTCTTGGCGTGTGTGTTGCCTGGGTAACCTTCCAAACATGACTGTTTTTTTTTTTTTTTAATCCGCACCGTATTGAGCTCATTACCACAGTTACAACTCGCCCACCGCCAGCACGGCCTGCCTCCAGCTGACCCGCAACCGTTTACTGTCTCCTCCCGGACCAATCAAGTTTGGCAACCTCCTCCGTCCCCCTCCCGGCGTTCCCTCTCTCTTCCTATTTTCTTCATCTTTCTCGCTCTCTTTCCTTTTTCAGACTTGTGCCGATAGAGCTGTCAGTCAGCCCCGTTCAGTTTCTTCCCCACTCCTCCCCTCCTTCTCCCTTTCACCAGTCCTCCTATTCATAGCCCTTAACACCCCGCCACCACCCCTTGAGGCTCCAACCCCAAAGAAGTAGACACTCAACAGTCTATTTGCAGGTGCCAGACTCAGCTTTGTAGTGTACATTATTATAATGTATATCATTCAGGCTTCAAATACGGCAACACTACGGTGACCTTTAATCAAGACTTGGAAGCGTCTGAGCTGTCGGTGCACCAGGCGTACTTTCTACAAAGCCCAAACTCACTCAAACTAACCCAGCAGAGCCAATATAAACTTTTATACAACCATTTCCTCCCTCATCGCCTTCCTGAAGACTTACTCCGCTCTACCAACAGCATGCTGACCAACTTTATTCGACAGGCTACAGACAAAATACATCTTTCTTTTCTTGATAATGGATGTCATTAAATTACACACCCTAAAATTTAGAGATCTGGTAAGTAAGAAATGTGCATATTCAAGAAATAGAGGATGAGGGCGCTACTGGATGCTTTGTCGAAAACTCTGAAGGTTAAAACAATTCGATTAACAAGTACAAAATGATATGGTTGATAAACAGTATGGTAAGAACAATAAAAATATGTCAGAACTTCTGCTCACTCCTGATGCCGCTTCTGATGGCAAATTAATTTTATATTAAAGGGTAGCCGTATAAGCCCTAGTTTCAATCTTTACTTTTTTGCTCAGTGAAACTTTGTCTTAAGATTCATTTCTTTCTTTTTGTTGTATGAAGGTATCTGGCTTATTTCTTACAGATCCAAATCAATATTTGTTTAAGACACCAAGACAGACACCAAAAACATCCACGTCCCCATCATTCAATGTTTGCAGTTTAGAATCAGCTGTGGAGTGATCGCTTGCAAACCCAGCATTATTTAGAAGAAAAAAATTGTGTGCTCGTTCTTTTTTGGCCTGTAGATTTACCTGCACTCCGTCTGCCATCACCCACCATGTTCACCTCCTCTGGAAACAGGAAAACTAGTCCCTCGTGGTTCAAAGGGGTGTGTAATTTCTCTATCATATTGCATGTAAACTTTACCAAGCTCCTGTGCACAGCTGTCACACTTTTTAGAAAACGTACCATGCAGACTTTTACGTGTTCTTGCTTTATATTCAACTGAATTAGAGCTTGGGTGACCAATCTACCAGAAACACATGGTTGATTTTGGTGTTTTCATCCAAAACATGTCAGCTGAGTGATGTGCCAATCTCCAAAAAAACTTGGTGTTTTCCTTTAAGTGGGTTTGGGGAGTGTTTTGTGGCTGTTTAGATGAAAAAAAAAAAAAGGTTCAAGCTTTTATGCACGCACGCACACACACACGTAAACATACATGCACACACCCACACAGTCATACACAGTGGCTATTTCAGTGAGCTTTGGCAGCCGCAGGCCAGCTGGAAGCAACGTAAGCGTAAGGTGATACTCAACAATGCCACTAACTGGCCAGGCCATGCGTCTGTACACCAGCTATAATGACATTAACATGGCCAAGGCCAGCGCAGAGCCAGGACACACACACACACACACACACAAAGGAGCACAGGATCACTTTCAGCTCTCAGGGAAATGTCTATGTCGTCTATGCTTAAAATGAATGCTGTGTGACAAAAATACACAAACAGAAAGCGAAATCAACACAAACACACACACTCAGACGTCACCACGATGACGTCCTTCGAGTCGAATCAGCACGGGCAATAAATAGCTCAACATTTAATATTACACCACGATCCCATTTACAGCAGTTGTCTCATTCCCTGCAAAGAAGCCCTAATACACCATGTTAGTACAATGCCATAAAACAGAAAGGCTTGGCTGGAGCTTCAAAGTTTCTGAGCAGAGAATTTGAGCGACAAATTTTTTTGATGAACAGAAAACAACACACAAATCCAAGGTAAAGAAAAAGAGCCGGTCTCGCGGCCTCCCGAGGTGGAGCAGCTGAGTCACACTCTCAGTATCCAGCAAGTTCCATCCATGAATTGTTTAAGACAGAGCAAAGCCTTTGAGTGCTTCAGAAAAAAAGCACACAAAAAACGTCTCCGTCCCAAAGAAAAAATTATGTATTTAAAGCTAAGAGAAAGAGTCTTTGAGCTGCTGTTGTTAGGTAACGAATAACAAACTGACAACAAACACTACAGCCTGCTGTCGTCCTCGAACCGGAAACAATTACTTTGAGACTTTCCAAATGAGCTTTTTATTAGGAGGCATGGAGCTATAAACCAAATTACTGCATTGCTTTGGTTTTGTTCTTATAAAGTTGGAAAATATAGAGCTCGGGAAGCACACAGGGCTCTCCCTGCAATGCACACCTTAATCTGTAATCATTTTAAAGTTAACTTTGTGCAAAACGCTCTTTTAAGCATAAACTGATTTGGGATCATTGGTGGGGTTTTTCGCCAGACCTGCAGCAGACAACTCAAATTAAATCTTAATAAACAATTTATTAGTATAGGCTGTTGTATAATTTATATTTATGAGTTTCTAAGTGTTTACTAGCATAATGACTTATAAAAAAAAATCGACTTGGGACTGAGGATAAGTTCAGCAGAGATATATTTTGCCAGATTTTTGGATGTTTTCCTCCTGAAGATGCAAGGCAAACAAGTCCAAAAAATTCAAAACAGCCTATCCTTGGAGTGCACCAATCATGACCTACTTGGGGTTGGTGGGTTCAAAGTCTCCTCCCCTAAAATATTCATGAGTTCCTCTCCTCCTCCTTCTCCTCATCCTTGCAAGCAGCATGGGATCAATTGCGCAGGAGAGCCAGACTAATCATGTTCCCCATTTTACTGAATGTCTGATCCCTGGAATCTGTGATTGGTCGATCAGACTGATTGAAGATGTTTTGGAATATGGATGTCCCTCTGGATATGAGATCCCGGTACAAAGGCTCTGTCTCCCTCAGCACAAAGGGGGGAGACGTGAGCGGGGGAAGAGGTGAGCATGGGGGGGGGGGGTCCCTTCCCCAACAAAGGCCCCTTATCCCTTCCCCAAAAAGGCCCTAGCGGCGAGAGGGGGGGGGAGGGGGGGCGGGAAAGGGAGGGCGGGGGGGGGGGGGGGGGTCCCTTCCCCAAGAAAGGCCCTTTAATTGGGCTAAAACCCCAAGGCCGGGATCCCCCCCTTTGGGGCAAGTGGAGAGCTGGACTCCATTACACACACACACTAATGCTAACACCATCTCCTCTCCCAAAAAAACACCCACTCAGTCTCAGTCGAGGCAGGCGCACACACACACACACACACACACACACACACACACACACACACGCTCACACGCCAAAACCATCACTTGTCATTGGCCCAGCTGCTCCCTCTTCAAAGCTGTTGGCTTCTGGGTGGCCGTGGAGAAGAGAGGAGAAAAGAGAAGTCCTCAAGAGCTGCAGCCCGAGCCAAACAACACCAAATATCATCTATGAACCTTCTTCAGACTCAAGCACAAGCTGAGCAGAGAACTCAAACACTTGGCCAATGAAATACTAGAGAAAATAAGACACAGCAGCGAGGAGATCTACAGAGGTTTGTCTGTGTGAAGTGATGCGAATGTTCACACTTCACGAGAGTGAACTCAAAGTTCAGTTTAAACACATTAACCCTTCGAACCCTGATCAAATGGGCTTGATTTCTTTCAAAAACATGGACAATTAAAGAAATGACTCAAAAATGACAAAAAAATTAGTAAAAAGTAATGAAAAATACCTGAGAATCTAAATTTAAAATAGATGATTTCTTTTAAAGGAAAATGACCTGGAAGAGGCGTTTAAAATATAATAGTTCTGTAACATAGTTTTAAATATGCAATTATGATAAATGTGATACGATCTGATAATTATAAATATGGTTTTCCCTGGCTTATTTTTTTTTTCCTAGACATTTTTCCCTATTTTTTTTTTTAAGAAATCTCTATATGTACCAATTTCTTGCAATTTGTTGAACATTTCTTACCTATTTGCTCATTTGCCCTTTTCCCATATTTCTGAAATATATCCCACCAATTTTCTTAGAGTTCAAAGGTTGAAATACTTGCGAAAGGCATCTGAGAGTATTACAAGAAAAGCAATGTCACTCTAGATTTCAAAGGGTTAAAAGAAATAAGCTTACGTTTATAGTTCACAATTCGAATTTTGAACAGAGCCATAAAAATCCAACTAGTTTTTGTGCATTTCGTTTTTTAAAAATGAAATAAAGTGTCTGATCATCATTCACATGCAGATATTTCCCAAGAATGGTGAGATGCTTCGACTCAATGTGTCATTTAAAAATTTGTTGCCAATGAGGCTGATGTTATGATTAGTTTTTTTCAGACCTGGGCACAATTTGCATAAAAATGTGAGGTTTTTCTCTGTTGGAATCTGCACTGATTTGTCAATAAAACTCCTTCTAACATTCAGATTAACAGGCTTTAGCAGTAACTTTTCCGTTAGCTGCACTGTCTGAATTGACAGTTTCACTGGCCATGCCAGTGTAAAATGCTTCGTGCTCCCCTTCGTGGTTAGGGATAAGATATGGTCCAGATTTAGGTGGGGGCACACACATATCACCGGTGAAACAGTGTTCAACACAACACCAGCATGCCAGATACAGTAAATCCTCAGGTGCCATAAAACATACTGCATTAGAAGCATTACCTGTTGTCAGAGTTAAAATAAGACTCACTGTTTACTAAAAACATGATCATGTTCAATCAAGGGGCTCTTTTAGCACATAAATGCACAACACTGTCTGTGTATATGTAGACTAAGAGAGAGTCCGGCGTAGATCTGAACGCTGTATGCAAAATGTGTTCACATCTTTCACTGAAGGACAAGTTGTGATCGCACATATAAAAACACTCTCAGTTAAGTTCCTGCCTTCCAGAGTTTACTGATATGTAAAACTATATAGAAAGAGTGTACTGCCCAGCTGCTGAAAAACTTCGAAACAAGGCTTTATGTTCTTTAGAAATTGGCAAATGATGGTAATTTGAAATTTGGTTATCTAATTAGTTACGTGTTTAAATTATGTAAGTGTTTGATAATATGAGATTTTGTTGTGTACTTTTTCTAAATTTCTTTTTTTTTTCCTCTGCAAGCATAGCTTCTTTTGAGGGCTGGTAAATAAAAATATCAAAATATGTTGGTTAAATAAAGTGCAGACTCTGGAGCAAGGCAGTTAATGTTGCTGAGTTGTTTCTGCACTGTTATGTAAAAGTAGAAAATTATTATCAGCAACATGTACTTACTGTTTGTATCAAAAGTAATTATATTTATTATGAAAGATGGCCTCTTCTAAAGAATTACATTATTATAACAGAGGCATTAAAGGTTTACTTTGGTATTTTCAACCTGTACTCATTTTTCTCCTGTTTTTGTCTAAGTGACTGAGCAACAATTTTTGGAAATTGGTCTGGTGTTGAGCAGCTAAACCTATTCCAATGTAACCGCTGAAAGCATTTGTGCAGTGTCAGTTTACGCTGTTTAACGGTGCTTGTTTTTGCCACTGACCAGTTAAGATTGTTGTTCTAAGTGTCTCACAACATTATGGAAAGGATTCCTACTGAGAGAGAGCTTTTAACCAAACCAGAGTTTGTAAAAGTTTTAACAGTGGAGAGACAAACCAAGACTTGTTTTGTGTGTGTTTTATTTTGTTTCTGTCAGCTTTGACAGGGTATATTTTTTTTTATTAGGATAATAGAATTACTGTTTATTTAAAAAGAGGTCTTGTGGGTTTTGGGATTGCGATTTCAGGGCTCTTTCTGGATAAATGAACATGATCTTACGCTTTAACAACAGGTCTATCTCTATGGTGATCCGTACAGTACTTGGGTGAATGTCACTTTGGCCTACTGCCTGTTGGTGTGTGTCACATGAACTGTCCAGTACGTGTGTTTCTTTGTATTTGTGTACTTTGTGTATGTGTGTGCGTGTAGTGTTTCAGTCAGAATTCTTTCTTCACATGAAAGTGAATGCCTTTGAAAACCGCATTTAGACCATGTGATTCCTATAGACCTTATCAGTGAAGTGTTTCTGTGAATCTTCTTATGTAGCCGCATGTGATCTGTCTGTCCCTCTAACCTTGTTGCCGTTGTTGAGGCTCATGCTGCTGAGGGCTGACAGTTTGGCCTCCAGACTGTGGTGTCCCGACTGCTGCTGCTGCTGCTGGTGGAGCTGCTCCCTCTGGATCTGCTCCCTCATGCTCCTGGCCTCTTGGATGGCCTTCATCACCGCGTCCTGGTCCCCAAAAAGAGCTGTGGAGTTGAGGCTAGACAGGATGTCTGGGAGGGGAGGACAGGGTAAAGGAGAGGGACAACTGTCTTTTACTTTGAATAAAAGAAAAGAGCGTGTGGCTTCAAAACAAGAGATTCACTTCTGTCTTCCTTTAACAATGTCAGTAATCTATCTTTTCATCACCATCAGATATTAATGTCTAAAGAGAACAACCAAAGTTTAAATTAGGAAGAAAAAAAGTTCATATATAATCAAGTTTATATTAATTTATTAAAAACTATGGCAAATCTTAAAAGTAAATGAATCAGATTTGATTGACAATACCCAGAGAAGATGAGCAACTGTCATCAAATTGTCATTCAAGTTAACAAGATATGATTTGTGCACAGCTGTTTGTGACACCACGTTTCCCCAGCAAAGCCACTTCAAACTTCAAAGACAACATAAAACCCCATAAAAGGAACCCAACTTTGGCAGGAAAGTATATGCAAGTGTAGGACCCTTGCTCTAATAGAAAAGCTGAGAAATACATTTTCAGGGCTTTTAGCTTTTCCAAAACTTAAATCTGGGGTATGGCAGTTTAATTTTGCAGTCAATGGGCAAAAATCCCTTTATCAACTTCGAGCATATTCACTTTTGCAGTGATTTCAGTTTAAGATCCTGAGCTACCTTTCGCAGCTGTAAGATATGGCGGCAGGCAAGTCAGCTGAAACCACGGCCAGACAGAACTGTTCAGTGTTATGATACGCCGCTGGATGGCACCTGTCTCTGCAGCATGACACACGAATTTGCAGCGTCAGTTGAGTCGTGTAATGCAATCCCACCATGTTCTAGCTTTGACATCACGGTAGTGGCATCCCAGAACATCAACAGCAGACGCAGAAGGATACCTTGTGTGTAATATGTATATAAGGAAGTCCACAGCAAAGCAGCAATTAGAAAATCTAGCCCATGACTGGATATTTTAGCCAATCACAGGCCATTTTCAGAGCAGGCAGCTGTCAATCATATTACTGCTTGTTCAAACTATCAGACTAGGCAACACTGATCAAATATGAATCAAAAACATGGGAAAAAAACTATGAAAAATAAATGGAGAAATAACCCAAAAAATAGCAAGACAGGTAAAAAGTACAATAAAATTACGTGAAAATGAGTTACAAATCAAAATAAAACATGAAAAATACATAAAAAATCAAAAAAGGCAAACAAAAACCCTTGGAAAAAAATGATCATAACTTATAATAACTCTGAAACATAATTTTGAATATACAATTATGATTATTATAAATATAGTTTTTCCCTAGCCCTTTTCAAGGTTTTGAAAGAAATTGCACCAATTTGCACAGGTTTCAAACAGTTAAAGTATGGGGATATCATGCCATGTTATTTCTTTTAAATTCCCTTGTCGCCTTTTGAAAGACAAGTACCAGAAATTGGTTCTTGAAACGTGAGCAATTGCAGACAACATGTCAAGTCCTATATGGCCCCATTGTGTAATAGTTCAATATTTGAATAATACTCTGTCCCTCCAATCCACAGTTTTCAAATGTTTTATCTGCAAGGCAACTGGTGTCTAAATTCTGATTTTCTTTATTTGTCAGTTTTAACAAGCCATAAGCTTTTGAGTCAGATGCTGTTGAACCACAAGTCTGACCACTGAAGAACCCAGCTTGGTGCAAGTTTGTGGTTTCATACTACTTCATGAACACTATCAAGCTTTGAAAGCAAGTAATGCTTAAGTGTTGAGAACCAAATAATCAGCATGGCTGCACACAAGTTCTGATTAACCAATATCTTAACACCCGTATAAAACTGTGATTTTTCCAAACTCTTATTGGGGCCAAAAGTCGCTGAAGTTGTTTTACAGTCCACTTGTGTCTAAACAAGACAGAGCCTCCTCCCCCATGTTTATGTGCCGCGCTTTACACTTTTGAAATACATTTGAGGAAAAAGAAAAAAAATAAATAAATAAAAGGATGCAAAGTTTCCGTCGCCCTCCTTGTTTAATTAGCAGACAAGTAGGAAGCACTGTATGCTTGGGTGGCCGTTAAAATGGGCAAAAAATAACTTTGCAGGGAACACAAGCGTCGCGTCCTCAAAGCCACTCCAGAGGAGCTGGTGAAATTGTTTTCTGGGGGGATATAATGAGAGGGTTTAGATTGGCCTTAATAACAGATAGCAGAGGTAGGGGCATAAAAGGTCTAGCGCGGGCAGACAATGATGTGAGGAAGCTCTTAAAAACCAAATAACGTGTGCTGGATTTCACTGCTTCCGCTGCTGGGGTTTTCATTGGGGCTAAATACAGGGCTTTGGACTCCTGTAAAACACAAACACACACACGAATACACACACACAGGTCTCGTCGTGGGGTTGAGGTGTCTGCAGTCTATCAGGCGCATGCGACGCTGCTTGGTTTGCCTGTGTGTGGCGGGGAGGAGGGAGGTGTTTGGGTGGGTGATGTTTTTGTTTTTCCGGTTGAGGGGCAGACACAGTTTTACACTGGAGTGAGGACATGTTTGCTCTGGATAGATGTACAGTACAGATGTGAACAATACGGTGGTGTATGAGTGTTTGTTTGTGTGTGAAACAGCATGGATGTGTGGAGTGCGTCAGTGTTTCCCCTCAAAATTTTGTCTTGGCGTAGTGGAGCAGCATTTGGACCCTGTGATTCTTATTGAACATGACAGTGAAGCCAGTTCTAATGTATTTATTTTAGGCGGAGTAGCTGTGCTGCTAGGTTAAGGTCCTGCTGCATGGGTAAAGGAAACACTGGTGTAAACGTGCATGTGTGTGTTTGTTACCTACCCAAAGAGGTGTTCCTGCCCATGTTGGAGATGGGGCTTGGGATGCGGCCCTTGCCCATGCCTGTAGGGCTGGTCTTGTTTCCGGAGAAGAGACTCTGAGATGGAGACGTTGGGGAGCGAAGAGGCTCGGCTGTCTTGGGTCTGGCTGAGAGGTTCAATGGCTGCGTGGATCCTTCCTCCTATTAGCAAAACAGATACAACAGTGTTAAACAGATTGCAATCTGTATGAAAGGTACCAGAAAGAAACCATATTAACAAGTGATGGCCCTGAGATTTTTCTGTGTGTCTTGGCATTGGTATGTGGTGCTGCTTATAACTCTGTGTTATTAAAGCCTCATTTTCACCTAGCAATCCAATTTAGGTCTATTCATCACACATTAGAACAGTTATCTTTTACATTTCCAATGTTAAAAGTTACGGATGGTGCCAATACAACCGCCCTGTTCTGTCCCGTTTTTTTGTCACCCTTCTAGCAAGATGCCCAGAAGAGCACTGAAAAGGACTCCAAAATGTGGAGTTCAAAACACTGCAGTACGTTCATTGGTCAAGAGATAATTATCACTCTTGCTCAGCAAGGACTCAATGCACAAACCTCAATGACAATTGAGTGTACCTCATTCGTGGGCCTGCAAATGGTCTCGTACTACTGTCCTTTGGTGGAAGTAAATTCACCAAGAAACAAAGTAATGTAGCAACAAAGGCAAGAAAGAAGGAGACTGCTAGTTACCAAACATAGATATAAACAGGTCCGTTGAAACAGCACTGGGCTTTGATACCAATTTCAAAGTGGCAAAGCATGGAATTAAGACTTCCAAGTTCATAACATGGCGGCATTGGGCCCAAGAAGACTTTCCTATAGACTTTCCTAAGTCTAGAAGAGCCACAGGTTTACATCCCTTTATCCCCATTTAAGTTACGAGAGGTCTACACCCGCAGTTGGCCACTTGGCCCATGAACGTCTCTTGTGTGGTTGCTCTATGGGCACCAATTAGATAACCAAATTTCTTTTAATGCACCACTCAGCAACTTTCATAGGAATGAACAAGGCCCTGCCCCCAAAACTGTATCAGTTTTCTTTATACATACATGAAAATGGACAATGTAGGTTTCAAATTCTGGCAAAAATCAACTTTGTCAAAGTTTTATTTGGGGAAAAAAAATTAAACACATTGATAGGCACAGTGTGTTCCAAGTAAATGTTAGTTCACCAATATTATTCTTGCTAAATACACTAGAAGCTTCACCTGGTAGACACTTAAAGTATATGTTTCTGCTGTGAAAACTGGACGTCATTTGAAGTGTACCTGACTCAATTTGAACTGACCACGCCACTGATATTTAATTTTGTCCAAAGTATCCTTTAAAGTGCTTTCAGTAGTTAAGTGATGCTCCCACTGATCAGTCATCCCTATCAAGTTTTTCAATAAATGAATTCCACTGCTAACCTCTGTGAACCTGACAGGGGAAAAATTTTGCAGCGTAACTTCTTATCTAAACAAAGGCACCTTTGTGCAATGCTTCTATTTCTAATCAAAGGTCCCTGACCACATTGATCCACATACGGAATCCCCTGGAAAAGGAAAAGTGGTGGAGCGCACGTCAAAACAGCCTCAATGCGGCTCTTGTGTTGGCAGCAAATGCTTAATGAACGTGGATTTAATTTGAAGCTGAGCTTCAGCTGAAGGAAGTGTTGAGAAGGAGAGGACTTTGGTGGACGGGAGGGATGGGGAGGTTTAGGCTGCGGGTGGCATGCCAAAGTGGGGGAGTGGGCTGAGCGTGTGTGGGGGTTAGCGGAGGATGGGGAGTTTGGAGGGCACATCACTACTGTTTGAGTGTGGTGAGCTCTGACGCCGGTCTATTGTGACGCTGGTTGCAGCTGTGCCCCACACACACACATGGCTTCCATTACTGCCTCGTCGTTGAGTAAAGATGAGGCGTACGCTCTCTCCAGTGAAGGGGTCTGGGCTCCTGCCAAACAGCAGCCAGCGCCAGTGTCAGTTTGTGAGTGTGTTGTGTGTGCGAATCAGTGTGTGACTTTTAAATAAGCTGTTTCTAATTGTCGGTGAAGAGTACAGCGCCATGCGCAGCTTGTTGTTTCAACAACTTCCAAATTTCCAGCCTCTCACTTTTACTTGAGCTGATCGTCATCATTATTATTCTTGTGTGTTTTCCTATCATATTCTGAACTCACTCTTTCCTTTGACTTACTAGGTTGTTTGTTACTTTACACCATAGAGACCCTGTTATCTTTCCCACATGTAGCCCTTATACATTCATCTCATCGCCCATTGTTGTTTTTGCCTGCTGCTGGTTGGCCCTATCTTCTGAACTGCAATATTATCAATCACAAATGTGTCCATCCAGATTTTCTAAATCCTGTTGAATTCTATAAACAACTCCGCCACTCTACAAAAGCCATTTCACCACATTTGTAACATAGACTCACCTTAATGTGAGAGACAGGACTGGATGCTCGTTTCTCGCTCTTCAGGGCCGAGGGGGAGAGGGGACCAGAGGAGTTGGGAGCCTGCGGGAGGGAAGCCATCTTGGCTCCTGGTGAGATCTGCATGCTTGCCAGCTGGGCGGCATACAGCTGCTGCAAAAAGGGAAGAAACCAGAAAAACCGGCAGGCTATTAACATCGCTCGCCAGCAGCTAGTCAGTGGCTTTCCTCTTTCATTCTCTCTCCTCTCTTCTTCTGAACACCCCCACCCCAATCCTGTTGTGTCTTTTTGGCTGTATCCTCCCCTGGTACTCCTCACATCTTCTGAGGTTTGATGAATGTATGCGTGTGAGCCAAACTCATATGGAAAAAGAACACACACCTAGATTTGAAGTTGACGGGAGTGTCCCACACAAATAGACGTTTTGTTTGAATATTTATCAGGAAGGCATTCCAGCCAAACATCTTTGTTTTAAATTATCTACGATCCATCTCTGACACTTATTCTTTCTACAGATGCTGGGAGCAGCTTGTATCTCGATTTGCATCCAGAAATAAATCCAAACAATAGGTAAAGACACTTTTGATGCTTCACTTGAATCCTACTTAAGTTTAATAGTGACTATCTATAAAACCTGATATTTTTTACTTGGTTAAGGAGAAATATAAGCATTTAAGTATGGAAATTAAAATTTTACACGATGTCTGGCTCAGCAGTGCTGTCAATAAAAGCCTAGGACCACGATGGAAAAAACATGGCTGGGTTTGCTATTCTGACCTTTTTAAAGGCTTTTTTTCTAAATTAAATAACTGGTTATTGTAAGGTCAGGTTAATTTCAAGATATTATGGTATACCAGGGTATTCAGAAATCCCAAAGGTATCATTTTCAATACCATCAAAAATACAGACACTTCTCTTTCTATTAAACTGATATGGGGATGCTGTATTGAGGTGATGTAGTGCACAGCACATACCACCAGGGGTCAGTCTTTACTGGTGTAGCAGACAGCTGAGTAGAGAGAGATGGCGACTACAATTGGTGGGGATAACATTACAGGACTAGGAAAAAAGAAAGATGCCTCTGTCCATCTGTCTGTATTTAAAACCAGTGAGACTTGTGTTAGTACGCTAACAGCATATTAGTCACACCCACAGCATCGTGGGCTACACATCAGCAGCTTTAAATGATGTTAGAAAAGGTCAAATTACTGTGTTAGTCTGACTAAAACTGGACTTTTAAAATACATGTTAAGATGTTAGTCTGACTTAAATTGTACTGAGCGGTATTTATCAAAGTCAGACTAACACATCTAGATAATGCAGTTGATAAAGTTAGTAAGGTTGATTTACTTCTTCACGTATGCGCCTCAACCTGACCTGAACTAGCTTAGGCATCCTGCCCATGCTCCATAATCCACATGCCGGGCTTTGACCCGGAAGTAGAACAGCATAAATTTGTAGAAGAAAGCCAGGAAAAACAAAATAAGAAGAAGGGAAAAAAACATAATAAGAGGAGGATAACAATTTAAGTGTAGAATATGTAAGAAATCTACAGCACTGAAAAGTTATCTGTGTTTTCACCGTTCAACATGCAACCTGTTTGCCACTTGCTAACTTGTTTATTGTGTGACGTTACAGCTCAACCAGAAGAAGGTCCAATAGCAACTAGCTGACAGAGGGCATAT
This sequence comes from Plectropomus leopardus, assembly GCF_008729295.1. NCBI lineage: Eukaryota > Metazoa > Chordata > Actinopteri > Perciformes > Serranidae > Plectropomus > Plectropomus leopardus. The sequence goes on along the minus strand of NC_056473.1, from coordinate 14,968,698 downwards.
TGCCAACTACTTTGGCGAAGTCGAACATACTTACATCAATAAATCGATTCTTGAATACTGGGACAAGGACATAGGTCCAATTAAATGACCTTATCAGGCTTATCAAAGCTCAACTTAAATGTGCATGTAAACATACTTAATGTCACACCTGCACATATAGTACATACACCTGTTACACAAATACCCACTTAAGGCCTTTTCGCACTGGTAAAATGTCAGGAAGGTATGAAAAAATAGATATCGTTCAAGCCTAGTAACAGTCAAATAAAATAAAAAAATTAGGACTGCAAACAATTCTTCATGAATCTAAAAAAAACCTTTACTAAGTAGGTGTAGTCATACAACAATTCAATCTTGGTCATGAGTCAATTGAGAAACATTTGAAAATAATGTAATTATAGTAGAAAAGATTTTTCTTTTTTTTTTTTTTTAACAAAAAGCTTTGGAAAGTGTAAGCCATCTGCCTTAAGGGTTGGACAAAAACGTTACATTTTGAAGAAAAAAAAAGAAGAAAAAACGTTACAGATTTTCCATCCAACAAAAATCAAAGAGTCAAATACTCAGCCCACAGTCCAGGGTCTTCTAAATCAAAGCTAGCTAGCCAGACAAACCGCTGCCTGAAACCACTGTCAACCCCTGTCTAAATGCATTGGAGTGTGAGTGCTGGAGTATCAAAGAGCCTGTCCTCAGGAAAACCACCCAGACGTGGATGGCCTTCACTTAGACTCCCTCCTCTCTTTCTGTCTTTCCTCTCATTTCGTTACTCTCACCTCATCTATCTCAACCTCGTTCTGTCTTTCTTTTGTCCTCTCTTTTGATCTCCCTCTCTCTCCCTTTTTCCTATGTCTGTCAGCTTTGTTCCAAAATCCCTCTTCATATCTGCTCCACCATCTCCATCTCTGTTTCTGTCTGTCTGTTTTTACTCTCTGCCCCCTCAGCCTAAACGGCCCCCAGTGTTGTGAGATCTGATTTCCCTGTAGTCAAAACTGCAAAGACTCCTGGGAGCAGAGGTCCAAAAGCAAAGAGTGCTTGACAGAGAAAAAGAGAGCAAGAGGGATAGAGAGTGTTGTGCTGCAGACACACGAGACCACCGTCGCTTCACCGCCGAAGCGCCAGGCTCAGCGGTTGGGGCCAGAGAAATTGGCTGGCCCTCTTTCCACTTCTCTCGGAGCGATATTAAACACAAACAGAAGGGGCCTCACCGTTGAAACAAAGCCCTGATGTCACGCCGCTTATTTTCCTTGGAAGGCACCAGGAGTGCTCGGGCCAACCCCTGGCGATATGAGATCCCCGTAAGAATGTGCCTTGAATGGCTGGTGGTGAGGCCTCTCGCGTCAATCAAGCCGACCGCAGAGTTACTTCTGGTGATGCCTGATATTCTTACAGCTCTGAGGGGAGCAGGGGCTGGGGCAGACACACGAGTCTTTGAGGTAAAACACACAGTCAGGATCTCACTCTCGCACCCGCACACACACAATATTGTGCCATTAGCAGCGATTCCGTCAGCGATTCCACATAAGACGGAGGAACTGTTGAACAAACAAAAGACTGAGAATGAGAGCTTATTTTTTTTCTCTGTTTCTTAAAGACACTCTGAGATTGATGTGCGACTGGGGAGGCCAATGTGCTGCGTAAACAACCCCAACAAGAGCTCTCGCCATTCAGTCAAACCCCAAGGGAAGACAATGCCGCAATTTCCTAAATTACAAATTGACAAAGAGGGTCTCGACTGCGCCGCAGCTGTCCAGACTATCTGACTGGCCTTTGGACGTTAGTGCTAATTTGACTAAAGTCCAAATGATTAGTCTGTCATTTTTGGCCCTCCTGATCATCAGCAGGTTTTTCAGTCTACTTTGGCCCAAAGAAAGCAGAGAAAAGGTGATGTTGTTGTGGTCCGGGTGTGGGCAGCGATGTCCAGACTGTTGTATTGTAGCCTGCCAACAGCCTCCTCTGTGCTCAGAGCAGCCTGTCCCATTAGGACAAAGTGGAGAATCCCGTTAGCTGGCCTCTTTTAGTGTCGAGCTGCTATCGATCTCAGGAGTACACAAAACAAATGGGGTTTTGTATTTTTCAGCAGGTTTGCGGGGGGGTGAAAAGGATCGACTGCCACAGAGCTGGCCTACACAGAGGACGGAGACTAAATATTGCACTTGCAGGGTTAGCCACGTCCAAGACAGTGGCAGAGATACACAGAGAGGCAGGCTGCATAAAGACAACCATTATCTCACTTCCACTTCTCTTTTAGGGAACAGATGCTTAGTTTTTTTAAGTCAACTCAAACCAAATCTGATTGCCTCCCAATCATTGTCCTCATTTTATAACAAAGAAAGCCATTCTGGGATAATCACTGTGAGCCAGCATTGGGGGCACAAATCATGACTCCGGGGCACAAACATTTGTTCCTTACCAACATCTCCATGCCTCAGACACAGAAACAGAAATAGGCAGAACAGAGAGACAGAGAGCAAGAGATGTCTTATGATTTCAACAAGAATGTCTGCTAAGCAACTGTATTTCGCTCGCATTAGCCGCGACAAAGGGGGCCTTTCTTCAGCAGGAATCCACTGTTTGTGAAGGGGTCTGCTCCGAGGCTCTGGAAACAATTGGACCCATCAAGTTCCCACGCCAATAGCACAATGTTGTGCTATCAGAACTTTTAGGTTGGTTCATTATAGGTGGAGCACAATAGGACAGATTTTGCCAAAAAATTCTGGTATGTTCCTTGAGATTTGATTGGTTTCTTCAGCTGATTAGGGCATAAAATAAAGTAAATGATTACTGCTGTTACTGTTTTCTCGAATAACTTAGAGAAGTGGTAACCCTCTTGTAGCTTTTGCTACCTAACTGCAATGCTCTCTGCTGTATGCCACTAAATCCCCCTGAATCTCACACACTGTTCCTTTAACTGCCTGTGAATAAACTCTTTCTGTGAGCCAGTCTATGCCCGCTGACCATCAGTGCCAGCCAGCTGTCTGAAGACTTCCTACAGGGCAGAACTACGAGACATCTGGATGAGTCTGGCTACAACATCTGTCCATCCTGTGCTGAGTACAGATCTGGCATTAAAAGTTTTTGATGCCAGCTGGTGCGTGCTTGACTACAGTATGTAGCAGAGGAGATAACGTACAACTAACACGGTGTAAAAGTGTATTTACAGTGCTTTTTATTATAGACACTGGAGATAAGGCTATTGTGACGCTAAGCATAACTGAAACTAATAATTAAAAACACTTGAAAACAGATTTCAGCATGTGCACTGACCCTATAACCCTATAAGACACCTTCCATATTGTATACTGTACACGAACATCCTTTAATAAGTGCAATAATGGCCCCAGTTCACACATCATCAACATGACAAGCTACAAACAGGCCACACACTTGTCATGCAGGACAAATAAGTGATGAGTAAGGACAAAAAGTTAGCTGAGGTATGCTAGCAAGGCTCTGTGTAAAAAAAAACATCCACTCACAATAATTGTGAGATTTTCCATGCTGTCATTGTCCCTCACCTCCAAAAAGGCAGAGCCCATAACGAAAGCAGAGCCAGAGCTGAGAAAGAGAGAGAAAGACGCTGTGGCACTACAGCGTAACCCGAAATGGCTACATGAAGGCCAAGGGGCTTAAGATAGTGCGGGATGTTTCTGATCATTAGTTTTAGTGTAAAACTCACATCAAAAACATGCTAGTTCAGGGTTTCCTGCAGAATTTATGGTAGAGGTGGACCCCCTAACCATAAATATCATGAATTAAGATACTGTCAGACTCAACTCAGCTGTCATTGATGATCACACTGTAGGTTTGCTGTAATTTTAAGGAACACAAAAATGGTTTTTGTTGTTGGGAAAAGTAAAGGCAAATGGTTGAATTGCTAACAATTTTCCTGAGGGAAACCCCATAGTTGCCAAGCTTTCTGACACACAAACATGCAGCTCAAACACAGCAAAGAAAAAAGATGCAACCTATTGTACACGTTCAACATTTTGTCACCTTACCATGTGCAGTTTCACAAAAACTCAGCATTTCAAATGAGACACGCACAGCTGCCTCCTGGTTGAAAATCCTGTCTTTGTTTGACCCAACTACCGCCCCTCTCTCCCTCCACACACAGACTCCGTCACTCTTTATACAATGTCATTGTCATGGATGGGTTTACATCAGAGTTGATCATGTCATACAAAGCTAAATCTTGCCTCGTGCTTTGGAATCAGATGCCAATGGCCACTGACAAAGCTGCTATATTTGACACACTTAAAACGGGCTGACATGATACATGTCTGTACAGATGTATAGGGGTTAAGGCAGTGATACCCAATTTACAGCCAATGGGCAGAGTCTGGCCCCCAATAGGGTGCCAAGTGGCCCCCAAACCATTTTCTAAATCACAAGAAGAATAAAGTGATTCACACTGGGAATTGTTTTTATACTTTTGGTATACATATGGTGCCAGAGTGCATAAAACAGCATCAAAATAGAGCTTGTTTATAAAAAAAAAAGTCCCCCGCATCCGCTGACAGAAGTCCTAGCTAAATGTCCTATAACCCTTGAAATGCCCTAAAATCTAAGAAACATCCTGAAATCTAAGAAATTTCCTAAAATCCTAGAAACATTCTTAAATCATTGAAACCTCCTAAAATCCTGTGAACATCCTGAAATCTAAGAAATGTTCTAAAATCTAAAATATCCTAATATCGTTAAAATATCTTAAAATCATGGAAACCAAATCCTAAAATCCTAAAAAAAAAATCTGACAATCTTACAATCTGAGAAACGTCCTAAAGTCATAGAAACATCCTGAAATCTTAAGTATCCTAAAATCCTGCAAACCTGCTAAAATCCTAGAAATGTCTTAAAATCCTAAAAACTCCTTGGGCTGCTGCGACTGGCCCCCAAGCAAAGCGGGTTGAGCAACCCTGGGTTAAGGTGACATGTTGATTCACTCCAAGCAGCTGAACCTTATCAACTTCACAAGCATTAATTGAGAGGCTGTTGGACTAGAAAGTAATAAACTGTGCAGGTGTCTTTATGTATCCATCCCATCAAGATCCTGTAAGCACTCCTGAAACATAACACAAAAATGCTACTGGCAAATTTTCACAGATACATAACTAAACAAGTACAACTCATAAATCTCATCCTGATTGCTTTTGGCATGGGCATTGTTGTCAAAACAATGTCCAAACATGTGCTGGAAGCCAGCGCCTCCGTCTCACAAAAATTCCTCAGATAATCACCCCCTTTTTCTTTTCTCTCATGAGCACTTCCCCACACTCTCTGTCTTCCTCCTTTCCCCCTGTCTCCTCCTCAATTTCAACCAGCGCTGTGATGAGAAGCTTCCTCTTTCATTCAGGTTCCTCTCTGCCTCTCATTCTCCGCGTCTGAGGCAGTGTTTCAGTGTGAATGAGTTTGCATCTCCGACATTATTCATCCTCTTACCTCTCATTCGTGTGGGAGGTAAGAGTCTTTTGATCATTTCAAAGCCAGGAGAGGAGATAGGCTGCACTGCGGCTCCAATCCTCTCGGCGCAGCATGGCGCTTCGCTAAGTCAATAGTGGCTAATGAGGGACCTGATAAGCACAAACCCCAATGTAAATTGAATAAACGGAGATAAGGATTCTTGTAACATCCAAAAGCAATGCTATAGTAATGACTGACATGGTGATGCAATATTGTTTGCCAGTGAAAAAGCTTTTGAGGGCTTTTGTTCTTTTCACTGATAGTAGGTATAGCAGGAGGGGTGACAGGGCTGTGTTTTGAAATTCCAAACCGCCTTTAAGGAGTCGCAATTTCATTTTTCTTTTCTTTTTTTTGTTTCACTTTTTTTCTCTGCAAATATGTTCTATGATAACCATTATGGATAAGTGCTATTCTCAAACCACAGGTGTCATGCAGCAATAAAATATTTGATGAATTGCCCGGGCCAGGTGTTGTGCTGGTGGGGCGGAATTCCTCCGTGATTCATCATAACAGCTTTTGTCTGACACAGCTGACAGGCAGCAGATAAGCGGGCTGGCATGTTAGCGTCGGCATATAGAGCGTCATCTTTAACCAATGCGTCACTTTGTTTTATTGAAAAAAGTGAACTCAATCATAGAGCAATAAGGCTGTGATCTGAGCTGATTAATGTCTCACTGTAAGATCTGAGAAGTTGGTCGTATTTAAATAATCTCGGAAAACTTTACTTAATAACTAGTGTTAAGATTACTTGAAAGTAAGTTGTTGCAACTTAAAAATGATGTGTGAAATTACTTTGTTCTTACTACGTTTTAGCAACTTCTTTTAACCGTTATTCTTACTTAACTTGATCATGACAAAGGATGTTTAAAAATATAGAACTATGATTGATTAGTAAACAACCAGCACAATACAGATATATACTTGGTTTACTGAAGATGCTAAAACTTGATTTTGTTAAACTTGTCATTTTTAAGTTGCATAACTTTACAAAATTCAGTTAATGTAACCACATATTAAGTGAACAATTGGATATAAAGTAATAAATAAATTTTCCAGTGCTGAGGGGCCTCCTCTAGATGTGTGCAATTAACGTATACTGCAACATGGCGCAGCTGAGACTACTCTTTAATTGTACAAAGAATCAGAGTCAGGAAATAATAATAGCAGCAGGAAAATTATCATTTAAGTGGCAACTTTATGTTTAATTTTCTTGGTATTTTTGTGGCCAAACGTCTGCACTTTCCAAAGATCACTGTCAATCACACAGGGTGTCACTTTTTTCTTTGATATTCTGCTGTTGCAGTCATGACATCTATCATTTCTCATGCAAAACAGCCAGTTCTTTTTTTATTGCAACTGTTTCTGGTGGGGGTTTTTTCTCCACATAAAATTTACCAGACACTCAGAAGGTTTTCTAACAGCCTTGGCCTCTAGATCTCATATACAAAACATAAAAGGTTTCATGCACCAGGTATAGATTAAATCACAATTGTGTAGTTGAGTCGGCAATGGATATGGAGCATTGAAAAGTGTTTTTATTTTATGAAAATGTTTCAGGTTCTTTTTTACCTACTTGAACTCAGGGCGAGGTTAGCAAGTAACAAGTAGGAGTTCCATTTAGTTTGCCAGTGCTCCTTATCTTTAGTGTCTTCTCTATTTATCTACTCACTTGTGTGCAATTGTCTCGAGTTGTGGTCTGCTGGTTACACCCTCAGGATCAGATCCATATGAACTATCTCAGTGTGCAAACCCTCAACCTGTGTCTTTGTTCCTGTTGCTGCTCTGAAGTTTGTTTCCTGCTACCATTGTTAATTTGATGTGAAACACTCACTCAAGATATCATCATGGATATTGAAGAGGCACTTCTTTAGTTTGCTTTGCTGGTCTTAGCTGTGACACGGTCCCCAACTCTAAAATTATGTACCCTCATTTTTAATGGCATTGTGAAAGGATAACTATAAGTAGGACACAGCCTTTCCTTTAGTTTTGATTTAAAAAACAGTTCTGGTTTAGGTAGGAACAATAGCAGTTTGAGGTCTTAGGCCTTACCCTATATTTTCAGCCAGTTTTCATCCCCAAGGCATCAAATAACGCCCCTCTGTCAGTGCTGTTGGCATAAGATCCCATCGCTAAATCTGTATAATAAGCAGCTGGATGGTGTTAGCTGAAAACGGACAGAACCAGCCGCAGTCTTATTATACGCTGGCGGCAGGTATGAATGGCACTTGCCTTGGCAGCACGATATGCAGATGTGTAGTGTCACTCGAGAATGCAGCTGTACAGAAACAGTCGTGTGTACATGATACGCAGTAGAACGGCGTCAAGTTGAAACGCTACCAGTAACAATGTAATATAAGGAGCGCAAGGATAGCTATAGAGGGGGCGGAAGGGACGGTGGATGAGTCCAACAGACCCCAGACTTTCATACAGGAGTCTGGTGCTTACTTCCCGTTTGAATGTTATGTTTTATTTTTCTACACCTTACCATTTGCCTCCTTCCTTTAATCCTAACCACCTGTGCCAGCATGTGTATTTGTTGATGTCTCGGTAGTGGTGCTTTTGATGCCTCAACATGCCATGTGCAACGTAATTCCACCATGTGCTTGTGATGACATCATGGTAGTAGCATCCCAAAACATCAATAGCAGATGCAGAAGGAAAACTGGAGGAAAACTGATGGCATATGACATCTGAAATTTAACTTAACTTAAATCGCCACAGCCAAAAACAGCACATTCGCAGTATCTGGCAACACTCGTCGCATCTGTTTACATAATCGCCAACATTGGCCGACTACCTATGTCTTATCAGGGTCTTGAAGGGTTGTCCCATTTCATGAGAAAAGATTTCAAACATAACCAAAGGGCAAAGTGGAACTCAAAAATGAAGGGTAGGGATAAAGATGAGAAAAGGGTTCGGCTTTAGTCATGACTAAATGTGAAAAGGTTTTACCAAAAAAAATAACAAAGTCATATATTTCCTGGGTTTTTCCTGATCTGAGGAAAGAATGCAGGTGAAACTGAAACATATCTCAGACAAACAGACATGCCCACCAGCCTCCGCACACTTTTCAACACTTCTTTGTTAAAGAGTCTGTCTCTGCTCTTGTCTCCACAATCTGAAGCTTTTGGTGGGGGAAGACTTTACTCACCATTTTGTGCAATTTCATTTTGGTTCAACAAAATTCCAAAAAAAATACATTTGCTGACTAACTTAGTGGCAGCCATGCAGATTTGTTTTTGTTATGAAACGAGAGATCATTTTGGATGTAATTTCAGGAGACCAGGTGTTTGCGTCTTACCTGTAGTTGTAACGGGCTGAGTCCAGACGCTGCTGCAGCTGCCATTGTCGATGGAATGAACTGCATGGGGTAATTCTCACCTGTTGAAAAACCAAAACAAAACATACTGTAGAGTGAGGTGAGGGGGGGATTACTGCACATGAACTAACCTGCTCTTTACCTTCACCCAGGCCCTGTCTGTCTCTTTCTGTCTGTCTCATTCTTTGTCTCTTTCCTTGTTCCTCCTCTCATGTTTTTATTCATTGCAAATGAAACATAAAGGGTCACCAGTTTTGTATTCAAAGGTTAATAACGGTCATTGTCGGTACAAACGGGTGCTTGAGACTAGGGGGATCAGAGTTCAAGTCCAGCACTCCCTCATTGGGATGCACTCATAAATGCATATACAAGTACCGTGTATAACCCCTACTGTTTGTCCCTAAAAGGCTTTCCATGTCCGAGCCTTTGTTAAAAAACAGACCAAAGTCAAAGCAGAGTGTAGAATAATGGTTTGTTAATCCCTTTTTCATCTCTGCCTCTCTTTGCGGCCTTGTGGGAGTGTATGCTCACGCAGTAGGAATAAACATGGATTATTCTGTATGAAGTATGGAGGGTCAGTGGCACGCGGTGTCAGGCGAGCACCTGGAGGAATGCATGGAAGAAAGGAATGTGTGAAAGACGGGGAGAGAGGAAGAAAGCAGGTGGTGCCGCGAATCCTACAATAAGAAGACTGTGTACTTGAAATGTGTTTCTGTGTGCGTGTGTCTTCAAGTGTTTTGTTGTGCCTGTTTGTACAAATCCTTGTGGATTGCTAAAGACATGCAACATGCATGCAATCCTTTTAAGGGACAGTTCACCCCAAAATCATAAATACATATTTTCTCCTCTTACCTATAGTGCTTTTTATCCTTCTAGATTGTTTTGGTGTGAGTTGGCGAGAGTTGAAGAGATAACCCACAGACCTTGTTGTGAGCAGTTTCATGTGGGAAAATAGTTCCCACAGGTAAGAGGAGAAAATATGTATTTATGATTTTGGGGTGAACTGTCCCTTTAAGTGTGTTTTAGGGAATGCATGTACTTTTGCTGTCTGTATCATCCTTCAGTGTATATGTTGACTTTGTGTATAGCAGGAAAACGTGCTTTAGTGTGTGTTTGTGTGTGTGTGAGTGTTTGTGAAAGTGTGAAATTCCATGTTGCAGATGTGTTGTGCAACTGACATGCTTTCAGCACACCATAAAAGAGACATTCCAGTCCTCGCTGTGTCCAATGTATTGTTCCCGATGTGAACAAGCAGAGCTTGTAAATCTCTCCGCTCATTTCCAGAACATTCCTCACCTGACACACCTCATTAACATAGACTGGGATCCCAGTGTTTGCGTTTGTGTGTGTGTGTGTGTGTGTGTGTGTGTGTGTGTGTGTGTGAGAGAGAGAGAGAGAGAGAGAGAGAGAGAGAGGGAGAGAGAGAGGGAAAGAGATGGGAGGGGGGGTGATGTTTATCCAAAAAACATATTTTCTTAACACTTGCCAGTGTTTAATTTATCTTTATCAACTGTTCAGTGTGTGTTTGTGTGTGTGTTTGTATACCTGGCTTGTAGGACATGCCCGGTGGGAAGAGGAAGCCCTGCTGTGCAGCAGCGGCAGCAGCCAGAGACCGCTGGTCGTGAGGAAACACTGGGATCATCATAGGAGGCATGTGACCCTGGACCTGAGAGAGGGAGAGGGAGAGAAAAGGACCGGGGGAGATAGTGAGTGAAAAAGAGAGGAAAAAGATGTTCAACAAATGCTGCAATGCTGCGTGTGTGTGTGTGTGTGTGTGTGTGTGTGTGTGTGTACGCGCAATACACAAAATAGAAAGATGATATGAGAGATGGTCAAGAAGGACAAGAGGGAAAAAAAGCAAACAGTGAAGGAAAGAAGCACAGAAGAAAGACAGAATGGTTGAAAATAAAAGAGTGACTGAATAAGGAGGAAGTGATAAGAAAAAATAAAGTCAGCTGAAGAATTACTGCTGGCAAAAAACAGACACAGATCATAAAAGACAAAATATAGACATGAAAAAGATAAAAGATCAGCTGGGTGGAAGAGACAAAGTTTAAGAGTGGAGACTAAACAACAAATAAAGACATATGTTCTTAAGAGACAAGTGTAAAAATGTGAAACAAAATGCCTTTAAAACAACAGAGAGGCTAACAGCTGCCTTTCATGTCAGCTTGAAAGAGTCTTAAAAAGTGTGTGTTCGGCTGAGTTAAGACACTGAGGGCTCCAACTGAGGAGAGCATATCAAAGATGAGCCTGCGGGAATCTATTAGGGCTGGCTGAACTTAACCACCGAACTGTCTCGCTCCCTTCCCTTTAGCTCGTCCTTTTCTTTAATTTTTTTTTCTTGTAAAATTGTTTGTCTTTTTCCCACTGGTATCTCCCTTTCTCGTCTTTCTCTCTGTCTGTCTCTCTGCTGAGCTTCCTTTTGCTTTCTTTCTTTTTCTCTCTTGCTCGTGAAGTTCCTGTCTGAAAGTTCATCAGATTTTGAAGATTTTCATTCACGTTAGAGGCATTAAAAATGATGTGCAGATTAGGTGCTTTTAAACACGTTGAAAACTCAGTTTATATCAGTCATATTTTACACTTGCTGAAAAAAATAAGCAAACAAAATTTAGGGGACATTTTTTTGTTCACAATGCATTTATTTGCAATTTGCTGTATCTCAATTTCTTTATCTTTTAGTTATACAGAAAAATGTATTAATTTTGACATTTTTATCAAGGTTTTCTAACAGTTGGTAATTGCAACTCTCATCCACCTCTTTTTTCCCCCATTTTCACTTATGTAGTGTTTTTATTTTTCTCCTCTTTTCTCTCCCAGTGACTTCTTTGTTTCTTTTTTCTTTCACCACTTACATTTCACATTTTGCTCAACAGTCTCTCCTTTTTGTCTACTGTCTTTTGCTCTTTAGCTTTCTTTAGCTAGAGCTTTTTTAGTTAGATTTATTTTCTCACTTCATTTCTTTTCAGTTAATCACACTATTAACTTGGTTTATAGAAATGTCTTAGAAATGATAGATATCTGTTTTGTTGTGCTTTGTTGAGATGCCTTACAAGCTATTTAACCCCTGAAACCTATACACAAATTGGTTTGATATCTTTCAAAAACATGAGGAAAAAGGAAATAAGCAACTTGACAAGAAATGTCCCGCAAATTGCAAGAAATTAGCAAAAGGTCTCCTGTTAATTTTTGGGCCTTGTCTTGTTAAACCGCTCATTCCTTTCTACATATGGTTTTGAAAGAAGTCAAACCAATTTGCTCAGGTTTTTAACGGTTAAGTCATCTTTCTTTCATTATGTTCAATGCAATCCACCTCCATTCATCTCTTTTACTACCAATACATTAACCACACCACCCCTCCCACTGTCCTCATGGGACAGTTCATCATTAGAGTCTAAATTTACGCAATCAGCATGTTGTGTGGTTATAGTATTTCTTTGCGTTTGTACTGCAGGGTTACGTGGTTGAATTGGATGACCGTCCTCTGGGATGTGAGGGTGGATGAAATGGTTTGTGGTTGGGTGGTTCAAAGAGCATGACTAAATAAAGAGAGAGATACGAACGGGACCATCTTTGGCTTGCCTGTGTTTGCTGAAGCACTGGAAAGATTAGTCGATCAATGAGAAGATTAACAGAATATTTATCGACAGCAAATGTGATAATATATTAATCATGTAACAAATTTAGCAAGAATAAAGCATTTGCAGCTTCTAAAACGTGTGGATCCACTTCTTTTCATTGTAATATCTTTGAGTTTTGGATTGTTGGTTAGACATAACAGGCAGCTTAACCCTTTGAAAGCTGGAGCAACATCAGTTTTCTTGTGCTGCTTTCAGGCACCATTTATACGTGTTTAAACCTCTGAACTCTTAGCACATCGGTGAGATTTTTTTTTTTTAAAACACGGGAAAAAGGTAGCGAGCAACTTGATAAGAAATTTTCCACAAACTAAGAAAACAGTAGATTTAGAAATGTCTAGTGTAAAAAAAGCTAGGGAAAAAGTATTTGAAAAAACTACTTATAGCTTTTTATCCTAATTTCATATTTAAAATTATATTGCAGAATAATTATATTCTCGCTTTATCTGGGTCATTATTTTATTTATTACAAATTTTCGGTAATTTTCCTGTACTTTTAACTAATTTCTCCCTAATTTTTGGGTCATCTCTTCTTCTGTTGCTCATTGCCTTTTTTTCCATGTTTTAAAAAGGATTCAAGCAATTTGTACGGGTTTCAAAGGATAAAAGGTATGGCTTTAGGTTCTGGGGACTTGTTGTGGGCTTTTCTCAAATATTTTTTGAGATTTGATAGATGGAGCAATTCATTAGCCAATTAAAAAACATAATTTGCTGGATCTTAAAAGTAATCAACCCAGCCTTCTAGAAATTATGTCTGTGTGTTACTAAACTGCCTAATTAATTATATTGTTGTGGCAACATAATCATTGTCTGGATTATGTTCAGAGACAATGTTTCTTTAAGGAAACAAAACATCAAATTCATGCTACTATTGAAATTCAGAGTGATGCATTACACAAGTTCCACTTTTATTTAAAATAAAATGAACATGAACGAATATGAACATAACTGCCGAGAGGACTGGTCCTCTATTTGTGTGTTTATGTTCAGTCCTGGAGATTAAATTGAATGATTCTGCATTGCAGGGGAAATATTTTTGTAAAATCAAATTAAGTAACATTAGAATTAAGTTGTGGTCAAAATTATGATGCAGTCACTTGTCACCATTTTTAAGTATTGTACTGAAGGATATTAGAAGAAAAAAACATATGTGGTGTGTATGTGTGTGTACAAGCACATGTCTGTGTCACAACCGGGCATCAGATATCAGTGTTACCCACAATAAGCATTGTTCGGTAAGCGTGCAGTTACATGTGTACATCACCTGATCAGTTCTTCAGACAAGGTCATTTAGGTCACACTACAAAAAAGCCTGATTGCTTGGGAGGCCCTCATCTCACTCACACTCACACTCACACTCACACTCACACACACACACACACTGGAAGTTCAGGGTGCTTTTCCCATACACACACAGACACAAGCTGTCCGACGTCTTGTGACATGTTGAAAAGGGAATGAAGAGAGAATAAAAAACAGTCTGTCTGTCCAAATGACTAAAAAAAAAGAAGAAGAAGAGAGAAGTGGGGAGGGGGTGGACGTTATAGAGTGGGACAAAATGCTCCCATTCATTGTATTCCTTTGGGAACACTGGGACTGACTGGGGCTGCTTCACTCGCGCAAACACACAAAGATCTTCTTTTACCGAGGGGAGGAGAGGGCGCTGGATGAATGGACTGGGGAAGGTGGTGCTGCGGGGGCCCCACTCTACTCAGCCCCTAAGAAAACACAAGGCCCCCTTCCTCTAACTGCCCACCAGACACATCAACATACACACCTAGGCACAAGGAACATGTGTACACGCGCAGACACACACTCAGAATTAATGGTCCTCTTGTGTATGGGCAGCAGGCTTAGGGGGCAATGAGTATATATGTGGTGTGTCTTTATGTTGATGTGTGTGCGAATGGGGAGAGGAGAAAGAAAGAAATGTAGTCGTCTGGTTGTGCAGTTGGCAGGTATGGACACATGACACTTGAGGTAACAATCTGCAAATTCATACAGTTAAATTGTGCTTTGTTCACTGTTTACCTAACTGAAAAAAACAGTTAAGGCCAAAATTATTTGTAAAGAGACTTGTTCTGGATTCCAGCATAAAATAAAAAACTGAAAAAGCCCAATATCATATAAATATTAAAAAAATCTGTAATTTAGATTCCACCAAGAACATCCACAAGGACAAAACCAGATGGTGCCATCTAAACTTTTGGATGAATGAGTGAACTCTGGAAGCATGATTTGGATGGATGCAAAATCTCACTGGCTCACTAATTTAAGTTACTTTTATCAATTTCTCTTTATCTCTCAATCAACTGCAATTTTCTTCCACTATTTGTATTATCAGTTCTCCAATAAGCAGTATGATGATAGGTTATATTAGGGGTGATTTAATTTAACGTGAAAACCACAGACTGTATAAAAATAATGGACGTAGCCACCGTGACATCATCCACTGGTTTGTGGACTCCCCTTTTAATCCTTTGAAACCTAGAGCAAAATTATTTTCCTTGAGATGCTTTCAGATACCTTTTACAAGTATTTAAATCTTTGAACCCTGAGCTAACTGGTGTAATTTCTTTAAAAAACATGGGGAAAAGGGCTATGAGGGACTTGGTAAGAAATGTTCCAAACGTATAATTATCATAATTACATATTAAAATTCTGTTTAAAAAATTCAGATTTTTAGGCACTTTTCCCAGGTCATATAGATAGATAGATAGATAGATAGATAGATAGATAGATAGATAGATAGATAGATAGATAGATAGGCCAAATATCAGTGTTCTTATATAAAATTGTAGGCAGCTGTTTCCAGTAAACAAGCTCAGTTAAGGAAAGTGTGCTACCTACTCAACTTGAAACAGCAGTGAGATGAAGTAACGTGTAACATGTAGCTATGGATTAAAGTGTTATGCTAACTTAGGTGGCATTTTTTTCCGTAGGAGTAATGGTCTCATTTGCGCTGGGAAGTCAGAATTTTCAAGTTCCAAGCAGAAGTTTTGACTGGAGCACCCCTGAAGTCAGATTTCTGACTCAGAAAGTCGGAGGAACTTCACCAACCCTGACCTCAAGATCCACTATGGCTGCTCCATGCATCGAGGGTAGTGAAAGCTTCAGTCATATCCTGCTTATTAGCACTTTTGGTCTTATTTATGTAACATTAAAACAACTATTTTTGTCGATCTTCTGTTTGTTGAAATGTTGCTACAGTGTTTACATGCGCAAACTACAGCATAACGCATTGTTATCAACTGGTATTGCTACCACTGGCCAACCTGGCTAGAACTGGTTAAAGCAACATTTTGGTTTAATGACTTGTACTCGATTGGGTGTACCATCATTCCCAGCTCTGATCTCCGACTTCCAACGCACATAGAAACACAAATGTAAATTGAACACAGCATTTAACACAAGCTTCAAATAACATCAGCCATAGCAACTCGATAAGCTAATGTGATGAGTGCTTTTAGTTTGTATCATGTCCTTTTGCCCCCTAGTGGACAAACTTTTCTTACTGCAGCTGTAAGAACACAAACTATTACAGTGCTCAGTTTGTTCTTCCACCATCTTGCTACACCCATGTGAACACAATGCAGATACTAGAGGTGATTTTAATTAAAGCATTCAGAACTACTGTATGCTTATAGCATTTTTCTATAGGCTAACACACAGGTTAATACACTGAAGTGAGGGCCATTGTAAAGTCAAGAGTTTGCCATTCTCCATAGCTGGTGAGTCCAATCGACGTTATGGGCCTTCCATGGCTTTCCGAGTCATTGTGTCTGAAGCTGTATGTGCTGACGTAGGAGCTGCCTGTCCATCTAACAGCCATTTGCCTGCTCCATTAGCTCTTATGCATGTGTGTGAGTGTGTGTGTGGATTATTGTGTTTGTGCCTGTTTGTCTTAGCGCAGGTTTAGCAATCCAGACTATTGAGAACCTCACCTAACGTCAGCACTTTATTGACGAGAGAAAACCTTTCAGCTGTGATTCAGATGGACAATAATGAAATAAGGAATTTACAGAGAGGAAGACGCTGTAAAGCCGTTTGTCATGCATCCTGACTCATGAATAAATGTTTTTTTTCTTGAGCTGTCACATACTGCCAGTTCTGCATCAAAAACTCAGATTATGAATGTTGGTCAAAACCGTATCTTTACCTGAATTAGTCATAACATAAACACCAAAAACAGTGAGCTTATTGCAGGGATACTCAACTTACACTGGGGGCCTCTTTTGCAAAATGGCAGGAGGCCAGGGGCTAGTCACAGCAGCCCGATACAAGTTTCTAGCATGTTAGCACATTTCTAGGACTTTTGGATTTTTCTGTGATTTTAGGATATTTCTAGGACTTTGGGGACATTTTTAGGATTTTAAGGCATTTCTAGGATTGTAACATGTTTCCAGGATGTTAGCATGTTTCTAGGATTTCAGGACATTTCAAAGGTTTTAGGACATGTCTTACATTTTAGGACATTTCTAGGATTTTTGGACATTTCTGGCATTGAAGCAAGTTTCTAGGATTTTAGCACATATCTAGGATTTGAGGACACTTCTAGGATTTTAGAACATTTCTATGGTTTGAGGACTTTTCTCGGATTTTAGGAAATATCCAGTGTGCTAGGGTGTTTCTAGGATTTTAGGATGTTTCTAGGAATTTAGGACATTAGGGGCTTTGCTAGGACCTCTGCCAGTGGTAGCAGGGGGATTTTCTTCACTATGGTTGATAAACAAGCACTATTTTGATACTTTTTTTATGCACCTTGGCACCATATGTCGGCCTGTACTAAGAATGCAAATTACTTTATTTTCATTGCGAATTAGAAAATGGTGGGGGGAGCAGATTTGGCCCGCTGGCCATAAGTTGAGTATCACGGGCTTATGGCGTTTCAACAGGGGGCAGCATACTGTAATTTTGGAGCAGGCTACATCATCCACAGATGAAAGTAATACAAGATAAAATTAAAAAGTAAAAACAATCAGAAAACAACAAGAACTCAAAGAGAGAAGAGGAGGAGGAGGGCAGACGAAGGAGGAGACAGAGGAGTTATAAACGAAGAACAGAGAGAGGGAGGGGGAGAAGGAGGAGGAGTGCGGCTTTGCAGTCATTAATTAGCCCGTTAGCTAGGGCCCGGGCGGTGCGGTTAGGGCCTGCGCCTTTGTGGGCCCGAAGGAAATGGGCCACATATGAGAGCCATTATAGGAACTGACTTAACAAAGACACATGCCTGTCAGCCACCAGGCTGGGTTGGGCCGCTCTGCTTACGGCACACAAAGGGCCCACCACCACCGTGTGCGTAAGCATGTGCATGTGTCTATATATGTTTTTGTACATGTGTATGTGTGCTTTTTTGTGCGTGTGTCAGGGGATATATGAACAGTCAACATGTGTGCATTGCAGTATCAGCTGTCTCTACTTTAAGTTAATATCAGATGCCTTTTAACGTGTAAGTACATATATGTGTGCGCTTACATGCATTTATTTACATTTTTATGTGTAAATATCAGCTGTTCAGTGCATTTCTTCTCGTGTGCATGCATGCCTGTATGTGTGAGTGTGTGTTTGTGTGTGTGTGTGTGTGTGTGTGTGTGTATGCCTGTATGTGTGTGTGTAACCATATCTATCAGAATGGGGCCTTCGGAAGCGTTTCTTTAACCCATGGACATCCCCCGCTGGCTCTCCACACCATTTAAAACCACATGACAGGAAACCTGGGTCACTTTGAACTGCAGTAGCCCCCCCCCCCCCATAACACCACAGTCACTGACAAACACACTGACACCATCCACAGACAGAAGAGAGACAAGGAACGATGAAATGGAAAAATGGGCTGAAAACAGCTCCCCGCTGACATTTCATTGTCTCCATTCATAAATCAGATACAGATAAGACTCTAAAGTCTATAAAACTTTCAAAATTTATGATACTAAGTCATAAAATTATTGCTAATTAATCACTGAAGGTTGGTTAACTTTATTTGCCCTGATGATGCAACAGATGGCATGCATACACGGAAAGCTGCACATAAGGGAATTGCAACTGTTCCACTGTTCTTTCTTATTTTTTCCATCTGGACAACATTTAGTGTTTCAAATTAAGATATGAACAACAAGCGGCACTTCTAAAAAGTGTCTTTACCACACTAAGGCCTATTCTTTTCAATTGAAACAGTAGCATTTGGTCAGCTCCTTAGAGTATTGGCCTGAGAGGAGCTCAGGTCTGGATTTGATAAGTGGAAACAGACCGGTGCAGCGCTGCCTGTGTGTTTAAAGCCAACACACATCCGACACAGCGTAAACAGCCCGTACTCCAGTGACTAAGCCCTGGAGCTTAGCCATAATAATTCTAAACCTCTGTACAGTAGATAGACCATATGCTCCTTACTAAGTTGGTTCACCAAGAAATGCCATTGTTTTAAAAATAACAAGACATTACCACACACCCAGCTGCGATCCATTCAATATTTTAGCAACTTGCAATGAAAACAAATCCTTTCTTGCATTAACCCTTTGAAACCTGGATTGACATAATTTTTCTTGTGCTGCATTCAGATGCCTTTCTCAAAAACATGGAGGAAAAAGGCAGTGATCAACTTAGCAAGAAATGTCACACAGATTGCAAAAGAGTAGTAAAAAGTGACATGAAGATTACCTAAAAATACTAAAAAAAAGAGGGGGAGGGTTATTAAAAGATTACCCCAAACAACAGGGAAAATGTCCAAAAACTCATAAGAAAATTTTAAAAATTAAGTTAAATAAAAAAATATAAATTACAGAAAAAATATAATATGATATATATTTCTTATTAACTTTGAATAATAAGATAAATAAAAAAAGCAATTTTCTTTTTAACTTTTTATTAAGTCTTCAGCAAAATGTGCTCATTGCCTTCTATGATTTTCAAAGAAATCAAACCAATGTGCTCAGCCTTCAAAGGGTTAATTTCTGCTAAATAGGCCGTTTCCAATTAAGTTCATCATAGAGAATAAGTGTGAACCATGAGATATAGTTTCACCTGAATTTACAGCAGATTCTTGTGAAGCTCTACATGATAACATGTTGCTCTCAAGAGCTATTTTTTGCACATCCCTTCATCCTCAACAACCAAACATGACACAGTATCCATGCTTCACAGCGTGGAAGAGGACCCGAGAAGGAGCTGGTTTTTATGGCCTCGCTCTCCCCTGGGGCTCAGAGGCCTAATGAAGTCCGATCCGAGCTTTATTAAGATCCAA
This sequence comes from Plectropomus leopardus, assembly GCF_008729295.1. Lineage (NCBI taxonomy): Eukaryota > Metazoa > Chordata > Actinopteri > Perciformes > Serranidae > Plectropomus > Plectropomus leopardus. Next base: position 14,949,050 of record NC_056473.1, on the reverse strand, counting down.
GGGTGGGGCCTCGTAATAAAAAAGCAGAAGAAGAAGGTGGGGGGGGAACAAGCTCTCGTTAACTAGATCACACCTCCGGAGCACAGGGAGATCCAAAGCTTAGGACCGATGGGGGGTAAGCGGGAAAACACTGAACCGGTCACAGCGGCAAGTGGATTCAGATTGTCTCAAAAAGCAGCAATCCAACCACTTAACAAAACATACTGATGAAATACAAGCTGGCTAACTTCCCACATGGCTATCAGCCACAGAGTGCAAATTTACTAGCATTTGGCTCACAGCTGATGGTAATTTCTTGTGAGTATTTGCAAAAAGAGTGCAGGGATCATGAGTCTCAGTGCATCAGGTGGCACAATGAAACAGACGGAGAATGAGAGAAAAACAAAAGGAAATAAACAGATTCTGGGGAAAAATAAGAAGAGTGAATTAAACAGGAAATTATCCTATTTTTATCTGCACGTGTCTGTTTAGGTATTTTTTCTTGTCAATTCATTGTTATCGGCTTGATTTATGAAAGCTGCAAAAAGAGTCAATAGAACAAAGAAATAGCAACAGAAGCGGCAACATTAACTGAGAGCTGAACATTTGATTGAAACAGACGGAGAGAGGAGTGCATGTTGGGATGAAGAGAGGAAACACATGTTGATTAATAGACAACTGGTAAAACAGAAAGAGTAGAAGGAGGAAGCCTGGAGGATGCTGGGATATTGATCGCTCAGTGATCAATGCAACAGTGAATGATCCGGCCATAACCAGGGCAATTACTTGCTCACCGCTGTGTGCCTGTGTGTGTGTGCCTGTGTGTGTGTGTGTGTGTGTGTGTGTGTGTGTGTGTGTGCATGCCTCTGTATCAATGCAAGACTGGTGCGGTGTAACTGTTGTACCTCTCAATAGCAGCAAAAAAAGAAAAGAAAAGGTCATGACCTCTCACTGTATTGTTGTTTTTCGACTCAATAATAATGGAATTGGAGCAGCAGAAAATGGACATTAGATCATCGAGATGGGGGACAAAAGACAAGAAGTTTACAGTGTCCTCACAAAGAAGAGACAATGAGTAAGAAACAAGGGGAGTCAGCTAAAAAATGTGAAGAATTAACGGAAGAAGTGTGTGTGTTTATGAGAGTGTGTGTGTGGGTAGTTGGGAAGGTGTGTCTGCCTATACCAACCTGGATCTGTTGTTGGAGAATGTTTATCTTGTGCTGCTGCTGCAGGAGCTGCTGCTGTTGTCTGGCAATCTGCACACACACACACAAAGAGATAGAGAGAACATGTTAATAAAACATTTGTCAGACTCACAGGGTGTAAAGCCTGTCATTGGCCCGCCTAAAACGACGCTTGTCAGACCTATCCCCACACTTCTTTTTGCACTGTGCATGATACAAAAACCTCTTCAGTAGCAACCTACACACTAAAACATCTTTTAGTGGTTTTTTTTGTGGAGTTTTCCTCTGCAGGGATTTAATCTCTTTAATGCCAGCACTCGCCTCTCCCCCAAAGCATGTTCACTCCAGACACTATCTTGCAAGGACACTGTTGTTGCATCCTAGGCTTCAAGATGATTGTGATTGGTTTAAAGAATTACAAATAATCTGGAGATTTTCAGCCTCCAGTGCCAAACAGTTCAAGATACATCTGGCTAAAACTAATAAACCATAATGTCTTCATTAACTCTGACAAGAAGATGAAGAGTGGGGAAGACTCGATGTTTTGTTTTTTGAAAAAACTGGCAAATTCTTGTGTTTATTATTATATTTGCACTGTTCATCTCATTTGCGCAATAATAATTCACCGCTTATTAGAAATAATAGATCATTTCCCATTTACACTTGAAGTTGCTGCTCTATACTTGAAGTTGATGCTTGTATGTTTTCTTCCTTGTGCCTTCCTTAACAGTATTTTTATTACTTGGTGTAATCGCATGTTGGTCTGGGAGAAACTGCATTTCAGTCCTGTCTATGTCCTGTACATCTGGCAGAATCTGACTTATTTTCTTTACTTTTTAATAGGAGAAAAACTGTTTTAAAATAGTGCCAAAATATGGGTCAAAATCAATTATTCAAAGAATGCTTGCATGGCTCTTATTTAGAACTTAGAACCCCATTATAAACTTTATTTACCACAGTGATTATGATTAGGCATTACATCTCCGACAGGCATGCCCCCCATATGACCAAGAAGGTTGTTGCTGGATGAAAATTCACTTGAAAATATTAGGGCTGAGGCAAATACAGTACGTTTCATTACTTTTCAGCGTCCAACAGTGTATCATGCTGCCACTGATACGCCAGGTGCCCGTGGTGTATACATAACATTGCAAACAATTCTGTCCACCAACGTTGTCAGCTGACGACATCCAGCAGTGCATCATGTGAATGCAAAAGGTGGCGTGGGATCTTTTGCTGAAAGCTCCACAACAGCAGCGGTTTTTGACGATTTCTGAATGAGAATGGGCTTGAAAATTTTGTTGGTTGAATAGTTACAGACACAGATAAGGATAATGGTGTACTTGCTCATCCCTCGAAATTACACCAACAATAGACCAGTCACTGTGCTGTATTTTAACCAGTTGTTGCTTTTCCTAGCATGTTATTGCTGCAAACTTTTGGGTGCATAGAGACCTAAAATCTGAGATAAATGAATTCCAGCTGATCTGTTGAAGAATATTTGGGGTGAAAATTGTTAGAGCATAAACACAGAGTTCTTATGTTGAGTGAGAAAGTGAGAAAAGCCAGAAAAGAATGTATTACTGCTATGCTAAAAGCTGTGTTTAAGGCAAAAATGTTCAGAGGCACTCAGACTTTAGTCTGGTGTGGGCATGGTGCAGCAGGTTAATAGTCATGCTGCATTCACAATCAACATTCCTTTAGCAGAGTGGAGAGTTTCTAAACAAATCTCTTAATGTACATTGAATCTGTGAGATTGACATGTTTACTAGGCCAACCAACGACACCGAGCACGCCTCTGGACCCCCCCCCCCACACACACACACACATCAGTGCTCATCAAGAGGAGGGGCAATCATAGTTAATTTTTCTGTTGTTTTGATGTAAGATCGTCTAATAAAAAACATCTGAAGTGAAACATTACAGGGCTGAGCCTCAGTTAGTAATGGACAACTAGGACCGGCCAGTCGCATGAGGTGAAAATCCTTAAAGGGGCAGCACATCAACTGTTTGATCCCGCCCACTCCTGCACCAGAAAAGTAAAGCAGCTGCCTCTCTTTTTTCTTGAGGAGTCGTTTAGTATATTTATTCTGAAATGTAATTACAGGCTGCTGAATGGGAGGCGGCGCCCCATTTGCACACATGTCATATTTCATTAAAGGCAGATTTCTCAGGGTTTGTCTGTAGGGCATTATCCTATCAAGTCTCAACAGCCAAATGACTGGCTGATATTGGAATCTGTCTTTCTTTTCACTCTCTCCATCTTCCCCGTTCCTTTGTGAAGCTGTGAAAGGTGGAATGTGTTGTGATGGGAGGTGTGGACTTGTCCAAACAGAGCCTGTCGTACGTCGACCTACAGTAACGTGTCGGCAAACAGCGAAAACAAAGAGCAGCTCACCTAAACACCTCTCTGCTGAGGTTCTCTCTCTCTGTCACACGCTATTTTTTCTACGTCTGACACCTGAAGACACACACATCAGCATCTGGAACTTTATCTACAGCTTTTAAAGCTACCCACAAAAATACAGATTAACACAAACACACATATTATAAATAAAAATGTTTTTAGTTCATAACTTTTGTCTTATTGTGGAAGTTTATATACAAGATAGAATTATATTTATATTCTATCTTCCAGGCTATTTCCAGGTTTTAGGACTCCTTCCTGGGGTTCCCTATCGATGTGCTTAAGAGGTCAGTACCAAGGAACTGCTTTGAATTAAGTGGTTCTTTTCTTCTAAATAAACTTGCTGGAAGTTTATCCAACCTGTCTGATCATTTGACTGCTCAAGTTCTCTATTCTGTTGGACTTGCATCTCCAAATATCTGCAATCAGATTAGTCAGTAAAATGTCATCACACCATGCAACCCTCTCTACCTGCTCCTGCTGCTGCCTGGCCAGCTCCATCTGTTGTCTCTGCTTCTCCAGCTGTGAGGCCGCCATCTTTTTCTGCTCGTCATGGGCAGAGAGGAGTTGCTCCCTCAGACTGATCAGCTGACCAATCATGGTGGAAAGCTGGTGCTCCTTCTCCTCCAGTGACTCTGGTGTACCTGCACAGGTAGACAGAGAGGAAGTGATTTTAATTTGACCTTGAAAATGGGAAAGGTCTGCTCACACTGGATGTCTGTTCAAAATACATGATATAGTATTTAGTTAGCGATAGAAGAGGATAATCTGAAGCCATAAATAAAAGTGTAATTCTCTGTGTCGCTTATTTGCGAGAGTGGCAATTTTTAAAGTGGGTTCCCAGAGAAAAGAGAAAAATTTAATAACATAGCATTTTTTATCTATTATTGTATTTTTATTTAAAAGTAATTTTTAAAATAATACGTCATAAGCTGTCAGTGATGAGTTGGTAATGTGTACTGTTCTAGCCATGCAGCTGCTCTGCTCGTGAAATTTTGCTGGCTGGCTTGCTAGCATGTAGTTAGCTAGAACTAACTCACAAAAATGAAGAGTTTCTGAAAATAAAGTAGACCTGATGAGCATGAAAAATAGCTCAGCTGACAGAAGCTCAGCTGCAAAATAGCTCTTGGCCAAGTAAAACTCCCAAGTATGAGGTAGCATAGTTAAAGTTCCAATAAAATAAAGCATGGATATGAGTACCCCAGTGTCACTTGAAAGCACCTAGCAGAGGCCAAAAGAAACTTTTTTAACACTGCATGGTTTGGATATTCAATTCCATCTTACTACAGGCTCGACAAACTTTAAGAGTTTTCTCAAAGTCACGCTTTATCTGTTAATATGATTTTAAAAACAACAAAGAAAACAACTTTAAGAAATTTACTCAAAGTCCATGATGATATTCATCTCACCAGTTATTCTTCTAGAAGAAAGCCATGACTGAAACAAGTTTTCCTTTTCACAAATCAAAACAAAGCAAATCAAATTTGTTTGTTCAACACAGACAACCTGTAGAAACTCCCATCCCCAAATTCCCATAAATCATCTGCCTTGTCGTTACATCTTAGTACTTATTATCTTCTGCCTTGTCTCTACATGCCATCAGTGTTTATCACTTAGTGTCTGCACCCAAGAACAATAAAACCACTTTGACTTAACCTTTAAAAATGAGTAGCTGTCACAGGCTTTTGTCAGGTTTATGATGTAGACATTCTTGGGAGGTTTTAGTCAGGAAGGAGGGCCAGCACAAGAGAGACGTATTAAATGTACTACATCACAACAGAGGGCAATGATATACAACTTTTACTTTTTCATCAGCATCAGGGTTAGGGTCAGCTAACTAGGCCTAACATAATAGCTTGTGCCTGCTCCCATCATACCTTAAGCCCCTGTAAAAGGCTCTGATCTTTGAAGGATCTCTTCAAGAATCTGAGCAGCAACAAGGACTCTGCTAGGAGGACTAACCCCACCGTTAATAAACACATGCATGAGAGCTACTTTGTCCACAACCGCTTGCACATTGGACTACTCCTTTTACCTAAAATCCACATTGACGAAGGAACAATAACGTCTATTAAGGGTATTTACATCCAGTATAGGCAGTCCAACATACCCTGACCATGGAGCAGCTGTTGTGATGCTGTCTCATTTAGAGAATGCCTCATAATCATGGCCAACTTGATGAAACGTTTTTGATTTTCTGTGTCTCAGGGTGTTCTTTATTGTGTGTGTATATGTATGTGTGTGCGTGTGCGTGTGTGTGTGTGTGTGTGTGTGTGTGTAAGGTCTTGCCCTGGGGCCATGTAGGGAGACTGCAGGGTGGCCCCAACACTACCTGCATACTAACAGAGTCTCCATTGTAGTTCTGTCAGGCCCCTATTGTACCCCAAACTGGCCCCACACACACTCTGTCTCTCACACACACACATACACACTCACACACAAATTACCCCTCAGCACCCCTGTATCAAAGGCAACATTCTCCTCTTCTTGTCTCTCTTTTTTCATGCTTTTATTCTTTTTTGGTTTTCCCCAAACAACCTCCCCATCAGTTACTCTATTTCCAAGTCCAGAATCTTCCTGTGGTGTCTCTCCTCTCCTCTCCTCTCCTCTCCTCTCCTCTCCTCTCCTCTCCTCTCCTCTCCTCTCCTCTCCTTCTGGTCAGTCTTGCAACACTGATGGACATTGTATAATGTGCACACACACACAAACTTCTTCCTATTCCCCTACATTTCTTGCAGTGAAGTAAAGTCTATTGTGTAATTGCAACAACTGTGATTACAGCGCCATGATTCATCCTTGTGGATTACTGGCTGTGCATTCCAAACGCGACGCCTTGCGTTCCTTCAATGCTTCTGGCACCAATAATCATCTCAGACGTTTTCCGTTTTCCATCCATCAGGATTATTCACGACACCTGCTGAGGGCACCAGCCAAAACACAAAGCCTTTAGTGTTTTCTTACTCTGTTTGGAGGATCTGTTTCTGAATCGACACCAGAGCATGGTGTCAAAACTCCTCTCCTCTCCTCTCCTCTCCTCTCCTCTCCTTCTGGTCAGTCTTGCAACACTGATGGACATTGTATAATGTGCACACACACACAAACTTCTTCCTATTCCCCTACATTTCTTGCAGTGAAGTAAAGTCTATTGTGTAATTGCAACAACTGTGATTACAGCGCCATGATTCATCCTTGTGGATTACTGGCTGTGCATTCCAAACGCGACGCCTTGCGTTCCTTCAATGCTTCTGGCACCAATAATCATCTCAGACGTTTTCCGTTTTCCATCCATCAGGATTATTCACGACACCTGCTGAGGGCACCAGCCAAAACACAAAGCCTTTAAGTGTTTTCTTACTCTGTTTGGAGGATCTGTTTCTGAATCGACACCAGAGCATGGTGTCAAAACTTTTACTTCTGGATGAGCTATTTGTTAGTCATTTGTGGATGTTTGGATCAATGAATTCAATCAATCTTTTTGTATGTCAATGCATTAATTAATTGTTTTAATGTATTTTCCTTTTACTTCTCAATTGTTTTGCAAATGTTCCCAGATTTTTCTTAAGCAAAAAAAAAACAGACAGGTACAGCAATGTCTTGTGAAAACCATATATATTCAAAATGTCATATTTTATGAGCTAGGAGTAGGTTTTGTGACACTACATGCACTATTTAACCAAACCATAAAGAAACACTTTTAGTTAATCTAAAAATAAAATGAGCAGTTTCACAGATAAATGTTTTCATAGGACAGCAAAATATTGTACATTGTATTACCCCGTTTATCTATTTTTAAAGTGTATGTTAAATCCTTTTCCACCAAAATTAGCATGTGTAAGCATTGTTTTTAAATACGGAAAACACGCAAAAATTAGGCAACAGACTCCTTTGCCATTGCCAATAGAGCAGAGCGTGTACACGGCCCTGCAGCAGACAAGTATGCCTTTCTTTGTGTGTGTGTGTGTGTGTGTGTGAGTGTGTGTTGTTTTTTTTTTACAGGTGTGTCATGTCAAACTACACAAACGGGCCAGAGAAGAGGACAGTAAATGGCAGAAAGCTGAATGGGGGTCAGCGAAAATATAATGGTGGTTACTTCAGTCTCTCTTTCAAACTCGGTGCAGATTAATTTGGAACAATATTTGAGCACTGCTTGGATGGAGATGGACAGTATTCTGGCGACCCATCATTGCATGGCACTGAAATTAGTGCACAGTCCATCAGAGTGTTACATTTCCATCACTGTCGATGGAAGCCGATTGGAGCAGAAACTGATGAATAGCCATACCTAATTTGTAAGCACTTTTTTTTTCTAACTTTCTTATTGTTCTGTTGGTTCATTTGTTTTGGGGTTTTTTTATTTTCATGTAGCATTATTGTACTTTTTACACATTTCTTGCTAATTTTTGGGTCATTACAACTTTTATTGTTAATTGCCTTGAAAGAAGTCAAGGCAATTTGCTCAGGTTTGAAAGCTATGAATACAAAAGCTGAGCGGTAGCACGCGTTAGTGTATTGTTGTGCAGTGGTAAAGGGGCTTCAGTGTATATACATGCCTGCTTGCATATGTGACTGAGTGAGGCATTTCACAGAAAATAAATAGATAATAAAATAAATCACTATTTTACCATTATTCTTATCATTTATATTTATGTATTTGTTTACTATAGTCACACAATATAAGATAAGATCTTGTCCCAGCCACTTCCCTTAAAACACATTTCATGACACACACATGCAATGACACGAAAAATCAAACACAAATATGATCGAGAACACACTCACATTATGACACCTCATGGTGGCCCTGGATTCCTGCCAAACCATCATGTTTTATCTGCCAAACTCCCAGCGTTCCTCTGGATGACTTACAGACATCACAGCACCACAAACACTCTGACACTCAACTTCCCATCAGCCCACAGGCCCCAAGACAAACAAGGTCACTACATTTTGTCAAAACAAGTGTAACAAGTGTAAATGTAGTGTAAACAAAGATATCATATTCAATCAGCAAACATTCAGGTTTACTGTAAACAACTTCACCAGATAGTCAGCATACGTATAAAAATAAAATATTTTAATGGATAATATGCCTGATTTAAGTGACCCTTGAATGTCTGTCTGATGTGTCAGCTCCTAAACCTAACATTATAATTAGAAACCTTATATTTATCTGCTTTTTTAAGCCTTGTTGTCCTTAAAAAGAATGTAAGAGAAAAAAAAATTAAAATGCCCACATAGAGCAGCACATGTAGATACAGCAGCCAGCAGCAAATCCTTGCTTCTTTTTTTGCTATATTTTTCTTTTTTTTTCAACACTGTGACCCATTCCGCTGAAGCACAACTTTTCTGTGATAGAGAAGCATTTATCAACATCTAGAAAAGTTGTGTGGGTTTTGAACTGAAAGACCGCGAGAGGTTCTCCACAGGTGGCATGTGCCAAGCCGCAAGTCAGACCAGGGGGGAGACACAAAACCGAACAAAGAGTGGGAGGTGAGCCGGCATCAGGGCGAGGCTAACCCGACTTGGACCGAGAGCCTCTCCTCTACCAAGCCTTCTTCTGGCTAATGTCCGGTCGCAGGAGAGTGGAGTGGATGAGATGCAATTATGGCTCACTCAGCAATGTGAAATCAGAGAATGCTCTGCACACATCTTCACAGAGACATGGTTATCCCAGGTCAAGCTGTTGCACTGGATGGACTGACCTTGTGGGAGCCATTTGGGCACAAGACTCTGATGCAAATTCAAAAATGTACTGCAGGAATTGAGTGATACCACCAGCAGCAATATGCCCAAGGACCCAGATGGAATTTTCATAGCAGCTGCTGATTTTAATCAACTCATCCTTAAACTCCAAAGATGTAGCAGGATCAAGGACAAAAGTAATTTTGTTTTTTAAACTTTGTTTAGAAAAATGACCACTAAATCTACCTTCTACCTTCTATTTGAAAAAAAGAGAGAGAGAAAGAGAGAGAGAGGGTATTAAACTAAAAGTGAAACGAATCTATGCTATCTTCAAAGTCAGACTGTACTGACAAGGATATTACTTTTACCTTGCTTAACACGGGAGTTGCCGGTCTACCAGTGCCTCAAAAAGGTTGTCCATCTGTGTTATTGTGTGACTTTGCTGAATCTGATCTAATCCTTTAAAACATCAAAGTCACACAATAACACAAACTAACTAACTGGTCGAGGCAGCAGTAGACCAGCAACTCCCATGTTCAGCGAGGTAAAAAGACTGTTTTTGTCACTAGAATTTGGCTTTACCGAAAGAATAGATACATTTCACTTTCAGTTCAGGTCTCTGTCAGAAAACGCTGTCTTGTTTTGTAAATTCTGAGCATAGGACTTGATAAAGTGCTAAATGCAGACCCCCATGACTTCAATTCATCAAGAATTATTTCAGTTTTGTGATTCGTTGTTCACCAGTGGCACGCTAGAAAAACAAAGTTTTCTTTACAAATTCAATGTAACACTGGGTGAGTCACTGATTTACAAATCGTCATTTGGCGAGTGAAGTATTTCTTTAAGAAAACCAAATATATATATCTGCTGTACATTTCAAGCATGTTGAGTGTGTTTTTGAACGCTAATGAATGTTCCAGGAAAATAAATGGAGGTCATCAGTTTTCTTCACCCTAAAATTAACTGCAACTTAACATATAGGTTCAAGTTGTTGTGTGAGCAGACACAGAGCAACAGTTGTCTGTGTGTATTAAGGTCAGTCCGACTGGGCTTTATGTCAGCCGTCAAGAAATAAAAGACTACAACGCTTGAATGCAGTTAGAGTGATTCTTTGGTCAGGACGCAGCTGGACGAACAGAGACATCTGTGTGTGTGTGAGCCTTTATGTGCATGCATGTACTGGTGCATGCTATATTTATGCATGTTATTAGTGTCTTCAACTAACACACAAGAAATTAATATACTGCACATTCCAACTTTATGTATAGGACAAACATGCTGTTGTCTTGGTTCTGGTCGCCTCCGCTGAACCTCTAAGATCTTAACGGGGTTTTCTGTCACATAAATAAAATGAAAAGCTAATGTCATACCAACTTTTAACTGTCAGCAATACTGAATTACATACATTGAATAAAAGATGCACAAAGCTATGATTTACCACAATTTTGCATCTTAATTGGGGTAAAATATAGTGTGAGCCTTTCATGTCAGCTATTAATAAGGGTTCCCTGTTTAGGGATTCCCTGTTTAGGAACGTGAAGCTAATAGAATACACAGCTCTACCACTGGTGTCACACTGTTCCACTGGTGGACATAAAAAGTGCAGGACCATGACATCAGAATCCAGGATTTGCATCCAGACACTCCTCTGTGGTTACATTTAGGCAACAAAAGCGCTTTTGTGTAGGGAAAATCTTGGTTTCTGCTAAATGCTGATAAAATGTCAAGTGACTGTAATTTTTTTCTGTATTAAACCAGACACAAATATTTCCCAAATTTTAACCAAGTGCTGCCATGGCCTAAACATAGCCATGAAAATGCTTTAGTCATGGCCAGTGATAGTCATGTTTCAAGATTGGATATTTTGGTGGAAATGAATAAATACACTGTACATAAACATTTCTTCCATATATTTAGTATCAAAGTTTTTGTGATTTTTACAATAATAAACAACATTCCCTCCTTATGTTAAACAGAGTTGGGGGTAATGTGTTACAAAGTAAGACATAAGCTAGACTAGTCTGCTATAAAGCCATGGGTTGGTAGGTAAGTGACTCAAATGAGTGTGTTTAGCCCATTAAATGCAGTTCATATGCAACAATCATCATGTAGTTGTGTTAGGAAGGCTAGTTGCTTATATTATTTTATTTAGGCCTATTAAAATATTATTTTGAGGCAGAAACCGTACTAAAAGGAGTTAGGAAGGCCAAAGTCTCATTTATATATGTTTGAATTTAGGTTGTGACATTGGGTGACCAAATTTGAATGTCAGGACAGTGTCTGATGTCAACACATTTGATGCAAAATTCTGACAACAAATGAAGTTGATATTTTGTTGGTTTTAAGATGTATTGAAAATCAAAATACAATGTCTTCCAAACTTCCGTGCCAACATCATCTTGACATAGAAAATGACATTTATATGGAGAGCAAAACCCAATGAATGCAAAGCATCATAATGTCAACGTCCACACAGCGTGAAATTCTAACACTGACATTTAAAAACCCAATTTTTCATTCCAAATAAAATGAAATGTCTGTCCAGTGTAAGGGTCCAACGTCTTTCTGATGTCATATTGATGTATGGTCCCTGCTAGGTTGATTCTCTTGATCCTTGCTTTGTGCGGTTACGTGGGAATATACAGGATTTAACTATACATCATCATGAACTTGCAATTTGCTACAAGACAATGCATCTGAGGCGATGTTGAGGAGTAACACAAAAGTAATGTAATGAGTAGTGTAAGAATTACTTTCTACAGGGTGTTATAAAGAAATGCATTACTGTCTTAAATAAGTAACATGGTAATAGAAAATAGTTTGCCGTTATTGTGTTTTCCTCTTAACATATTTTCTGTTGCAAATTAGCTGTATAGAAGCATCATTTTTAAGAAACAGACTTGTCTACATGCTTCACTCCTCACAGTGTTAAGATATTAAGATAAACTGTATGTACTTAAAGTTAGACATACAGTCTACAGGTGCTCTGCCTCTCCCTGTGACAGGATACTGCCTGAGAGGCTTGCTTCAGAGCAGAAAGTGAACTTGATCACATTTTCCCCTTTTATGCTGCTTTTGTTTTTGTTGCCTTTTTCTGGTTTTTATTAGATTTGAGAAAAGACTAAGCCTGATAATGTTTGCTGAATAGGGTGTTTAAATTGACTGAACAGCAATTTGAGAGAGAACATTTTTAGAGAGGCAAGAAATAACAGGACCTTTATCATTAGAAAAATGACAGATTCAAAATGTAAGCAGTGGAAAAGGAGATACAATTAATAGAAGCATTGCTCAAAAAATTGTTGTATTGAAAAGCAACATTTAATTAACAGATGATCAACACAAAAACAAAAAAGCTGAGTGACCGAGGGTTAGTTCCAATAAAATGAGGAAATAAAAACCAAAAGCGGTAAGATATGAACAGATTCGACATAATGTAAGGCAAACACTGACTGGCCTTGGACAGCTTATTCGATTGGTTTCTCATTTTCAGTTGACAGTACACTGCAACAAAAGAGCTTTGTTATCTTTAAATCTATGTCTTCTAGTCAAATGCATAGAAATTAAAATAGAAAAAGAAACTTGAAGTTGTAAAGGTCTGCAATGAGATGGATTGAGCACTTGACCTGGATATAGACCAGATATCCCATTTTGTAATTCTCAGTAAAACAGATTTTCATCCAAAGAAAAGATATTCCACAAGTGGGAATTAAATGACGTCATGAAGTGTATGTTCAACTAAATCACTCAATAGCCTGCTAGTCTTTCAAAACTTTTTTTTTAATTTCTCTTTTTATCCAGCTCACAAATGTGGACTGTCTTTTGATGAGTGATCAGGCACGTACGTGTTTATGCCCTGTGATGCTTTGCAAAAGGTGTTAAAGATAAGTTTCTGCATGTAAATAGTCTGTGTGTGTATGTTGATGGAGGGTGTTAGGATGTAGAGAGAGAGAAAGAGTCAGATCTCTGTCTTGGAGTGAAAGTCAATGTTGGGGCTGTACTGCTGTAGAAGGCTCTCTGTCGTCCCTTTTTTTCCACTTTCCACAGAGGCCATGCTTGCCATTTCAACAGGAGGCGATCACAAACGGTCTCTCTCACTGAGAGGAGCTCCACTAGAGAGCCGTTAGCAACTAATGTTATGGCACACAAACAGAATTCACTGTGGCTCAGGAGAAAGAGAGCATACAAGTAAATTTATTAGTTTTCACCAGTTACCTGTTATCTGCCAGCATCTATGATTTTTTTATTTGTAAAATTAATTGGATCAAATCATTAAAGAGACTATGTTGTATCACTTTCAAAACTGAGGTAATTCTATTTCTCTTTTCAACACTGACTCATAAATCTGCTCACTTGTGTTTACATAAACATGAACTTGACAATTTGGTTCACGCAGTACAGTCAAAGGGATAAATTGTTTGTCACTACTATCCCTTACTATCCAGTGAGCATCACAGAACATTTTTATGCAATTCTTAGAAATGAAGAGTTGCATGACATCAAACTGTCTCTGGTAATATCATTAAAACTGAGAGTATCCTTTGCTTTCTCTCTTTCTGCAGCCGCTAAATTATATTTTAATAAAGCATCCCCCCAGAATGCTGCTATTTCTACTTTTGAATACGAGAGACAGCTGAAAATACATTTGCTTTGGTGCAATTTATAGCTTCATAAATGCAATGGAGCCCTCAGATAATTTTCAAAGGTGTAGCCAGATTGAGCCACTGAAAATCTTGGGGTGGCACATGAAAACAAAAAACCATGACTTATCTTTAGGAATTCTATTATATTGGTGTAGTATATAAGGATAATGGAAAGCTAGGTAAATATAAAAGTTAAGGAATCACATAACAGGGTTTCCCAAACATTTATATATTTGTAGCAGCCAACCACTATTTAAACATCTGCCACCAAAAATAGATTTTCTATTATGGGAGCTGGACTGTTCATTAGGAGCACTGTTGAAATATATATGCCATTTAGATGTTAATAGCACCACACTATCAGAGCGCAGGGCGTACTCTGGGCACAGGTGGAGCAGTAGAACATCAGGCGCAGTGAAAGTGAAACTTTATCATTCATTCTGTGTGATCTAAAAGTTTACATTCACTCGCAGCAGCTGTTCCTCACACCCATCGATCCACACCCCAATTCAAAAACTGCTCTAACGGAAAAAAGAACTCACGAAGAGCTTTGCCTGTGCTGCATTCACAGACACCCAAAAACCTCCAAATCTAGAGAGGGGGCATAGAATGATACAAAGGGACAAATGCATTTAAAAGAAAAGAAAAATCAAAAAATTGCTTATGTCATTCATCCAGCACCCCATGGGAAACACATAATCCTAAATTTTGGTTTCTTATTTTATCATTAATGTTACTAATTATCTGATGTGCATAGACTAATATTCTAATCTCTACTAATCTCTACTACTAATAACTAGTCCACTAATTAATTGTCCTTCTGCTGTTGTCCTTTTCCTTAAAAAGACAAATGTAGCTTTATTTTGAAGGAGTACATTGATCGATTGCAAGAAACAAAACATTGCATGAAAGTGCAGCCTCTCCCTTTATGCACGCCCTTTAATCAAAGTTACAATTCTAATCTGTAGGCTGACTAAACCGGCCTTAACTGCTCTTTTTTCATTGACAGGTAGACCAGCCGACCACTTACCCTTTTGCAGGCGTGTGTGATGTTCAGTACAATAGGTTAATAATAAAAGACACTTTATGTTTATGTTACATTAAGTAGTCGTAGAAGTTCACTGAAGAATCCATAGTGATACACATTCAATACCATTCACATAATTAGTCTGTCCTTTTCTTGGCACACATTTGTTTGTTTTATAATAGATCCCCTTAGATGCTCAGGATCTGCAGGTTTCAGAAATGTATAACTTATTCTAAAAAAAAAAAAAAAAGGAAGTTTGCTTTCTGGCCATTTTCTTTTTGTCTCTTTTTTACGGCATGTATTGTTGTATCTCCTGTCTCAAAGGTCCAAGCTACAATTGTGCAAAGAGTTTGTCTGGTTCTAGTAAACCTTGACATCTCACTGTTTGTGGCTGTGAAAGTGAATGTAGATTTAATTGCAGTTGTTTATGTGGATGCTGGGCTTGATGCAGATGCCCTTACCTTTGACCTCCCCTAGCAGTTCGTTGGCATTCAGGCGGTCAACACGCTCCTTCCACTCCTTGGAGAGGAGCCTCTCCATGCAAGTTGGTTCTACAAAAACACAAAAAATAATCACCTTCACTTTTAATGTTTTCTTACACAGACTCATCAAGAATCTAAATGAGGGCCATAAAGTGTAATAGCAACAAAAAAGATAGGGTAAAATGATCTCATTGTCATATTCTTGAGATGATAATAACTTTTTCTGGTTTGAACTTTCCAAAACAATGCATGCATCACCTGTTCAGATGAAACAAGCCTGAACTATGAGATATATACCAGGAAAAGAAAAGAAGCAAAAAGAACAGACAGAGGGGAAATCACAAGAAAGAGAAAAGTACCCATTTGTCTGGATTGTTAAATTTCTAAAAATGAGAACAAGGGATCATTTCAAATATATTTAAAAAAAAAGAATTTGCAGTTGCCATCCAGCTGAGCAGCTCAGAATGTCTGCATTGTTCTGAGATGGGGTCTTATTTGTGGCAGTCCTCTTTCTCACAATGTGTCTCATAGCCTCAGGATAATAGACATCAGAGGCACGTGGTCTCATAAGATTCATAAGGTCTCATTTGTTCAATTGGAGTCCTGCTGTGAACTTTAGTAAAACAATGGGAACTTTTCAATTTCTCATCAGGCGGATAGCAAAGAGAGAGAGAGAGAGACAAACAGAGATATTTGCACATGTGCAAGCATGAGTATTTTGGTGCAACTTTTGACAGAAATGCACAGAGTAAAGTATGCATGCTTCCAGGTGTCCATGGTGGAATGTAACTAAGTACATTTACTGAAGTTCAGTCATAAGGCACTAGTGCTTTTATCCATTTAATGCAGATTTTCAGACAGAGAGACCATTTTAGCTCTACTATATTTATTTGACAGCTAGTAACCAGTTCTTTGCAAATAAGTATTTTACATGCAAAAGGGATCAATTTATAATACATGATGCATTATCATTGATCAAATTAACTACCAAAGGTGTGGACTTGAGTCACATGACTTGGCCTCAGGTCAGACTCCAGTGACAAATTTTTGAGATTGACTTGACAAAATCAAAAAAGAACTTGCATTTCAACTTGTTATTTAAGACCAATAACTTGTTACTTCACTTGGATTTGAACCTTTTGATTTGAAAGTACTTGACACCTTCCTCCAAGCCCACAGATTGAAACATTTTCTTTTTAAAGTTTGCTATGAATCAATTAATTTCCCTTCATTTCCTGAATTAACTAAAGTTAACGCTCAACATATTACTCCAAAAACAATGTCTCAGTTACTCTGACTCAATGCCAGCAATTCGACGCTTTTCAGATCCACTTTGTTTGAACCAATCTGACAGCATCCAGCAAAGTTGAAGGAACAACTATGGGGTGGAAAACAAAAAAACAATTGTAGTTTAGAAATCACTCAATAATTTCAATCAGAGCAAGAAAATTGTCTGAAAATAAGCACACACTCATGCAGACAAAAAAGTAAAAATCAAAAACAAGTGTAAATGTGCTTATATATATATACATAGAGAGAGAGAGAGAGAGAGATAAATATATGTTTCTTGCTTTGAAAGTGCCATGGTGGAAAAGGACAACCTAATTCATGAAGTTAAATTGAGAAATCATTTATATGAAACCTAATTTTTTCACTACAAAAACATAAACGCAGTGTCAGCTGGCTGGGAAGCTTTGTGGGGAAGCTGAAAGTTTCTTCGACGGTAAATGGCCATCGCTAAACACAAGCTTGGCTAACATTACTTGCTGTTGGCTATATTGTACGTAATTTCCAGTAAATATCACAATTTTCTGATTTAAAAAGTGATGCTGCAAATGTAGGAAGACAGCCTTTAGGTTACTCAGCCATCTTTTGAGTGTTTACGTCTGAACTCTGATCTGGAGCGCACAGCTGATAGCTTTATAGTTTAATAAGAGAGGTGCATATTTAATGGATTAAGTGTGGACACAGAGTGCTGTATTACACTATGCTACTTGACACTCGCTTTCTTCTGGGACACAGGATTGACTGCTGAATCATGTGGGACACCTGGTAAAATTTGGTAAACCGGTATGGCTTAATATCAAACTGATTTTCTCACTGGCCCAGCCCTACTTGATTGCTAAGAATTGTGACTTATTTGTGACTTATAAAACAGTGACTGTTTTATAAGTCACATAAGTTGAACTACCCATCTTTATATAAAGTGGCTGAATCAGCTCCATCTCAACCAGCTAGAATTCTGCCTAAATTTATACTGTATGTTACTTATAATGATCATATGAGAAGATGACTGTGAAAGGAGCGAGTCTGCTGTGTACTGAATACTTTTGCCTCAAATACTGTACACCTTTTCACAGTTAATACCTCCTCCATGACTTTCAGGTACAAAATACCTGTGTGGTTGTGTCTGCATGTGAAACTGCTCCCTTTTAAATACTGTACATTTCCACACAGTCCTTCAAATGACAGAATTTGTGCATATTCTCTGGTTTTCGTGCCAGCAGACGTGCCACAGATGGTGTCACGGTCAAGCAGGGCCCCATGCTGGAGCTTCAGTCACCAAGGACGTCAAAAAACATACACACACACACACACACACAAAAAAGAGACATTCTTGGGCGCTGTGTGGAAAGCATGCGCCTAAGGGCTTGCCTGATTTAGAATGGTTAAGTCAGACAATAGCTCATTTGTGGTGCCTTTATCCTGACAAAAGGCGCTACAGGCATTCATAAGGGCACATGGCCTATTGTGAATGGCTTAATGTTTAGTTTCTGCATATGGGCCCATTGTGTGGTCAAGAGATGCCGTCCACCGGTCGAGCACAACTTCCTCGTTGAGTCCATTAAAGCCTTGCATGTTTACAGTCGGATTATGATTGTTGTAAATAAGCTAATGCAGCCGTGCAGATCACATGGGATCAATGTAAACAGGGGGGTGTGGGGGTGAGGTAGGGTGTGCAATGGCAGTGAGGGAGGGAGGGTGGCAGACAGCTACAAAACAACGAAACAACTTAAAATCTACAGCAATAATGGTGATTTCCCAACAGCGGGTATTTCCAGACAGATGGTCCACATTTCAGTAAAATAAGGTAATTAATAAAATTTCCCCACCCTCAGGACAAAGGAATCCATCCAAATTTTCATCGATTTATTGGACAAGTGGCTCCACTGGATATGAATTTGTGTACATTTGGTTCAACTGGTGATATTTACAGCTGCTAAAGAGGGAAAACTGGAGTATGGGGTCGGGATGAGATGCTTTTTTTCCCTCATCACAAGACCCAAAGACGCCGAAGTGCTCTCTTTCATCAGACCTCTTATAAAACAAAATTAGGGAGCAAAATTTATGGGAGCACTTAGGGAAGAAAATACAACCTGTAACTCCAAGATACATCTGCGTAAGTCAACCATGTGTGTACTCTGATGCACAATTTATACCCCCTGTACCGATAAACAGATCAGACACACAGACAGTGGGGGTGGGAGGGGTGAGGTGTAAGTGGGAAGGAAAAGAGGAAGAGAAGAAAAGAGAGGGATGAGAGAGGATGAGATGGAGATGTTTTACCCTAGATGGCTCTCTATCTGTCCCCGCGACCCAGTCGGGGATCAAGTGCTGTTTAGATTGGAGGGTGGATAAAAATTCCTTGCTGTCCGTACACTAACTCCTTTATCAAATGAAGGAGAAATGCGGAAGATGAATGCTTTAAAGAAGAGCGAGAGGGTGGATGAATGGGGTGAGGGGAGAAGGAAAGGTAGATAAAAGGAAAAAGAGTGAGAGACAGGAGAGGAGGGAAGCAGGAAAGATGATGTCAACATGGGAAGGTGAGATGAGGAGCACTGTGACGAGGACACTTTTTTCATCTTCTGTAAGTACAGAGAGTTGTATGAGTTTGAATGAACATGCCAATTGCCAGAAAAAAATGTTGGCAGTGTGCATTTATTCAAACCATCAACTTTACATTTCAAAAATGCTGTTAACTTGTGGTTATAGGCACAAAAACAACTTGGTTATAGCTGAGCGAAGATTATGTTTTGGCTCAAAGTTCCAGCATGTATGACTTAGGGGCTAAATCTGTTGGCAAAAATGGTAAATAATATTCATAACTTTGTTTTCATTAGTTTATAATCACCTGAAAAAAGGAGCTGTGTTTTTCTTCCTTTATATATACTTGCAGAACAGGTCCTCTTCCATTGGATCAACCATGTTGTTCTATAGTAGCCCAAAATGGACAAATCAAAACACTGGCTCCAGTGTTTCCATCAGCAAATGTTGACACCAGCTTGAGGGGCACAATCCCCACTGGAAAACGGTTTTAAAAAAAAGTTTTTTGTGGCACTATCCCAGCAAGTAATGTATAAAACAACTCTTTTTTTCTGACACTGACCTCTGATAAAATAGCAACAAGTCACTACAAAACACCAAATTTGTTGCTTAAAAGGCAGCTGAAAAAAAGTGGCAATTATCTCCCAATTTTGTTTCTGAACACTGGAATAACAGTGATGATCGCTACAAAACCACCATGTTTGTTGCCTAAATGTGAGGGTCTAAGGTCAAAGGGATGTGGTATGATGTAAAGCCCTCTGAGGCAAATCGTGATTTGTGATAATGGGCTTTAAAAAAAAAATTGACTTGACTTGACTGAAAATCTGCCAGAAAAAAAGTGACACGTTGCTACAAAATAGCTGTGTTTGGAACATAAAAAGGAGCTTGCAAACAGTGTTGGATCACTACAAATGTTCACTGTCTACAAAGCCATTACAAACACAACCATGTTTGGTGCCCATAGAGTTGCTGGATTAACCCGTTATGGGTTGCTATAAAAAAAAACCACACATTTAGTACATAAAAAGATAATGGAAAAACAGTGATTGGTTGATACATATAGCCACCTTGAGTGTCCAAAACCCTACTGGAAAATGAGCCGAATTTAGTACATAAAAAATCCACTGGAAAACAGTGACGGTCCGCTCCATCTCCCAATGACAAAATCAGCTTAATACTACCTCACTTTGGAAATGTTAAAATTGCACATATAAAATGTACAAATAGAGCCAAACGTATTTGTGGTTTGCAGAAACATACAATACTAACATTTTGCTTCTTGCAAATTGGCTGAATGAGAAGATAACATCGATTGAGATTAGAAACATAAGGATGTAGGGAAATGACAAAATGAAGAGAAAAGAGGAAAGCCTTAAAAATTAAAGAGCAACTGAACCTTTCCAAAACTGTTTAAATCCAACTGATGTATAAATACTGAATTGTGGATATATACTAATGATTAAAGTATTTTATTGATATTATTTTGACACTGTTGTACATGATACTTTTTCTAACCCTTGGCCCTGAGAACAGAGTTTGTAATTGGCTGTAAACCAGGTGGTTTCAACACACGCTGGGAAAGACTGTGAGGAGAGACAGAGAGCAAAACGATGAGTCAGCAATAAAATGAAGTGAATACAGAAGGAAGGTGAAGGAGATAAGAAGTGGATATGGAGAGAGAGAGAGAGAGAGTCATAGTAAATCAGCGCCGAGGCAGCCGGCGAGCTGGCGAGTGTTTAGGGGTAAACACACTTTTATCACCTGTCCCCACGCCAACCTGCCAAGAGACAGTGTTTTGGGTGTTTTACACGAGCCACAGGCAACTCTCTGTGTGTGTTTCTGTATGTGTGTGTGCGCGTGGCAGGCAAGCATCAACACTCCCAAACAGCCACTGCCAAGAACAACACAGTGTGCCACAGGCTTCCACTCAGACTGCGTCTCCTGCTTTTTCCTTCTTTCTGTCTTTTACTCTCTCTGTTTCCATGTGTTTAAAAGTTTCTCATGGAATGAACTTTTTAATAAAAGGCCTCAATAGAGCACAGTGGGAGTATATTCCCAATTCGAAGATTTCTTTAAATGATATCCTCAATGTTCTGCAAAGTAGAAACACAGAAGTCTACTAGATAATTGTATAAGTAACAAGATTTACTTTATGGTCAACAATTATACTTTTCTATACTTAATAAAGATTCATGTTCAGATTTTTTGACCAGTTTGATATTGCTGACGGCTCAATATACTACTAATAATCATGAGCGTGCAAGTTGTTGTATATTGTTGAATGTTCTATCAGGTTTCTGTACAAGCACACTGAAGTTTATCACATACACCAGGTGACAGATTGTTTCTTAACAAAAATGTTCATGAGTATTTTTGGGTAAAGTCAAGGCAATAGTTCAGCACTTCAATTTTTTTTTCTTGCCAATAGTTTTAGGGGCTAAGCTCTGTATTTTTCAACCTGGACCCTATATTTTAGGATTAAAGCAATGGTTAAATATTTTTGTGACTAATGGGAACAAAGACTTTTGAAATTGGTCCAGTATTAAGCTGTAAAAAAGACTGCAATATCCCCTCTTGGTGTATGTTTGCACTGTCATTCAAATAGCTTGTTTTTGCCACTGATGGGTTCAGATTGTTACAACTTATGTAAAGGACCCTACAGAGATCCACCCTTTTTGTTAAAGAGTATGACCATTTTTTTTTAACCAGAAACAGCCCAGCATTCGCCAATTTACTGTGTATAGAGCCAGCCAGCTTTCATATCTAACTGGGTGAATTGATGGTTTATTTAAACCAACCCAGAGTTAGTGATTGTTGGAACATTGGAAAGAGAAGCCAAGATGGCTTTTGTAAGTTTTATTTTACTTCTGTCAAGTATGAATGAAGTGTGTTTTACAATGATAAAATGGAGTCTGGTGGGTTTGGGGATTGTGAATTTGGGGCTGTTTCTGGTAAAACAAAAAGGATCAACACTTAAACAAAAAGGTCTATCTCTGTAAAAATCCTTTTCATAAATTGTAAGACACTTAGAATAATAATCTGAGCCTGTCAGTGACAAAACAAGCTCTTTTAATGGATGCAAATTGCTGCTGCAAGCATACCCCAAGTGGTTACAGTGAAGCCTGTGTCGTGGCTGCTGCATGCAGCGGTGTCGCTTATTACTGGACCAGTTTCAAGCGTTGCTGTTCACAGAAGTCTTTCGGACACAAAAACATGGGAAAATGGGGTAAAAACTGAAAAATACCAAACTTACCATACTACTACTGTCATGTCTTTTCATGTCTGCCTGGATCTGAAGCTAGAGACGCCAGAAATTTACCAACATCTCTAAATCTCAATAATTAACACATTATATTTTGGTCGCTAAATCCACACATGAACTAAAATGTAAACTGCAATTTGTGGTTTTACGAGGTTACATGCTAGAACTGTTTCTCGGCCAGTGACTTCCTGGAGTTTTCCTGGTTGGCTAACAACCTCAAAGTGACAACAAGGCCCAAGAAAGTCATTGAGCCCAGCAGGGGCGTAGATTTGGTTTCAACTTTGGGGCACACACATATGAAAAGGGGGTTTGGTGGTTCTTCACCAGAAAAAGTGTCAAACATTTAATTTTCTGCGTTCTAATGAACATTTATGCTCCGATTTTTGCATTTTCTGCATCAATTCATGATTCAAATGACTTAAATATTTATTTTCATGTTTTTTAAGGAGGGGGAGGAGCAAATGAACATGTTTTACATAATGCCTGATCCCATGAAATCTATGCCTATGGCGCCCAGAGAGAAAGAGAACAGGGGTATTTCCCAAAATGTTAAACTATTCCTTTAACTTCTCTCTTTATCTTTTCTATGTGAACATGCTTGTACATTCAACTTGTTATCAGTGAATCTCATATTTTCTTTTGCAGCTGCCCTTTTTTTTTTTTTTTTTTACTAATAATACCACCATAAAACTTTAAAATCCATCATCTAATGTTGTCTTGTTGACTCTCTTTGAAAAGCGTCTGAAAAATGTCTATAGATATCAAGAACATATCATCACCAACTTCTGTGAAATATCTCACATCTTGTTTCTATTATCAAAACAGGACATGTCTCCATTAAGGTTCTACGGTAATTTGCTAAATATATATTTTCTGTTTGACTTTAAGTGTGAAATTTGACTATTATTAAAAATATACAGCAGAACAATAACAGTTCTTGAGAGAATCTTTCCGTTTGTTTTCCTGACATGCTATGGGTCTACATTCGAGAAGCCAGTTTGTTTGCTTTAAAGCACCATATTTAATGCACATTTTATATTTGATGACATTTCAAAAGTTTCCTTACAATTCATTTGACATTTGGATGGAAACATAGCGTCTCTTTCACCCTCTTCACACACGCACAATATGCACTTGGCAAAGCTCTGGAACTTCTACGTCTGCAGTCAAAATGCCAAGGTAAAGAGAAAAAAACATTAATCTGAAAAATTAGTTAATGTTTGAAATAACAAAAGCCAATGTTTTAGTGGGCGCCTGATGTTTGTGTAAAACACCCACGGCAGAAAAAAAACATTTCGTGTCTTAACTTCGCTACTGAACATGGGTAAATGGAAGCTGACAGCTACACTTTGCACTTCCAAATTTATGTCAGTGGTGTGACTTCAGCTGTAGACCCCACAGCATCAGAGAGAGGACAGACAGAAAGAACAGGAGAGCAACTGAAGACACAGAAAGATAAAGAGAAACCAACAGAGACAAAGGACAGATAGATGGCATTGTTAAAGAAAAAAAGGAAGACAAGAGAGAGAGAGCGACAGAAACAGACTGACAGAGAGAAAGATAGAGAAAGAGAGAGATAGAATGAGAGCGACTGACAGAGTGAATACAGCAAGAGAGGCACAGAGAGAGCAGCTGTCCTAACAGCTGGCCAGCAGGATTGATGTCTCAGTGAAATAAAACTCAACATATGTCCAAACATGAGGAGACAGGCCGGCCAAGAGGAGGAAAAAGATACACATACACACACACTCACTCACACACACACACACACACACACACTGACATGAGAACGCTGGTGCACTCTGAAGCACTTGAACATACATGCACACCACACACGCTGATTAAAGAATGCCAGGGCACTGCTGAGACATTTAATTGCACGGACACCCTATAACACACACACACACTCACACACACACTTTCAATGGCCTATCACTGCTCGCTCAGTGTTGTAAAACCATTAAACTGCAGAGTGGTTAGCCTGGCTGCGTGTTAGCACGGTGTCCATTTCACACACACTATTTTCATCTGTCAGATGACACCCAGACTCTCTTGTCGCAGAACATGGCCTGAGAAAGCAGCCGGCCTTCCTGGGGTGGGGGTGGGGGGTGGGGTGTTTCTGAGGGATAGTAGCCCTGTGTAACCCTCTTCTATACATCACCCACTTCACACAACTTCACACACTTACACGCACACACATTTTTTGGCTTTTGCTACCCGGTGAAACATCCAACCTACTCCAGCAGAGCAGCAGCCACCTGCAGGGGCCACATGTTAGCTCGTAATTTTGATGTCAAACTGATACTCTAATCCAGGTTGACTTCTACTGATTTATAATCGAAAGGGAAAAGTAAAAAACAATGACTGTAAAAAGGGTCAAAGCAGTAAGCTAAGGCTTCAGCCTACAGCTTTTTTTGGTCAGCATAAACTTGTTTTGGTTTGTCACGGCTTCAAAATTAATAGCTATTAACTAATACAACTAATGTGTATTTTGTATTAGTTTGTATTACTAAACTAAAATGAACTAAAATAAAACAGAATAGAATAAAATAAAATAAACCAAACCGATACTTTACTTTACCTTACCTAACTTAATTTAGATTATCTTAGACAATCTTAGATTAGTTCAGCTCAGCTCAACTAAATTATGATTGTGCATGTAGAATAAAGTTTTACCTTTAATTACAAAGAAAAAAAAAAATTTTAATAATAGAGATAGAGTAGTCGCTGCTATTTTTGTAAACAGATCAGTGGCAGTTAACTTTTTCTTTCCATTATCAGTGATTCTGCAGACTGTTTTCTTAGTTACTGGATTCATCGGTTCATCTATGAAATGTCAGAAATTAGTGAAAATGCATAATTCCACAAAAAATATATTTTAATTGCTTTTTTTTAGTTATTAAAGTCCAAAACTCAAAAAACATTCAGTCTGACATCATAGGATACTGAGAAAACCAGCAATTATTCACATTAAAAAAGCTGGAGACACTGCTGTGTTGTTCAAAAAACGAGAGACCATGTTGGAGTGAGTAAATGAAATGAAGGTGCATTTTTACTCCTGTCCTGACTAAAACTGTGATGGAGAAATAGTTTTTATGCATGCATAAATTCAGTTGATATGAAATCTACAAAATGTCAGAACATCAGGTGAAACCAGAAGATGGACCTGAAGCTGGAGCTGATCTTGAAGAATTAAGCAAAGGGAAACTGGTGCTTTGATAAATGTTGATTTGTAATGCGCTCTACAGAATAAATGTTCAGTCCTCATTTCTGAAAAAACAACAAGCAACTTATCCACTTTTAGGAGCAATAAAATAATTCTACAACTTATGAATTTGTTATACAAAGTAATCAAATAACTCATAATTTTTGTCTTCAGTCCTGACACACACACACACACACACACACACACACACACACACACACACAATTCAGAAGCAGCAAGAATTTTACAGTTATTGGTAAAATAAATAAATAATTAAAAATTACATGGCACACAACTTAAACCCACACTCTGACCTTTGACCGTGATCACGTACAAAAATTAATATTCTACTTCACTTGCTGTTTAGAGAATTCAGCCGGGTCCCAATTTTGCCTGGGTGGGGCTTTGATTTCCACTGAGGCTACCCGTGCTAAAAATACTCCCGCAGTACTCCCTCCCTGCAGTGTAAAGTACTTTATGTGATATAAGGTGGCCACGCTGCCAAAGGCGCCGGGTCGAAACCCTGCAGCCTAGAATTAGGTGAAGGATAGTGTTTCTACTGAAGGTGTGAGCTTAATACTAGAAAAGCTCGGCTGCTGATCCCTGCTGTGCAGCCACAGAGGTCAGGTCTGTCCTGCTTTACTGCACTGACATCAACAACTACTGCTGCCCAACTGTGTGAATGTTTGGAAACATTGTTTGGCCATTGAGAAAAAGGCACTGCATTAGAAATGACACTCTGCACCAATGGAGCTACGGTAAAAATCCCAGACTTCAAAAAGCCTGGTGAGGATGCTCGAGACGAGCTAGGGCAGATGGCACATCTCATTACTGATTTCATTCCTTAAATATTTCTCATTTTAAGGAGGAATAAAAGCCCTAAGATTTTTTCTAACTTCTCCACACCAGCTCTTTGTGCGTGAGGTGGAGAACAATCAAGCAAGATTGACTGATGAGCTTTAAAAACTGTAAGAGCCAGGGTGTATGATGCACCGAAGCAGCAACAAGGTCATTTTGGATTTAATTAATTTAAAATGTAAAGTAAAACATCTATTCACTGGTTAATGGCAGTGCTTTCAAATTTTATTTCTGCTCTCGTACTTTTCAGGGTTTCATTTTTTTTCTTCCTTTTCTTTTTTCCTGAAAATAAAGGAAACTTAAATGGTCTGATTATGAATAGAAATGACCTTTTTCTCTAAGAACAAAGTTTTGTGGGGTTTTTTAATACAAAGAAAATCCATTTTGTGAAATCCTTGTATATAGATTGAATGGAACAAAACTTTTTTGCATGTTGTAATTTATTTTGTGAAACTGAGATGTGCAATAACATAGAGTGTATGATAAATTTGCACACACTTGAGTTAATATATCAGTATACTTTCAGAATTATTTGTTAATGTTTTTATTATTTTGTTGTATGTATACTGTGTGAAATGTGTCATTTCCTACTGTGCAAAATTATTTATAGGCTATATTTCTTTATATGTTGTGTGTGTGTGTTTTTCAGTTATCCTGTACAAAAATCAATCATGAACAAATACTATCTGTATAATCAAAAGGTGTATAACATATATAGATTTTACATTATTTTAGTGTTATTTTATCTATTTGATGTTTTTGTAATATTTTATCTTTTTTGGCACTCAAATCACTTTTTCTTAATTTTTCTCTGCTTCTGACTCTTCAACTGCTGTCATGGGATTAATAAAGTCTTATTTTAGCTTATTTTATACATATATTAAAGTGTCTACTTTTAGATACAATAAAACAAGTGGAACCTGAATACACTCACGTCCAGAGTGCTAAATTACTTCTTTGTCAAACGCACGCTCCCAAAACACCAGTTCAAGACCCAAGCTTCTGGTTCCACTTTAGGCATGATATATGAAACCCTACCCTACTTAGCGCACACACACACACACACACACACACACACACACACACAGCGACATAGACATACACACAGCATGATGTGTGGCTCAGACACAATAGAAGCGTTGTTTTGGGTCGGGCCCTCAGGGGAGCTGATGTGGGCGGACCCTGTGGTTTCGGTCACAGAGGAGAAATGGGGGGGGGGGGGGGGGTCAGCAAGCCAAATATCAGCGAGGAGGGTCGGTGGTGAGTTTGGGCCGAGCCAACAAACCACTCCACAGCTGACCAAAGAGGAGAAAAAGGAAAGTGGATCCAAAATGGCCACCTGAACCCCCGACCGCACTGATCCCGAATTTGTCAACAGCCATGTAGGCAGGATGCGAAAGGGAGAAAACACTTCAGTTACACAGCTGCTCCTCATATTATCGACGATAGGAGCGATCATCAAATGCAGTTCACTATCAGAGACCATCACCATGCAGGCCTAATGCACCAAGAATAGTGTTGCAATAGGAAACATTGAGCTAATCAACATCAGCCATCAGTTTGATTAAGACAATGGAACTTCTTCTATTTGCAACTGACCTCTAGGCTGTTAAAAATCATATATATCATATATATATACATATATTGGGGACACTTCCCCTGTAATATTCAAAAAAAAATTCAAATACTCAAAATGTCACCCCCAATATGTTGATTAAAAAAGAAAGGAAAAATATCTATGCCACAAAAGGAAACCATGAACCATTGTCCAAAATATTCACTTGCACATGGAATCAAAATTATGAATAACAAATTGCCATTATTATAACTGCCGACTGTAATTACGGCAGTTTGTGCAATAGGTTGTCTCATTTGCTCGACTGCTGTGGGAGGAATCAATGTCAAACACTGTACTGTCCTTCTATTTTATTATTTCATCATTTCATTTTTGGTTTTTACTTTTTTTCATTGATGAAAGTCATGGGTCTTCAACAGGGGGTCACTGATGTTAGAGTAAAAAGCTACCCATGAATCCTTTCTCCAATGATCTATTTGCTGTATTAATATATGAATTTGTCAATAACTATTATTTTAAAAGCTTAGCACTGAATGCATCATCAAAAGATATGTTTAAATACGTTAAACTTTAATGTAGACCCAGTTTAATACGCAACTCAATTTAATATACGTGCAGGGGGTCCCTGCTCCATCTGAGGGTCATTGGCCTGAAAAATTTTGAAGACCCCTGGTTTAAGGAGCGGACAATTTAGAAAAGATTTTCACCTTTATCTTTTTTTTTTGTTTGTTTCCACATATCTAAATGTTGCAGTGTTTCCTTTTTCATTGTTAGAAAAGAGAAAAAACTAAAAAGCAAAATGCAAAAAGAGGCTCTTGTTGTGCACCAAAGTCTCTCAGACTACTTAAAAAGAAATATTATTTGTGCTGCAAATGTATTTTTAATATTCAGAATAAACACAGATAAAGTTGTGGATATTTTTTGTATTATAACGATAAATAATGACCTCTTTTGAGAAAATTTCTAAAAATCTCAAAAATCAAATTATGTTGAGGACAAGTGATTTTTTTCAACCATTTTGGCAGATGTTTTAGGAAAAAAAACAACATTTTCAGACAAGTTAATTAGAGATGCAGTGCAGCGTATATCAAAGCCATGTGTGTGACGGTTCAGTGGAGACAAACAGTTTTCATCACAGTCCGCATCTTTGAAGAGCTGTGTCAAACACGCTCCACTGGCTTCAAACATGATCCATCTTGGCTCTGACTCAGGCGGCATCTTGTTTTTTTCATTACAGTTATATCATGTCGGCCTCTGCCAGATGCTAAATTATCAGGTGAACAATTTGGCATTTAACTGAAACCCTAGTCAAAAGTGAGGACTTGATAAAATCACTATTTAATCTGATTCTTTTGGACGACGTTCAGAACTGTTCCGGCAAACCACATTGCATGCACCCCTACCATATGCTGGTTGGCCCGCAGCCAAACTGAGCAGGCATATCCCACTGACTGTATTTGTAGTCAAGACCCACAGGCTGTGGCTGATCATTAGTAAAGAGATCCCTATCAATTACAGAGGAAGAGATTGAAACCAACCACAAGAGGTCCAGGGGGAGCTGGCCTGTTGGCAGAGCCAAGGAGAGCAGCACTGACCACCAAATGCACAGATGCACAAAAGTCAATTTAAAGTTCAAGTTTTAAAAATGAAGTTTATGTTTGGAACAAATGTCTTTTAACACACACAGTTCAAGTTCAATAAGTGTTTATGCACCAGTATCCGCCTTGCCAGTCGGTATAAAAGGTCCGCGCGTGGAACAAGGGGACATTGATGTCTCGCCTTAAAGCTACAGTAAATATCTTTTATATTTGCTGAAATTGTCACTCTCCTCTGACAGCAGTACACAAGAAAAAAATCTGGTTTCTCTGGCTCCTCCTAGTGTTGCTAATGGCATTTGCAAAAATCCACTGCGCCTGAACAACCAATCAGGGCCTCTAACATAGCTGTCAATCACTACTCCCTGAACAGTCCTCACCCACACGAGCTCTGACTCAGTTCAGAGAAGGTAAATGATTGTTATTGACATGTTATGCTGTAGTTATTGTTTAAGAAGCGCTGCCGATGTATATCTTACAAGTCACATGAAAGGCAGACGCTGTTGTGTTAAACGTCACACTTGTCAAGCTTCTTTTAGTTCTGCATTGCTGGCATGCTGTCTAAAATCACACATTGGAGCGGCACGATGCTGCTGTTGGTTCTGTGTAAAAATGCAAAGGAGGCATATAGAGGGGACTGAGTAGTGGCCTTATAGTTCGATCTCTGTGTAAAAAAAAAAAGGGCTACAAACAGAGACAAAGCTCATACCGGCACACAATCACAGCTCAAGCTGCCAATCCCATAGAGGAAGGCAAACATAGTGCCAGAGCCAAGACTTTGTTAATTAGCCAATAAGCTTAACTCTTGTAGCTGACCCCACTCGCCTGTTAAGCTGTCATCACAACTACTTCTACCTGAGTGTATGAATCCATAAGTCCTCTACTACACACAAGCAGGTCAGGCCCACAGGGCTCACAGGGCTGGAGGTTTGGTCATGCTTTATAGCTTCATGTGAAGCTTAGCTAAAAAGCCTACAGATGACTTAGCCTTCAGACTGTTACTGACAGGCCTGGGTCGGTAGCTAAACTACGAATTATAAAAGAAATATTTTTTTCCCCTGAAATAAAAGGAATCTCACAGCTAATGTTTAATTTCAGGTAAGGCATCATTGAATATTTGCAGCCCAGGTGTTGATGCTTAATACACAGAGCTACACTGGGCGAGGATGCACATGATTACTCCCAACTAACTTGACCCCCTCCACAGGGAAAAAACATACTTTCCACAGTTTGAGTGGCGGTAACAGCAGAGATGTTGAAACAGGCTTTCAGCGGCACGGGGGAACAAAGTAAAGCCTGGCAGAATGTCTCTATTGTCACAGAGGAGCAGGGTTAGAGGAAGGCTTGGCCTCGCTCTGACCTCCTCCAGCTGGGGAAGCCATTATATGGGTGATTGGGTGCCCAGCTCTGGCCTGGCTTCAACTCAAGACACAGTGCAGACGCCTCCAAACTGGACAACACAGGCTTAAACACACAGTACAAGGACAAGGCTCATAAAACAGAAGCTGCACAAGAAGCTGCGGGGGTCACAAGGCAGTGTTGGTGTGGAGGAAACAGTCTGTCAGATACAAGCCTGTCTCCCTTTACTGTGTATTAACTATGTACACAGTACAATTTATTTCTTAGACTTAATGGCTTTGACGATAGGTGTCTTTATGAAAAGTGAACTACAAGCTTTAAAAGCCGCTCAAGATGTGTATTTAAGCTGTTTTTTTTACCCCTTAAGCCCGAGAGACCCCGGTACGGGGGCGGGGCAAGATTCTGAGAAGAATGAGGTCGAAGCACATGCTAATCATGTAGCAACCTACGCATATTGCATATCCACTTCACCAGAAGAATCTCAACTACAAGCCTAAAATGACCACTTCCACATGAACAGAACACAGGTTCAATAACAAGCAACTAAATGAGCAAACAGCAAAAACAACATAGCGCCGCATACCGACAAAGATGAGACCAGAAATCTCTTGCAACGATACGACCAAAACTCACTGAACTACCAGCCGAAATAGGGCTGCAGAGCATAAAGCAAAAACTGGAAATTATGTCTTACCTTTGCTGTTTTGTGGTCATAATCATTGTTTATGTGCAAAAAAAAGGTTATGGACAGGTAACTCTGTACCTGTGTTGCATAGCAACGACTTCCATAACATAACCCCCAAGGGTAATGATCAGATGTTGTACTATGGATTTTAAGAGGCTTTGGGTTGCAGCTGCATCATTTCAGAGGAATATTCATTCTAAAAGTGGAAAAAAAATTAGGCGGAAAGAAAAAAAAAATCATTTTCTGCTGTGTGCTATCATCATTTACTCGTATCCCGTAACATATATGCTGATTCTAACATAATTTGCATTGATCTCACAGGTGTTACCTTCACAGTGATACCAAGATCATACAAATACACCTTGTAATTACTGAGATATACTCAATTTATTTTGGGTATGTCACATCATGGTTTAACTGTGCATCCATGTGGAGGCAAACGTCAGGCTCCCAGGTGAAAGTCCAGGGTTTGTTGGGCCCATCTAGTGCCCTTATCGCTCACTCTACAACCACCGTCATGCTCCTTATATCACATCATTACGCGCAGTGTTTCAACATGACGACATCCAGCAGCGCATCATATGGATGCGACAGGTGCCATCAGGACGACCAGCGGTGTATCATACAACCATGAAAGGGGCCTTTTGCCATTGGTATCATGCACCAAAATCACTGCCTGAGAATTTGAATTTAGCTGCTTATTTTACTTTGATGTACTTGTCATGATGTAAAAATGTCATGAGGAGAAACATATTAAGCTTATCTTGTACCACTCTGACAGGATTTGGCATTATAATAATCATTTCCCACATGTTTGGTTGTTGCTATAAGCCTGAAATGTATGAGCAACGGAGAAAATGGGATTTAAATCCCTGTTTTTTTCTCCGGGGGAGGACCCACAGCCCCCCCTTTTTTATTGTGTCCCCCTCCCATGCCTCTCATGCCTTAACACCCTCGCTGATGGGTGACTGTTAAATAGTCTCTGACTGCCTGTCAACATCATGAATGTTCAGTGATCATGAAAAAACATGAGAGAGCAACGTCCCATCAAATCTAGGAGTTGCATGCTGTCTGACTTGAAAGCTCAGTCAGTCTTTCAACAGATGTGTAGTTCTTAAATCATCCCCAGCACTCAGATATCTCCTGAGACTTAACTCGTGTCCAGTTTAAGCACTTTAGTTGAATTCATAAATTAGTCACACAGGTGTCCGTTTTATAAGCACTCTGCAGCAGTACAGTGTGCCGGTAATTGAGCCCGATCTCATTTGCGAATGAAACACATGAATTGTACAGTAATTCATACGAGCTCGGGCATAAAGCAGGGATTAGAGTGATGTTAAGTGTTCGTCAGGCGCCAGAGCCGCTCTAGGCGCATTAGATGGCTGACTAAGTTGGCACAAGGGCACTGTGCCCATGCCAGGCCCCCGTTAACAGTGGCTCGGCCCCCGGGAGGCAAAACAATACAGATAATGATAATTCAGTCATCAAAACTGAGGGAGCTTGATTGCACACTTCACTGGGTTTAATGTCGGCCAGCATCCCATAATGGTTTGGTTTGGATAAATGCATCGACTCTTGACTGCTTTTCTCTTTTTGTACTGCAGGCTCAAAGAGACAAGGTGAATTCAGATTAATGATTGCTAACGAGGCAGCTATGAATGTTAGCAGACAGATTATTGTTTGGGCTATTTCCCTGTTTATTACAGGCTTTTATTTCCCATCCTCTGTGTCTCTTATTTTTAGCTACAAAATGACAGAGGATAGGGGAGCATTTCCATTCCACAGCATGTCTGGTGCCCACATTCTTTCTTCTGATGTTCCCTCACTCTGGCCTTGAACGTTTTTTTCAGTAGCCAGCGTACCAGTTTAATAAGGACTAAGTGCTTTGACGGTATTGAGAAAGCCTTTTGTATGCAGCAAGCCTTTGTATATAAACCTTCACACTGTGTGGCCGCAACTCAACATAAATGCAAAATTGTCAAGGAAATGTCAGGCCTTCACCTGCTTGGCTTGTTATGAAAGTCCAGGCAGAAAGGAAGTCTTTGCAGCAGCAGTCAACTGTTTGGTAATACAGCAAGCTGACACAATCTTAAAGACTTCTTGATGAAGCTTTTAAAAACTGAGGCGGCAGTTGGGTGAAGGAAAACAAAAATCTTCTGCATTGCATAGCACTGCATAGCGATGCAGTGCCTATTCATTAGAACTGTCACAGGCACATAGGTCACCGGTGAGTAGCGGACAACTTTGTTTAGGATTCTACAACATTCACTTTGGGATTTTAGGACATAGGATGATTCTAGTATTTTAAAATATTTCTAGGATTTTAGGATGTCTCTAGAATTTCAGCACATTTCTAGGACTTAAGGAAATTTCTAGGATTTAAGTATCTTTCAGGATTTTAGGACATGTCTAGGGTTTTAGGAGATTTCTAGAATTTTAGGAAGTTTCTAGGACTTAAGGATGTTTCTGGGAATTTCAGACATGTCTAGGATTTTAAGATAGTTGTAGGATTTTAGGACATTTCGAAGATTTTAGGAAATTTCTGGGATTTTAGGGTATTTATAGGACTTAAGGACATCTCTAGGATTTAAGGGCTTTTCTAGGATTTAAGGGCATTTCGAAGACTTAAGGACGTTTCTCAGATTTTAGGACATTTCTAGGATTTTAGGGTATTTATAGGACTTAAGGAAGTCTCTAGGATTTAAGGGCATTTCGAAGATTTAAGAACGTTTCTCAGATTTTAGGACATTTCTAGGATTTTAAGATGTTTCTAGGATTTTAAGATGTTTCTAGGATTTTAGCACAATTCTAGGATTTAGCACATTTTTAGAATTTTAAGACACTTAAAGTGCAGGCAGAGAGGAAGTCTTTGCAGAGAGAGCCAAGTGTAGCTGACACAATTTTAAAGGCTTCTTGATGAAGCTTTTAAAAGCTGAGGTGGCAGTTGGGTGAAGTAAAAAAAAAAACCCACATAGCATAGCGAGGCCATGTCTATTCATTAGAACTGTCACAGGCACTTAGGTCTCCGGTGAGTAGCAGGAAGCTAACAGTGTGCCAACAGGGGGTGAACGTGGCTTGGAGGCTAACAGCGACATCATCCACACTTAAGCTCAGGGCTACAGTGCACGGAGGGGTCAGCCATGTTAGGCTAAGTGAGCGCTCAGTGGCTAATTGGCTCTGTTACATTTGATCATAGAGCCAAACTAACCTGGGAGAGCTGAGCGGACTGAACTCCTTTCAGCAGGAGGTGGAGGACGAGGTGAGGGATGGTATTGTTCGGGCTTTAATGCGCTTGCCATTTGAGTGCCAATGATCAAATCTAGTCATAGTTGTAGAGGATTCTGAGCAAAATTGCATTTTAGTTGTAGTGAACACATGCCGCTGAAGGGTGCGAAATAAAAAGACTTGGAGGCAAACACAAAATAAACCTGAGGAGCTTTCTGCTGTGCAGCTGAAAGTGATCTGTCATGTGCACTACACCAGGAATCCGTATTTACCAGGCTGGCCTTCCACTCCTGTCTGAATTACATTCCTTTCACAAAATACAAAAAAATTTGATATCTTATGAATTTTGGATGCTTTGCCTTTGCCAGTGACACACAACAATGCTTTAAAACTACATGTGAGCAAGGTTGCCCGTTAAAGAAGGATTCCAAAAATGTGGCAAAATTGATTTAAAAAATTCCTGGAGTTGAAGGATGGAAAGAAAATCCCATCATCATACAGCAGAGGAGGGAGCATCGTAATGAAATGAGGAAACATTATTGTAACAAGTTAACAAATAGAGGAAAAAAAAGGGTGTGGAGCTTTAGCGCTCAACAGTTTTCAATATAACCCACTGAAGGAGAACTCACTTAATTAAGTATTAAGCCTCAAGTATTAAGCCATCTATTGATCAACTCCCCTCATTTAATCTAAACACATTATGGAGGGGGGTGTCAATCTCCTTATGTGGGGTTACAACTCAAAAAGAAATGCATTACCACAGCGGTGCATGAAAGACATTTTTACAATGCATCTTCAAGGACTGCAGCAATCCACATGAATGTTTACAAGGCCTGGCGTTATTATCCATGCTAACACTGAATGATTCAGTGTACCTGGTTATATTGCACATTTATCTCATTTGTTTTTGTCTTTGCTTTAAGTGTTTGCAGCATGATCAATGCCACTAGTCCTCAGGGATAGCAGCTCCACTAATTAGCAAAAGGTAGAGCTGAACTCAGTGGCAAGCATTGTTTTTTCCCCTAAAGCAGAGGGGAAATGTGCAGGAAATCTGAGTCATTTTTGGGAATCACTGGATAAAATATTTCAGGCTGTATTTAAAAAAGAACTGTAGTGTTGATGATTTTTCTGTGTGTGTACAGTCTCTTTGCCAGTTCAGTAAGAGGCCTGAAAACAATTAAATGATAATTGCAATTAAATGATGAAATAATAAGAAATTCTGACAAAAATAAATGAGGTTGTGTTCAAGTTACTTACACCCCTTCTCTATCGATAGGTTTCTTTCCAGTCTCTGTACCAAGCTATTGACCAAAAATAAATTGGTTCAGAACCCTTAAAGTTGGTTCTCAGCTTGAACCAAAAAATAGCAAGGACGCCACATGTGACCACCCTTTTAAAAAAAAAAAAAATGAAAGAAACTTGAAAATACAAAAATTAAATATAAGGAAAAATGTAGAGTTTATGTGGAGCATAAGAGAAAGTGAAAAGGCAAAAACCATCCAGGGTACAGTACAAAAACAAGAAGCTGATGAAATCTGCACATACTGAATTTCTGTTTCTGTTTTTTGTTTTTTTTTTTCTACCCTATTGTTTGTTATTTATGATTATTTTTTGTAAGTTAAGTGGTGGGGGGTGGCAGGAGAGGCTTGCCCTTGTCACCAAATGTGTTAGGTCCAGCAATATATTCACTGTGATGAATTATCCAAGAACAAACTGCAGCCAACAGGAACACTCGTTTTTAAATGACCGTGTGCACAAACTGGCCATGAGATTTAAAAGGAGCAGATTCAGAAGCAAAGCAGGGTCGAGCTCTGTAAGTAGCTGAATGGGAAAGAATAGGAAACCTGTACATGTACTGGAAAAAAACATGAAAAGAAGACACACTTAAAGATGTCCCCCAGCATCTCCTTCCACTCACAACCCCTTTGATTCGACAGGAAGATGTCACAACAGTTTTGAACACACACACACACACACACACACACACACACACACACACACACACACACACACACACGCTTTTCCTTTTAAACCAATTTCCGTACTGTAGATAAGAGGCAAAGCTACCTGTCTTTCAACTAAAGACACTGTGTTCTGTATTCTGCCTCAGGCTGCCCCATTCTGGCCCACTTTACTGTATCAATAACAAAGTAAAACCTTTAAATGAGAGAGATAAAGCGCTCCTCTGATATCATCATGATTACTATGTGCACATAACAGTAAAGAGGAGTGTTAGATGGTTTTAGATCTGGCTTGCTGTGGGGTGAGAGGGGGCAGGCGGAGGCATGCTGGGAGACCAGCGCTTTCCTGCGTTCGTGGTGCAGATCAGAGAAGCAGAGCAGAAAGGAGAAAGGGAAACCTGTGTTTTTACTGATTGATATTGTGATCTAACGAGCAAAGGATCTGTCAAGTGTAATTTTAGATGTTCAAAGGCCCTCTGGAGAGGATGTGTTCAGAAAGGAAAAAACAAAATACAGGTACAGCTGTTCTGGCTTTATGTGAGTGAAGAGTAAATGAGTGACAGCAGCCCTTCAGTCCAAAACCCGTCACTGGACACTTGCTCCATTCTCTTGTTTGTTTGGGTTTCTTTGTAATGAAATGTGCTCTATAAATAAAGTTGCCTTGCCTTAGAAAATCAACAATGTGCAAGTTTTTCAGTGATGTTACTGAGCGGAAGAATGACCATACTTTGCAGCCTGCAGGTCTGAGCTGTTGTTAGTTGTTGGCAGGCCAAATGTGGCCCCTAACAGGGTGTTGGATGGTCCCCAACTATTTTCTAATTCACAAAAAACATGAAGTGATTCACACTGAGATTTGTTTTGGGTTTTTTTGTATACATAAGGTGCCAGAGCGCTTAAAACCATATCGAAACAGAGCTTGTTTATCAAAAAGAGTACCAGTGGAGGATCCCCCGCACCCCAGACAAAGCTCCTTGCTAAGCCCCTAATGTCCTAAAATCCAAGAAATGTTCTAAATCCTAGAAGCATCCCAAAATCCAAGAAATGTGCATAAATCCTAGAAATGTCCTAAAATCCTAAAAATGTCCTAAAATTGAGAAACATCCCAAAATCTGAGAAACATCCTACCATCTAAGAAATGTCCTAAAATCCTAGAAACATCCAAAAATCTGAGAAACATCCTACCATCCAAGAAATGTCCTAAAATCCTAGAAATATCCCAAAATCTGAGAAACATCCTACCATCCAAGAAATGTCCTAAAATCCTAGAAACATCCTAAAATCTTAAAAACATGCTGTGACCAGCCCCTGACCTCCAGTCACTTTGCAAAAGTGGCCTCCAAGCAAAGCAAGTTGAGTATCCCTGCGTTAGGTAGCCCTAACCCTGTGTGAAATCCTTAGAGACATTACAGTTAAAACACACAAATGCTCATGCCCTTAGCTGAGGACTTTGGCCTACCGTCTTGTTCTGTCTTGGTCAGCTCTACGAGTTTCTTCTGTTTCAGTGTGTCCACCACGTCTGCCAGGCTTCCTTTGCGGCGCTCTGGCGTCCCAAAGGCGAGGCCGGTCATTGGCTCCCCGCGATCCCTGGAACACTCTTCTGGCTTGGGTGGAGAGGTAGAGTTAGTCCGGTAGGAGTAGACTGAGCAGCCCTTACTGCTCTCATTGTCCTGGTAAGAGACAGCAAAGACGAGAAGCAAGTTTAGATCTTTAGGAATATATCAGCACTGTCGCAGCTTTTCTGCATGCTGCGAAATTGATTATGAAAAGA
Source organism: Plectropomus leopardus (assembly GCF_008729295.1). Taxonomy (NCBI): domain Eukaryota; kingdom Metazoa; phylum Chordata; class Actinopteri; order Perciformes; family Serranidae; genus Plectropomus; species Plectropomus leopardus. Next base: position 14,910,330 of record NC_056473.1, on the reverse strand, counting down.
CAAATACATGTTGTTTTGGAAATAGCTGAGGCTTGCTCAGCAGCACTTAACCATGGCATGCTGTGACACTTGCAAAGGTAAAATTTTGGATTGCATTTTGCTACTGATAGAACATAGTAAGTACTCGATGTATCCGTCATCGTGAGCCCTTTGGTGACCACCTATTACATTCCTTTACATTCTTTGAGTTTACTCTTGTATATATAATATTCCACGGTATTAAACATACATATCAGTGTATGCTGCAGTTAAATGGTTCTTAAATATAAGAAAGCGGAGGCCCCTTTGTTGCAAGTCATTCTGCTCTCTTTCATTTCCTGTCACCTGTCTGCTGTTATCTCTCAAATACAGTTAAAAAAAAAAGTCTATCATAAAGCACAGAACAAGCATGACAACAGCACAGAAATACTGTGCCTTAAAACACTGATTTGTAAAATGTATTTAAATGTACTGTAAGCTTTGTTTTACCTAACTCATTTATGCCCACAGCTGTAATTTTTAATTTCTTTTGGAGGAGCTTTTCTCTGGGCTTGCCTTAGCACAAAAGCAAAAAAAAAAACACAATCAAAATAGGTCACTTACTTAACTTAACTGGATTAAAGCCATTTCCTATTCATACTATATTCATTCTCTGGGAACTTGGGACTACTGTTTTTATTGTTTTAATAAATATATAGTATGATAAGAAAATAGCTGTATCTAAGAAACTGCAAGCAGCACAATTAAGTATTTTATATCAGTGAACTCCAAAAAAGATGTGTATCAAAGATATGCAGTGTAAAAAAAATAAAATGTTCAAATAAAATGTAGTATTTTTCCAGAGTTTCCCAAATTCTGACTTTGACTATTCACCCCTTGAAACCTGGATCGACATCAGTTTTCTTGGTCTGCATTCATATGCACCTTGTTTGTTTTTTTTTGAAAACATGGGGGAAACAGGCAATGACTGGCTTTTCAAAAATGTCCCACAACTTGAAAGAGATTACTATAAGGTCACAAGATGATGATGATTATGAATGATTCTCTGTTTAAAATTAGATTACAGGAAAAAAATATTTAAAAATATATATGTAAAATAAATAATTATACTCTTTTGATTGTCAGCACTGTTGTTTTCTTGTTTTTTCCTTTTTATATTTTATTGATTAATGTAATTTTGTTTATTTCCTTGCAAGGTATTTTCCTTGTAACTCTTTCACTAATGTCTTTCTATTATTTGGGCCATGTTTTGTTAACTTTCATGTTGCCTTCTCCCCATGTTTTTAAAAGAAATCAAACCATTTTGCCCTAGTTTTAAAGGATTAATTATAAAAGTGTTTCATGTGATTTAAACATTTCTGTCCTATAACAAAAATCCCTGAGGGTACAAGTTCATACCAGATTTTAACACTTAGACCAATCAGGGAAAATGTGGCATTTGTTATCATAAATAAAGTCTTTGAGCACAAATTGATTCCTGAGGATCTCTGCCCTTACTAGACTGAAAACAAACAATATACAGTCCTAATTAGTACTGATATTTTTTATGTCTTATGGTCTTTTAAGAACAGATAATCACAGTCCTCCAAAGTTTTAAGGGGAACAAAATCCCTCAACAAAAACACTTTACGTTAAGCACAGCTATCACCAGCTTGGCTCTTACTCTACATTTATAGACCGCTGTCTGAGGTAGTGCTAACTTACTACAGAAGTAGCAGGAACGAAACTGATGGGCCTTTCTATTTTGTGCTACATGACCCGAGTGTTTCTGTCCCTCTGCTGTTTGCTCCGCTGGGTTCAGTGAGAGGCACAAGGAGTCTATATTTACAGAGAAGATGATAAGCCCTTCAAGACGACCACATTGTCCCACACAACAGACACTTTAGCACAGGTGCTGTAACACCGGGGCTATTTCTGGACGCTTTCTCCTCCCCTTACAGAGTAGGGGGATCTCCAAGAACTTTAGGAGGCTTATGTTTCAAAGACAAGGGGCTTTAACTAACAGCGGGATCTTAAGACGCCCTTGAAATGGCTCCAGGAGGCCCCGTTGTGCACTTTGTCTTTAAGCAGAAGATGCCTCTGTAATGAGGATTAGCAGATACTGTGTCACTTGTGGATTGTTCAGGTGTGTTTTTTCAGGTCTGTTCATAATGCTACCAAGGACTTATACAAGCAGTGCAGTGAAGGCAGGGAGGCCTGATGGTCAGATCATATTATAAACCAAAAGGTCACACATTCAATCAGTGCAACAGACAATACATGTCCATGACTACCCCCGTGACATAAGCTGTCCTTGAGCAAGACACTCACTCTGAATACAAAGGCATTATGCTGAAATGTGAAAATGAAATAGTTGGCGAAGCAAACTAAAAGATTTTCAAAAGTGTGTTGCACAATGGGGAAGATGATGTGTATAAATGTACACCTTCACATTGGGGACTTTTGGAATCCACATTTAAGAAAATCTGGGAAAAAAAGACTGGCCTTCACTTATTGGCCAATGGACTCTGAAGTTGAAATTGTCCCTCACTGTTGGCAAGATAAAGAAAGGCAGGATGGCGTGTCTGATTTTCTGTTCGTAGCTTGTCTATCTTCCATAGTTTTTTCATTCAGTGCTATTCTGTATGGTGTTACCACCTTACCTGCTAACTTTCTGGAGCCAAAATTTTCTACTCTTTTGCAAGGTCAACACAGATTTATGCATGTTAGATTAAAAACTTCTGAAGACTTCTATAATGCAGCTCTAATCGAGACCAATTTTACAACTGAAGGGCACAAACCACAAACAAAACACAAGCTGACAAATTATTTTGGAATAGGGACAATTTTGCCCAAATGTATATGATAACATAACGTAAATCTTGGCAACTTTGTGCTTCTCACCCTGCATATGAGATTCCACTGCCTTGATTCCTGTTCCAAGTTTGAAAATGCTTTTGCACAACATACACCAAGCCTCACATGCCTTGCATTGAACTACAGATCACACTTTCACATTTTTGAGTAGATATAGCAGCAGTTGGAGCAGCTAAATGACCTGCCTACCAGCGACATGACTCACGCTTTATCAGTTCACGATCAGCCTCCTTCACTCCTTGGTACAGAAGAAAATGCTAAATTAGCGTTTAGCTAGCTATAAAGTGTTAGGCATTTACAGTTTGGATTAAGAAAAGGGGAAGGGTTACAGCACATTACTTTTAAGTTAAATCCTGTCTTTGTGTATAATGAATGAAGTACATGGATAGAGTGGATTAATTCTATGTTAGGCCTCATATTTAGCTACTATAAATGTATGTGTGTATGTATAAATATGTATGTGTCTCAGGTTATCATAAGCCTGCCACAGTGCTACAACAGACTCAAAGAGTATAGGAGCAGATTGAGAGAGAGGCCCACCCATCTCAGATCTTTTATAGTTTCCGAAAAAAAAAATCCGGAAAAGTGACCAAGCTCGCATTACGTCACTCACCAGTGGGAGTGTTTTGGGATGGTGTGTGCAATGCATTCTGGTAGTTGCAGGTTTTCTACCTCTGCAGGTTTTCTACCTCTACTTCTATTCTACAGTGTGTTTTTCTCTGGTCATGTAGCACCAATGTCAGTATTTGTATCTTGCATAAAGCACTGAAAAAGACCATCTTTCCAGCACTGAAGTGTTTCTTTAAGACATTTTAAAAACAAGTAAGGCCTTATTTTTTGATGAATGAATTCAATGCTTTTAAGGCTTTTCATGGATTGGTGCGAACCCTGCTTTCTACCTGTGGACAAAAACAACATTTACCCCCTTTTTTCCAATTAAGAATAAAAAATAGAACTTTAAAAATCACATCAGCCTCCCCGGTTACTTATGGTGAGAACGATGTTACACTAAGGAGTATATGGCAACTTGACAAGCTATAAGTATTTAAGAACATTTTTCCTCAAGGCCACTTTGAGCCCCGACACTGATTCTAAGTGAAGTGAAGTTTTTTTGTATTATCTAATTGCCTTAAAAGTTCTCATTATGCACTGAGAATGGTTAGATAAAATTATGTCATACTCTCAAAGTGATAACAGAAAATATGATTATGTTTTTGGTCAAACCAGCAGTGGTGGATGAAGTACCTGAAAGAAATACTTGAGTAAAAGTACAGATTTCTCACCAGAAAATTCTTTGGTAGAAGTTAAAGTCATCTATTAAAATAGTACTTGAGAAAAAGTCTTAATGTATCTGATATTTACTGTCCTTAAGTATCAAAAGCAACTTTATGACATTTAATTTACTTAAGTTTTGAAAGTTAAAGTACAAGTAAATACTGATATAGAAAAAAATTCAAGTGGTCAGAATTTTAGAATTATAAAGTTTACAACAGCGTAAAAGGATTTTAAGAACAAAAGCTAATTTTTCCTTCCGTATAATTCCTTCATTTGTCTGTCCGTTCTTCCTCCCTTCCTTCCCTATTTGGTAATAAGTAACTAAGATGCTTAAGGAAAATGTAGTGGGGTAAAAGTACATATTTTATTTAGGAGATTTAGTGGAGTAAATGTGAAAGTTGAAATAAATATAAACTCAAGTAAAGAAATTACAGATACTCCCCCAAAAAATATTTAACAAAGTATTATTACTTTGTTACATTACAACACTGTAAATCAGACGATCCAGACTTAATTCCTCTAAAATGTGAATAGGACTTTTTTTGGGGGGGGGGGCATTAAATGAATTCTGCCACTACATTGATACCTGAGGAAACTTTATTCTAAGAACTTTCCACTTTCCTCAGAGGCTGAAGTCAAACGTGCCTCTTCCATTCGGGACCAACAGAACCTGAAGCCAAGTAACTTACACCTCAACACATACACACTCTCCCCCACTCACACACACATGAAAACAGGCTGTGGAGATGAGAAGAATCGAGGGCTATAACTCTCTAGAGGAGAAGCCTCACTGGGCTGCCTACAGCACTGCCTGCAGCACACAGACCAGAGAGGACCACTGGTCGTATGGGAGTGAGTGAGTGTGTGTGTGCTTTCACGTGTGTGCATGCACTGTGAACTGTTATCATTATGCATGAGAATTTGCACACCCTGTGTACCCCTGCATGTATTTCAGAGTGTTTTATGAGTCACACGCCCTGAGCGTGTACACACACTAACCGCTTTCAGTTTTATAGATTTGAGTTATAGCAACATGTCTCAAGATAAGATATGGTCAATTTCTCTGCTCTGTGCGTAATTCACATCTCACCATCGCAGCAGGCACCGCGTTCTCCCACTCAGCATCCGTCAGCTTCTCTCTGAGTGGCTGCAGCTCGTCCGGGTGGGGCCGCTCATGCGAAGAGGGCGACGGCGTCTCCTTTGGGCCGTCTCGCTCGTCACTGGGCCAGGCCACATTGTCCTGACCCATCGGTTCCTCTTCTTCAGACGGTGGGTGAAAGGGAGGCGTTGCTCGCATGGAAGACATCATTCTATGAAAGAACATAGGAAAGGGGTTTTTTTTTAAATTTTGGGGCCACAGTTGTACCGGTTTATTACCATTCATCATTCAAGTTAAGGTAGAGGAGAAAACTTAAACACACTCTTGTCACCTATGATGGAGTAAAGCTCAAGAGACCAGTTGAAAGTCTAAACTTGTGATGCTGATTTCATAAAAATAAAGACTGAAAGACATTGACTTGATTGTGACCAAAACCTTGGAGTACTGCTGAGGTAATGTGGAACACAGCAAACACTGAAACACCCCGAGTGAAAAGTATGCACTTCTACATACATAGAGTACATTATTTTTGCATGTAAAATTTGTAAAAATATAAAATTCAAATATTTATTTACCATTTTATAGTGAACTTACATTTTGTAATATTGGAACAACAACATACAGTTGTAACTGGATTTAATTAGTGTAGCTATATATTACTGCAATTAGAGAAAACCCTCATTTTTACCTGACTTGAATCATATTTTAGTACTTGTTAACTGTTTATTATATTTATTGTAGGTATGCCTCTTAATTTTCTCATGTGTATTTATCAAATGTGTTCGTCCTTGTGCTGATTATGTTGTTTATTATTTTTATTTTTTACATTGTTTTGTTAACTTAAATTCATTTTATGATAACACAAGTTATAAATCCAGAGACTACAGGTAAAAAGGTAAAAGTATGATATACTTGTTTAGGGGGGTCATTGCATCCCCAAACTTTATTATTATTTGCATTATTACTATTGTTATTACTATTATTATTAGTAGTAGTAGTAGTAGTAGTAGTAGTAGTAGTAGCAGTAGTAGTAGTAGTAGTAGTAGTAAGTAGTATTTATTATTATTGTTGTTATTATTATTATTATTATTATTATTTATTATTATTATTATTATTATTATTATTATTATTAATTATTAATAATAATAATAATAATAATAATAATAATAATAATACACTTTATTTGTATAGCACCTTTCATACAATAAAGCAGCCCAATGTAGCAAGAAAGAAATTACATGCACCAAGTGCTTCACATCAAAAGACATAGAAGATAAAAAAGACATAAAACCTGCATGTAAAAATAAAGTATTATTATAGTATTATAAGTATTATAACTTTACAATTATCTTAAATCTCTCAAATATCAAGCATCATATCAATTTGAGGCTTAATAAATTGTGGCCCAGGCAATGAGCACTGTTAGAACAGTTGTTTTTGGCTGTCTCCATGGCTGCAGCTGGGTCATGGTGAATCAGTAATCAGTATTGTGTATTGGGTGCACCCAACATTTTTGACTTGGAGCAATAATCTAACAGATATGTCCACCACTGATTGCATACTGAAGCCACATAAAGCCAATGGAGTTTGTAGGACCATGCAGTTGAATAGTTAATTCAGAACCACAACTTTATTTAAAATGCAGACGCATGAACGCTAAAGATGTAATTACAGCTCAGCCACACACAAGCAATTTAAAGTACATATCATATTTTTGGCTGTATCGGACGCATTCATTCTGAGCAGCTTATGATGACTGCAACACATTCATGCTGAATGTTACACACACACACACACACACACACACACACACACAGCAAATTAAGCACATACTGCCACCGGGATAATCTATTAATCTATTAAGCAGCATCAAGGCCACTCATCACCTCAGAGCTGTTAAGAAATAGCAGACGCTGTGCTACTGAGTTTCAATGGAAAAAATCTCCGTTTCTTCTAATGCCTCAGGCTGGGAGAGTCATTAGTCTAATACATCATTTACTGTAATGACTTCCCTTTGTTACACTGTAGTTATGAGGACTTTCACTGGCCTCATTTAGCTCCTTAAGCCTTCTTCTCTTGTTGCCTAATCTCAGATCTAAAATCTTATTTTAAATCTAAACACAAGCCCACTTTAACACATCATCTGTTCTTATTTGGCTAATTGGTCCTTGTATATAATAATACACAAAATCTCACACACACACACACCTAAACAATTCCATAAAGGAAAATAGAGGAAAACACACACCCCCACAAAATTGCTTGGTGATAACTGACAAAGCAAATTCCAGCAGAGAGGGCGTCAGACTGCTTTCAATCGTTTTTGCTCTAATTCCTGACAAAAAGCCGTCCTCCCCTCCACACACCAGTCACACACGAGCACACACACAACTTCTGTGAAGTAAAACAGATTGCCACTTCAGCATTAGCGGTCAGTAAATCACAACAGGCTGTCCATCTCTGAAATATGCAGCCTCCTGGGTGCCCTTAAACGTAAATCTGACCCTCGGTCATGTGTCTGAAGGAAAGAGCACGGCTGCAGAGTGCATGTGTGGGGAGGAGGCAAGAGGTGAAAAAACATAATTTACAGAGGGAGTTGATAAAAGTAAGATAACAGACTGAAACCAAATGTCAGTGTGAGCTACAATGAGAGGAAGAAGATAAATAGACAGAGAAAATGTAGTGTGTGTTAAAGCATAGATCCAAACATGGATGTACAGTGTATCTAAGTGTGTTGCAATGATTTTTGTGAAAGAGGTCTTCCCATGTGGGATTACTGTAAAGTGATTCTCAGGGGCGTGACGTTCTGTGGATGTCATCTCTAACTGTGTCAAAAAGCAGCTTCCAGTGCAGGTTAAATCAGAGGAGGGCTGCTTAGTGTCATGGCATGAAAACTGAGACTCACTCAGCTCTGACCTGAAGATGTTGGAGAGGCTTTAATAGTAAACCATTGTAACTTACATCACTTTCTCACTTTCTACTAGTTTGAAAACCTAATTCACTATAATTTTTACCCAAAATAAGTCCTTATTTATGCTCTATTTCTATTTTTCTCCAGTGTGTCTCTTTAACATCATCTTTATGAAATTTTCAAATTTGAAAGCTAATTTCATACTTAATTATTTATCATATGTAAGAAGAGTTATACTCATATGACATGAATGAAAGATAGCAATTCATAAAATTATAATTTTCCTAACAAAAACTATCACAAGTGACAGTGACATATCCTAAGTAGTTCAACTACTACAACACAGTTTTCCTATTTTTAATACATTTGAAATTATGAAAAAGAGACACAGTACAATGTTTGATACTGATTGTGCCTACCCACAGCAGTCAAGCAACGGCCTCTGCCGTGGTACAGCAACACCACTTGGACAAACCAAACGCAGAACAGCAGTACAATATAATACAAGAAATGCAGTAATAATAATAATGGCCTTTTCATAAGCCTATTTATAAATATGGTTACATTTGCTAATGATTACTTCTGAAAAGTGTTTTATTTTAAACTAATTTTTAATGTTTTACTTTTCATTTTAACTTTTAACTTTATAATTAATAATAATTATTTTAAATAATTGTATTATAAGTAGTATAAGTATTAGTACTAGTAGTTGTAGTGGTAGTAGTATAGTTATTCATAATAATCAATAAATAATACAGGAAAAAATAAAAACAAACAACACAAGTTATTAATCCAGAGGTTCAGACAAAAAAAATATAATATGCTTGTTAATATGCAAGTCTTTCATTATAATTGATGTTTTCCTTAAAATGTTCTACAAAAACTCGCACATATAAAAAAGTGCTCATGCCATTTCTAGTCTACAGTAGACAGCTGGACTTCACAACTATTTGAAATTCCTCAAATATCACGCAGCATATCAATATGAGGCTTAACAAAGTGCATCCCATGGCAATGAACACTGTTTGAACAGTTGTTTTTGGCTGTTTCCATAGCTGCAGCTGGGTTATGGTAAATCAGCAATCAGTATAATATTACCAAAAAAGCAGCTACACCCAACATTTTTGACTGTGAGCAAAAATCCCAGAGATACGGCCACCACTGATTGCATACTGAGCCCACACACCTACCCACAGCAGTCGAGCTACGGCTTCTGCCAGGGTATGGCAACACCACACACAGAAGAGCAGTACATAGTAATACAAGAACCAGTAGTGATAATAATAACGGACGTTTGTTAAGTCTATTTATGATTATTTTTAAAATCAAGGCCCCTGACACTTCGGGCCCCTGGGTCTGTGCCTTATAGGCCAGTTCATATACTTTTTAGCATCTTCTAGCATCTTTACTGTTTTGGTTCACTCTCATCTCTCATCTTCAGATACTGTTTTCAGTTAAAAAGCTCTAAAACCCCACTCCATGCTACCAGCACAGCACCAAACAACAGTCAGACAATGATAACAATAGCTGGATGAGAAACTGCACAATTCAGCAGCTAAGGAGCTAAATATTTCCATCAGGGGTTGGCATACACCATAACAAAAGAGTTTCAGAATTCACCGCTAAGACCCTAACAGCTGTAGACCTCTGTGAGTCTTAGGAATGATAACAAATGGTTAGAGTCATTTTTCCAAAGGCCAAGGTGAAGTCTGCGTTTTTATTTATTTTCACAATTTGCAACGAGTGCCATGCTCTACCTAAAGCCTAATTTGACTGATTAGAATAGCGACAGCTGTCAGCCTGCGGTTTAAATTTCTCCACACCTTCGATGTTTTTCACAGCGGTATGCGTACATGACATTATAAGACCCCAGACAACCAACAAACAGCAAATCACTAATCCACGATCAACTCCTGCAATCCACACTGCAGCGATGAGAGAGAGATGGGGAGCCGGGGTGGGAGAAGGCAAAGGAGCGCCTATATTTAGCTGACAATATTGCTGGTGCTGTGTTTATGGGGGAGCTTAAGACTTAGTTTCTTGGAACTGGTGTCTCATATGGCCAGGAATGCCCAGGCCCAGAACTCACTGCCACTGATATGGTATCATCATGCAACAGTATGGGGGTTTGTTGGTAAGCATGCCACAGGGGCTTTTGTGATTGGTCGGGCCAGGAAAACAGTGTATCTCATGCGCTCGTCAGCAGGCAAAGTATCACATTACTAATGTTTAGATGACTCCATTGTTTAAACAGGGCAAATGTTAAGCTTTACACAATTCATTGCTGTGGAATAAGTTTAAGAGCTGCTGTAGTTTTTCGTCATACGATTTATTGGATTTAGGATGAATGGTGAGGAATTGATTTTTTTTTTTTGCTAAAATTGTTGATTCCAAAATTAATTATACAACTGTTCACATGTGTGTTGTTACCTTAAAAAGTTGTAATGTCAGATAGGGAATAGAGGGATAGAGAGAGTGTGTGTGTGTGAGTGAGAGAGAGAGAGAAAAAGAGTGTCTGCGTGTGTGAGTGTGAGTGTGTGAGAGAGAGAGAGAGAGAGAGAGAGAGAGAAAGAGAGACCATTGACATGGGCGGGACTAACGCCATTGTCATGCTGTTGTCAAGTATTTTGAGACCGTGCACTGAAACCAATGAAGAGTAATAACAACAATGGCGAGCACTTCAGACAAGATTGACTACTATAAGGGCCGTTCTTAATCGACATGTTTTCTCAATATCCAGTATGTTCTCATACAAAGTCGTCACATATTGCCACTTTGCATTGGACTTCTGCATCTACATATTACGCTCCAGGTATCCTTCTGCATCTTCTGTTGACGTTCCAGGATGCCACTACCTTGATGTCAACATAAGCACATGGTGGGATGACGTAGTTATGTTTAGGCAACAAAAGCAAATGGCAGCCAACATTGGAACGTCAACAAACGCAAATGCTGGCACAGATGGTTACGTTTAGGCAAAAGAGGCACATGGTAAGGTATAGAAAAATAAATATCATATTCAGGCGGGAAGCAAACACCAGACTCCCGCCTGAAAGTCCGGGGTTTGTTGGATCCAGCCCCCACCCCCCACGCCCCATAGGGACCTTAATGCTCCTTATATTACATTGTTACTAGCAGGGTTTCAACCTGACACTGTCCAGCAGAGTATTGAGCAGACACGAGGTGGCCTTTGACGTCAGGATCTTATGCCAAAAGCACTGCAAAAGCAGTGGTATTTGACAGCTTTGGGATGAGAATGGGCTGCAATATTACAAAACACTGGACTCTGTTTTTCACTACACTCCACTCTCAAAATACAGAAAAAACAGGTATGTTGGCAAGGTTAAGCATCAGTGTGGAGTTAAAATGGTTTTAGATTCAGGTGGATACAGGGTTCTCTCATGATTGGTTAGGGGAATCAAATCCTCCTCCCCCACCAAAATCACTTACAGTGAAAGCAATGTCAGACTGAAGATGGAAAAACAGTATAAAGAGTTGATTCTCTCTGATATCAGGCAAGCATAGTTTTTTCTTTAAAACTGTCCAAATAAAGGTAAAAACATCGGGTATAACCATTAAAGGATGCTGCATACTTTTCAATATCTAACATAAATCACCACAATAATAACAACAAATAGAGGAGGAACTCCCTGTCAGTGCATTTATGTGTTGCCATCAGCCTACAGCTGCTTCTGTTGTACAAGTTATTCATAAACCCCTTGAGATGAACTCTTGTTTTCGAGGGGTTCCTATTATACATACAAACAGAAATGAATAACAAGAAACAAAACAAAGACTTTTACGAAATAAAGACAAACAAAACAAAATTGTCATGACACGAAGAAAAAGGAAGATTAGGTCTTGTATGTTGGGATATCCACCTAAACTATTTTTGCAGAAAAGCATTACTACTGCAAGTTTTTCTTAAAGAAACAAGTTCCCTTAATGCTACAGATCTGTTAAAGAGGATAACGCTGTACTAAGAAAATACGCATAAATTAGTCTTAATTTCTGAAATATTTTGGAGATGTTAGTTTTTCCTCTGACCACAGCTCTTATGCCTGGAAACATCAGGACCTTTCCCTCTGAGACTCAGGAAGAAATTGAGTGATTATAGCTGAAGGAGCAACCTTCTCCCAAAGAGACCAACAAAAGAATGAGTTTGTGGAAACACTCTCAGGAAACAGTAATATGGCGATAATGTTACACTGATGGCTGAAAAACAAATTCATTTTTCACCAATATCGCCTTGAGGCTTTCTGAAAGTCTTTTCATATTGTCAGACATCTAGAAAAACATCAGCTCTTTCCCCTGAAAGCAGTTCTCCTATCTGAAATATTTTTTGGAATGTGATACTGGTGAGATTGGCTGCTTGAAAACTAAACAGAGCACACACTGTTGAGTGAAGAGTGTTAATTTTTCATCCACGTGCATTGTAGTTTTTTTTTTTGCGTGAAGTCAGGTTGGGAAGATCACACAGGTAGGGTTAACATCCAAGCTGAACAAGACTAGTGAATGCAGTATGTAATTAATAATAACAATGAATGCTCAGCAATGTTACTTACTGTTCTCTTTGAGCATTTTGGTTTACATTCCCTTCCCTCGTTTGTTGCCTATGGACATTCTCACAGCCTTTAGCTCAGAGACACGTTCAACAAACAAACTGTTTCTGGTGGACAGCTAGCTAAGTCCTCAAACGTGGACAGTAACTTAGAATCCCTTTGTGAGGGGAAGAAAAACGAAAACTGGGGTCGGAATTTGGCAGCAAAGCGTTGTTCAGATCTGGCCTGGAACCTGGCGACTTGGCAGAAACAATCAGGCATTGTGGAGCGTGGACGGAGAAGGACCTGTGACAGATGAGAGCGGGAGAGAGAGGGCCCCCTCTTAGAAAAACAGTACACAAAGCGCCATTCACAACCCAGGTCCCTTCTGCCACTTGTGGAGCGGGAGAAGGGCTTCGACAAAGACCGTCGACTCGACCAATTGGGTGTAAAATCTCCAGCCATCCCAGCAGGATAGAACTGAGGAAGTGGGAAATACCAAACAGAGAGATGAAAAAATAAGAGAGCAAAAACAAGAGAAGAAAGAAAACTGAGGACTTTCCTTTGAATTGTTTGTCTGTTGGACAGTCCATACCAGGAGGAACTGCAAAAGGAGACAGCCCTCTGTTCATTTCCACCATGAAACCAAAAGTCAATCGAGCTATTTTAATAACATAGCGTGCTAGTATGTGTAGCATACTATGCTAGTGATATATGTTACATGATGTTTTACTACATTAGTAACAAACATACTATACTTTTAAGCCAGACCATGATGTTTTTTTTCTAAACCTAGCCATGTTCGCTTTTCATCTAAACCTAAGGAAGTAGACCTAAAAACAAAGCTTATTTAACTTTATGCATTTAGCGAGCAGAAACCATACATTTCCAGTTAAAATGGAACTTTATTTTGAAAAGAGAGGATGCATGTAAGAAGTGAAAATATACACACCATCCCTAAATGTCTCCTAATGCAAAAAATACTTTGTAAAGTTTGGAAAAAGACTGTGGTTTCAGTGAAAATAGAGACATAATATGTAGTTATGTAAAGTCACGTAACTACAGTGACTAGGTTGGAAAGTGGTTGAAAGTCCATGTTTGTTTGACCCAGTCATCACTCTTCCCACCCTATGCTAACTTTGTTGTTTTTTATACTTAATTTGTGTCCACCACCACAAAAGATCCTGACTGATTAAGCATTGGAATTGCTTTCATGTTGTCAGCACCTAATTTCAACACATTTTGTGCCCACTACCACAGAATTCAATGTTCTTTGTATTTTTTTGAGACCAAAGTGTATTAGACCTCCTGCCTCCTAAAAGCCCTCTTCTTTCAAGCCTTTTCATTTCTGCAGTGAAGTTGTTCGGGTGGTCATCAGCTAAAGTCTATGACTGTACCAGGCAGCTCTCAGGTGTGACTGAGTAGCATTGGTAAAAAGAGCATGAGCATTATTACTTACCCTGGATAAATACATGAAAAAGGCCAAAAGAGAATTGGCCTTGTATGAGAACGGCTCCTAAATCTTGGGTCTGTCTGGACTCTCATTAGATCATCGCAGAGTGCCTGGACAGAGAGGGCACTGTCATAGGTCAGACATGTGGAATGTGAACACACACACACTGCCCTGTTTTCTCCCAGAGATTCCCTCGTCGTGGCTCTTTTGCCCAAAATAGAAACATTCAGTAAAAACACCAGTTACCCCCAAAACCAGCCCATTTCGTCACTGCCTTCATAGCAAGAAAAGCAATTTTTTTTTTGTGAAATTCCAACTCATTAACATGGATTTCAGTGTTACAGGGCAGTGCCGTTGCTCTGTAGCCAGCAGAGCCAACAATTAGCTGCTCTATTTCAAAGCTGTAGGTGCTTATCGCTTGCGACTGCAGGTATTCTCTGACCTTTTCATGACTTAAGTTAAACAATGGAGGGAGGTAAGCAGAAGGCGGATGCCATACACGATGGTTGGGTTAGAACAGCATGTTCATCAATCAGCCATCGTAGTCAAATTCTCAGCTAAACAGAAGTCTTTGTGTGACGATCGGTCCATTACATTGAAGAGAGCTATGTATTTACCTAATTAGAAAGCATTTACAAGCACAAAGCCCTCACATTTGGTAGGCAGAGGCAGCATTCAGGGAGGCTACAGAGCAAAACTGAGTTAACTCCCATCAAACTGAGTAAATTCATTCTACAACAGTAAGAATATACTGCAGCTGTCATTATAAAAATAAAAAAAACCTTTAGTATTAGTAAATACTCTGTTTAGTTTTGGTACTGTATTGGCCATGAACAGACATTGCCATTTGGTAATTTTATTAAAAATTTCTCAATTCAATTTTTAAGAAATCTAAACATACTAAATGTGTTACTTTTCCCTTGATAACAAATTGTATGTTTCATCCACCCCTAACAGTCACCATCATTTACTGGACAAAAAAAGACCTTAAGACCTGAAGAAAAAGACAAACAGTACTGCCCACGCTGTGTGGTTCACACAAGATGTCTGGGAGTTACAGTGCAGACAAACCACACGATGGGTCAGTGGTACAGCCACAATAGACTAGATCCCACAGAAAGATAGCACTGATGAATGGTGGTTTTTGCTGGTTTGGTAATGTGTCATTGTTATTCTGTGTTGGTGACATGGCCGTCAGCCTTGTTAAGAAAATTAGTTTAGAAAATCTCTAAGGCAGGTGAAGCTTTTCATAAATCCATTCAACAGTCATTGAAAAAAGTAGAAGAAAAGGACTATTGGGCAGATGATCCGATGGAAATCAATTATCATGTAACAGAATGGCAGCATTGAATAGGAGTGTATTATTTAAACAAAATGCCAAATTCACTGCTTTTTTTTCTGGCACACGAAAACATTGCAATACTTAGTATGGAAGGACAGAAAATGATTTAAGTCTAAATAAATACAGAAATACAGAAATAAATGTAGGAATAAATAAATCTAGGCATAAATAAATGAATACAAAATAGTACATGTGAAAATAAAAAAAATAACATACATGCTGAATTAAATACAAAAATAAATAAATGCAAAATTAATGTTTAAATAAAAGAATGAAGAAATAAGTACATGAATTCTGAAATAAATAGGGTGATAATAAATGAATGCTGAAAATAATAAAAGTTCATAATTGAAGAGGACATAAATAAATAATTGTCTTTTGTTGTTTTTAATTGTTTTTTTTATATATATATTTTTGTCCACTTACATTTATTTATTTAATTATGTCAGCATGTATTTCTTATTAAATTAATCATTCCATAATTTATTTAATTGTGCATTTATTTATTATGTTAGCATTAATGTATTCATTTATTTCTGTTTTTAATTATTTATTCATTTAGTTACACCTAAGCCATTTTTCATCCCCCATAAATGAGTTCCATACAATCCATACAATTTTATTCTTCTAAAATAAATCTCTTCAAATATAAAATTGCCAAACATATTCCCTATCTATTCCATGCAGGAAAATGCGGAGAGACATCAACTTCATCCAATGTCAACAGAATATTTCAATACTCACAAACATTGCAATTTAAGGATTTTGTCTCTCATCAGATGGACACCTGGAGCAAACATGGGGTCTGATGTCTCCATTAGTCCTGCTGATGGAAAATCTCAATCAAAGCCAATGATGGAACACTCAAAAAAAGATGAATGCGTCGTTTGTACAGTGGGCGTAAACAAACACTACTATGCCGGGTCTCTGTGTTCAGGGACCCGGACCAAAACCGCAGACCCCAAGAAATCCAGAAGTGCCCTTATTGACCAACACCCTCCCTTGTGCTTGTTATTTTTCCTGGCACGCGAACACACCCCTACCTAGCACAAATACAGTACACACATACATTTATCTACTTCATGGCAATGATACAGAGTAAACCACTGAAGAAACCATTGAAGACCAAAGTAAACACTCGGCGGCTCAAAAGAACGGTTTGTCTGCTACCTCCCGCCCAAGGTAGTTAGAAGACTTAGTCAGTATGAACATTTTGTTTCTTGATCTGTAAAGAAGACCACATTGTCCAGGTAGCTATACAGTTATATAAACAGACAATTCTGCCAATAAAACAGCAGAATTTAAACAGTACTTAACAGAAAAAAACAACAGTTTGAGCGGAAGTTAGGCATCCATGTAAGACATACATTTACAAACAAAAATCATTATAGATAGTTATAAACAGTTGAACCTGCCTCTGTAAGTCATTTTGCGTTTTGGCTTTTATGCAAAATTCACAAAAAAGTCAAAAACCGTCCCATGACTTCTAGTCTGACGTTTGTGAAATATACTAAATCATTCTTAGTATAGCCTGCCTAACATGCTTTACATTTGCTTGAAGCCCATGAATATATTTGGTTTTTATACTGGATATTGAAGACTTGAAGTCTGTGAGAGGTTTCTTGTGAGTTCTGGTGTAATTAGAAACAGATATATTTCTATATCTTCAGCGTTACAACTACAAGAAATACTGCAATAGGAAATTACTTTACCTAGAAGCATGTATGGGAATCAAACAGAACCAGTAAGAACAGAGGATAACTGAGACTAGAGCCCTGAGGAACACAGCAAGTAGCTTGAAATACTAGAGTTGGACACAGCAATACCCAGATTAATTAGGAGCTGTTTCAAAATGCTACATCATTATGATATGAACAAGGGTATCAGAGCCAGCAGTGTTAGCTCAAAGTGGTACAGCAGACAAAGTATGTGTGGGCAGATAAATGTAACAGTTAACAGTGCAATTTTTGGACCAAATTAAAAAACTTGGGCAGAAAGGTTTCTTAAGGTCTGAACAACAGCAGAGTCAAAAAAAACATTTGCAGATATGTAGTCACTATAAACTGACAAACGCATTAGGTACTAAAATATTTTATACATCTTACATAAAGAAGGAAGCTTTAATTCCATCAACTGTTATCTTAACTCTGGTAGACAGTCAAAACAATTTTTTATGTATCCTCTTTTTTCATGTACAACGACACTCACGCTTCTATCCTTCCCACTATCATCTCTCTTTCTCTTTACCTCTTCTCACCTCTGATCTATATCAGCTTAAAGCGCATTCTGCTTGCCATTTGACAAACACCTTATGGGAGGTAATACTTTGTTTATCAGTTGGAGCAAACCATCACATGTCCTCTCACTTCAAGCCACTATCCTTATTATCACACCGTTTGTACCTTTGACCTCGAACATAATGCCACTGTGATGCGCAAATAAGCGCGTTACACAAGTCTTAAGCCTTGTTGTGCTTCACCCTTTCCATATAATTGACAGAAGCTGTAAACAAGGGGAAATCCTATTAACTTAAGAATATGAAAGTATGCCTTTTTTTCTAAAAATGAAAGAAATTAACTTTTTTTAAATCATCCCTTTGTATATAAAAAGACATTGTAACTTGATATTCTTATAAAGCACCAAAGGAACGCAAACATGTTGACTGTGCTTTATGTCAAATAAATTAAGCGGATTAAGCAATCAAAGTGGGTTAATTTTCCAAAGGGTTAAGTTTCAAAAGTATCATTGGCAGGAAAGTCTATTTCAGGGTGACATCAACAGTAGAAAGTCATGATAGAAGCTCGTGGTGATACAACAGCTGCCCTCACACATTTTTTAGAGTGATTGCATTAGCCCTGAGGCTAGCAGCAAAGTGAGCTTCAGTAAGTCATTTCAGGACTCGAGGGTCTCACGGCATCTAAGAACAATCATCAGGCATCCATGTTTACTGCTTTGCAATGTTGTTAATTTAGACCATTTGTCCACCTCCTTATTTATAATTCAGCAAATGTTGATCTGAGAGGACATGATGGCACAGAGGATCAAAACCCCTTTTAAAATACAAAAGTGCTCATACTTAATTAGTTTCAGTTGTTGATTTGAGACAACAAAGAGCAAAGGCATCAAACCATGCACATATTCTCAGACAGATACTCAGATGTGTATGTCTACAAGGCTTTACAAAGGATCAGAGCATTAATTCATGAATACATACCTTTTAGCAAATTCAAATGAATGGTATAATTGTAAACTAGATTTGTGAATAGCTGTGAACATAAGATTGTATCTGCATGATGGAAAAAAAAGCGTATTTAAAACGTTGATGCAAACAAAATAATTACAATAAACCAGGAAGTTCTAGAGTGTAACATCATCTGCAGGGGCGTCCAAACAGGTGGCTTTTAGAACGCCCAGGAGGCGCGAAAGCCTGCTAATCCCAGATTAGGACTGACAAGTCGTTTCACTGGATGGCCCCATTGTAATCCCACTTGCCTCTCTATCCTCTGACAATGAGCTTTGTTCCCTATCTCAGAAAGAGCTTTGAGGATTTCCTCAGCTTTGTTAGCATGAAATGGCTGCATTATTCAGAGGCATGCTACTTTCAGTCAGTCGCAAGACAACATATTTTTATTCAATTATTGACCAGCCTGAATGTCTAATGTGTACAGATGGTTCTAACAAGTCATCTGTGCTCAGAACACAGGACTTAATTGATGCTCATTTTGTCGGTGTATCACACTGTCACATATGCAGACATGTCAGGGGAAAGAGTGGAGATATGCAGGAATGTAATAACATTTTTCAGCACATCAGCGTTCATGTGACACTCTTCTAACGCACGGTTGTATGGTGAGTGCAGCACTCCTATAAACTTAAATTCAGCCAAGAGAACAGAATTATGTTAATTTCACAATTTGAAATATTTAATGGATATTACACATTTATTTTATATTTACTATTTATATTCTATACACTACTACTTCATTGTATTGTTATGTCTTGTGCTCCAAAGGCTGATGTTGTACTGATTACCTTTATTATACCCTGCTAAATAGTCACTGCTGTCATAATTAGGCTTTCTTTTTTTAATTTGTGTGTGTGTGTGTGTGTGTGTGTGTGTGTGTGTGTGTGTGTGTGTGTGTGTGCACGTGCGTGCGTGCATGCGTTAAAGCTGCTCTTTGCAACATTCAGTCGTTGAGTTGCCTGCACACGGTTCTTATCATGGAGGTAGCTGAGCTGGAGGCTAACAGTGCTAGGTCCATACACAGGGCTAAACGACGGCAGCAGTGCTGACGGAGCTAACGGTGTGAAACCGCAGGGCGTGCGCTACACCTCTGTGATACTTCCTAATATCAGCAGTACAAAATGGCAGCAATGAGCTAGCCTGTGGCAGAGGTGCACCATCAGGAGTGGGAAACCATGCAAATGTTTGGGCTCACCAAAAAAATTGGAAAAAGGGCCGCTGATGGCAGTACATATTGACGCATTTAGCTAAAGGGAGGTTACATAGCTCTTTAGGCTTCTTTGCCAGGGGCCCTCCTGAGTCTAGGATCGCCACTGGCCAGTGGAATAAACACATCCTCTAACATGCACGCACGACCGGACCAGCTTTCCAAAAATAAATAGATAAATAACACACAAAAAAGCCCCAATTACAACACACTCAAAGGTATCATTTTCTGCTCAGGATGCCATTACTCCATTATATCTTTACAAATAGTAGTTTGCTGCTGTATTAATGCTCTGGATGTCACACAGAGCCCAAGAACACAAAGTAGAAAGAACTTAACTGTCGACTGCCACAAAGAAAAAAAATCTTAATTATTATTACTGAATTATTGTAATCTACAGTATCAAAATCATCCAATAATATAAAACGCTTTCATTTTTTATCTTCTATAAACTGTTGGGCCTGATTCTGATGATGTGCACTGTAATGCAATTCAAGTTTGATTTAATACCAAATTTCCTCTCATCAGCACTGGACTAGAAATTCTACGAAATATATTCCAAACCCTAACCCTAACCCCCCAGATGTAAAACAAGAATTTGAGTTATGCAATATATTGTTTTACATCTATACATAACAGGGCTTGGATGTAGTGTAAAGAAGGTAGACGAAAAGTAAGGGAAGTCAAGCTGAAAACCTCTTCTCCTCTCCAGCAGTAGTTGTCTTGTTTGGCAGTTGGAGGCACGTCAGTGTCCCCCGGCATGTCGAGCTGTCACAATCCAGACTAATCCTTTCCTTTCCAATCCTGTGTCCCCTGCTCTGACTGAAGCCACAGAGTGTATATGAGTGTGTTTAGCTGTGTATGTGTATGATGGGAAACAGGCTGGGTGATTTGAAACAGTTATGTGTGAGTGGATGAGGTACATCTGATACCATGGACGAGTGGCCTATACTCAATAAACACATGCAGGGGAGAAATGTTGAAGAGGCAGCTTTGTGTTGGTTGAAAATCAGTGAGAAAAAAACGGGCGAGGAAAGCAAATAAGTCACGCTCTACCTTTCTCTGGAATATGAACATAAGCAAGATGTAAAAACAGATGTACAAGTACACATAGTCACATTCTTGGGCGTAGAGAGGTGTGAGTGTGTGCTGCGAGGTCAGAGCCTCTCTATACCACACAAGGTATCCATTGTACTTTACCGGCCCACAGCGAATATACATTGTTCACGGCACACAAGGCCTCACTTTAAACCATGTAGGGTGTTAATCTAGCCAATCGCAGCAGCCGTTTTTCACATGGACTTAAGCCCTCGATTCAGGGCAAATATATAAGACTCAGGTGGGGTTGTTCAGTCCAACATGACTGACGTAAAGCGTGGAAAGTCTGGCATTTGTGCATCAGGCAATAAAACTTATATGTCAATTATAAGTTGCTGCTCGTGTTTCATCACTTATAGTCACACAGTAGCATTTAAAACAGTAGTGTTTCTATGGTACAGATGGTTCATAAAAGCTCTTACATTTGTTGTTCCGAGGGGCCGATGTTGATAGGTCTTTAGTAAGAAAAGTATTCTGGCACAGAAGCAACATGCCGCATGTTTTCAGTTAGACTGGAATAAATAAGAGAGGAGTTGTTTAGCAATAAAAACCAAAAACAGAACACAAAACACAGACTGAAATATCAGTGACAAAAAAGTCCAAAGACACGTGCAATGCAATACTTCATCTGTCAAAAATTACCAGAGAGAGTAAACGACAAATTGAAGAGGAAAAAAAAGGAGCCAGAATGAGTACAGTAAGATTTGGGGGATCTAATGGCGTCTGTGAGGACTGCAGCTGAAACTTCTCCCCATTACAATTTGTGGGGTTTTTACCAGGAGCCCAATTATCCGCAGAGGTCTCTACCTCTCCAAAACAAACAGACCTAGTGACTTAATCAGTAAAAACAGTGAAAAGAGCAGTTTCATGTTCAAATTGCTTCAAAATGCTTTTCCGACGCAATTTGACACATCGCCAGCGTGCTTCTAGCCCAGAAATTTATTTCCGATCCAGACATTTGGTAAGTTATTCACAGAGTGAACAGTGTTCGGCATGTCAGAGACACGCATGAGAATTATTATAACTTTTGAGCACTTTTTCAGGTTATTCCCTTGTTTGTTTATTTTGTTGTTGTTTTGTTGTTGGGTGTTTTTTGCCATTTTCAGGTTATTTTCTTGTACTTTTTCCTAATTTCTTGTTAACTCTTGGGTTGTTTCTTCTGAAGTTGCTAATTGCCTTCCTCCCCATGTTTTTTTAAAGAAATCAAGCCAACTGCCGAGGTTTCAAAGGGTTAAAGCAGTGAAAACACTGAATAAAGCAGTTTTACATTTATAAAAAAAAAAAAAAAGTCAGTGTTTTTCAGGTGGTCTCATTTGAGGTGCTGCTGACTAAAGTTGGCGCTAAACGTGAACACACAACACACTCTACTACACTACACACACTTCTACACTCTACGCCTCTGCAGAAACATAGCGATGCAACATTTACGAGGACCTGCTCCCAATGTAGATATAAATGGCTCATTTCACAAGGACGGAAACACTATGACTCTTATTTTCATTTGATTATACACTAAAAACATATTTTTGTATTGCATTTCAGTTCTGCCAATACATCCCCCTAAATCCTACACACTGGACCATAAAGTGAATGTATAAATATCCCCTCTCTTTCACTCTTCAGTTGATGGTTGGACTGTAAGTGTAACGGTTACTCATCCAGCTGTTCTGATTTTTATCTCGACGAACCTCTCATGAGACTCACGCAAGAATTTCACAGTTGCTGGAAGGGAGCAACATTTTTAATAAAGCCTCTTTTTGCCTGCTGCTCCACTGGACGAGGATACTCTTGTCCTCTGATTTCTCTCTCTCTCCCGCTCTCTCTCTCTCCAGTCATTTCTCTCTCCATCGCAGCACCGGGCTTGCAGGCTGTAAATCACAATTAGGGGGTTCATTAGATATGGCTGATTTATTAAGACCCAGGGCTTGTCTCTGGGCCTTTCAGCCATATATTAGCTGACTACAAGATCTCATACATAGTTATGAGACATGCTGTTTACTGTATGGCTTATAGGGTCATATGCCAATAGACATTAATTATTGAGTAAGACTCCATAGGTTAAATTAATAGCAACCAGATGATAAATCATTTGCATTTGTAGCCTATAACATTTCTCCAGCGATGCCTGTGCGCAGCACTTTTGAGTACATATCTGAATGTGGATCTTTTAATAACGACAAATTGGCGGCAGCATCAAAAATCTGTCTCTATTATCAGCGAGTGATCCAGGATTTGAGAGGGAGCCAAGCATTTTGGAGCCTCATTTGAAGGCTTTGACAAACATACTCCGGAGCTGCTTGCCTTCTTAAACACGCACACATGAATTTGGCTTGTGTTCATATCACAGTTACTCCAGTCTTAAGTGTCCCTGGCTCACATAATACAGCATTGTTTCCCCTGTAAATCAAAGCGCATTTATCATGCTGCGTATCAGCTACTGTCAACAACTGCCTGTAAACACAGGACCCAGATAAGGCGGTGTACGTCTGCTTTCATGTGAGTGCGCTGTGCAGTGCGTGCACACATATTCTGACCTGCTATTCCTGCTCTGCCAAATGTTGGAATGTTTAGGTTCAATAAAGTACATTAACATCAGAAATGCGAAGCAAAAACATCCTGAAACCACAATCAACAGCTTTTGATTTTTTCGAAACAGCCCTTCACAAACTGGGCCTGCATCCAGAATCATTTGTTTCTTTCTCGCACGTTTTCTCAAATACCAGCATGCCCGCTCATCTCCTGGCACTTCATGGGCCAGATCACTGAACCTCGAGGGGAACTATAGAAATAGTGCTGGATTAGTTAGAGCTTGAACAGGTGAGCTGCAACTTGTTCAGGCCTATTTATAGTGAGTGTGAAATCCTATTGTTAAGAATAGAGAAGACACAGAAGAGATGGGAAGGAGAGAGAGTCTTGTCTCAGTCAAAACCCTTCCTGTTCTTAATCTACACACTGATCTGGTCAGTGGAGAGATCAATTACACCAAGTTTAAGGACAATTACATGCCTGTAAAGTGACATTTAGATAAACATCACATGTAAACTCTGTCGCAGGTACGCGTTTTCGCCTTCTTGTAAGCATTTTGCACTTAAAACTATGATTTCCTAAACTTTTCATTTCCTTTTTTAACAGTAATTTTCTCAATTTATAGAAATAGCATGAATGATAACATCCGTCTACAGAATTTAAAACATAAATATTATAATACAAACTCAATCGCCAATATTTTTCAGGACTTGAAAAAGGGCTGCATCTTATATTTATTTTTATTATGGATTCATTTGTGTTTTTTATTTTCTTAAGTAATCAATTCATGGGTTTATAGAAATTAGTGAAAAAAGAGCTAATGAACTTGCTTGTTTTGTTCAACCAACAATTTCAAACCCCCAAGATATTTAATTTACTATCACAGAGGACCATGAAAACGAGCAAATATTCAAATCTGAGGAACTTTTGCTTGGAAAAATACTTAAGGGGGGCCCTATTATGCTTTTTTTCAGGTTCATATTTGTATTTTGGGTTTCTGCTAGAACATTTTTACATGCTTTAATGTTTAAAAAACTCTTTAATTTGTTCATACTATCTGTACTTGAACACCTGTATTCACCCTCTGTCTAAAACACTCTGTTTTAGCACCTGTCTCTTTAAGCCCCCTTGCCCTAATAGCTCATCCTGCTCTGATTTGTCTGTGTTTCAGGGACTTCTGTATCCAGGCATCTCTGCACTATCACTGCAGCGGGAGTATGACTGCAGTATGACTATGGTGAAAAAAATCAAAGGCTTTTAAACCAAAGATCCTTACATGTGGGCATGTGAGTATGTAGCTACATGTAGCATTGTAGGCCACGTATTGTAAATATTTACAGGAGCGTGCCTGGAGCAGATTAGCATGTAAAGAAATCCATCACTAGCTGATGTCAGCTTGTAGCCAAAGTAGAAAAAAAACACTGGAAACTGAGTATTCTGAATGGTCTGAAGCCAACGTTTCTGCACACAGGGGTTACTTTTACATACGCTCACCTCATTATTTGAAACTTTGGCCATGTTTAACCCATTGAAACCTGAAGCAACATCAGTTTTCTTGTGCTGGTATCAGGCACCTTTCACAAGTATTTAAACAGTTGAACCCTGAGCAAATTAGAGTGATTTCTTTAAAAAAAAACATGGGGGAAGAAAGCAATAAGAAACTTATTAAAAAATAAAGAAAAAGCTAAAATAATAATGCTACTCTATAATTATGTTACAGAATTATTCTAACTTCTCAAGCACTTCTTACAGGTCATTTCCTTGATTTTTTAAAATTAATTTTTTGTTTCTTTTTTATATTTTGTTTGTTTTGTTTTTTATTATGATTTTTTTAGGTAATTTTCTTGTACTTTTTACAAATTTCTTTCTATTTTTGGGGTCACTTTTTTAATTTTTTAAAAAAAAAAATTAATTCAATTTTTTTTTTTTTTTAAGCCAAATTTTTTGGCTTAATATCTTAATGTCCCTTTCATATGACTCATCAATTTTTGAAATGGTTGCTCGTTTATTTTCTGTCAATTGACTAATAGATTCAACCCTAATTTCCATGCACACTCTATAAAAGCAACCAACTTATCAGACACATAAATGCAGACAGCAGTTTACCATAAGTGTGAGTAAAGTTTGTATCCTCACTCACACACGTACACACACGCACACACACACACACGCACAAACTTTCCTCTGGCTGACTCCTAGTCCATGACTGATTGACAGTGACAGAGAACAAAGGAGAAGATTAGAGGATTGAGTGTGTGACACACAGCCACAGGTCAGAGGGAGGTTTAGTCTCTAACTGTGATTATGGACGGGCAGGTGTCACCGGAGGACGCAGCCAAAGCCGACACCTCAACACCCTGCTAGGCTGCTCGCTCCGGTCCCAGTGGGTCAGGTCTGACAAGTGCATGACGTTTGTGTAACTGCGTGAAATTCCCAAATTTTAGCCGAGAAAGATATTATTATTTTTAGCAGACAAAAGCAGAAGGGATGGAGCTCTGTAGTGGGGCTCGAGTGTGAAAGTGACAATTCTGGTCCGAACAAGCAGATGCTCTGCACTAAATACATGTCAAAATTCAACTAACTAGACACTATGTTTCATCTCTTAACCTATTCTAAAAAGTTGCCGTTGGTATGAATTACTGCTTAATTGCCCACTTGTTATCTTGTGAGCTTTAGGAAACATTGTGTCATTAGTTTTAGTTGTCCAGCCTCTTTATCAGCGCAGCCTAATTGCTCGACGGCTCAGTTGATTTTGAAGCTAACCAGGAGCGATGTCATCCCTCCGCTCTCCCTACAATGGGCCTCATTGGATTAAGTTCGAGCAGGCTTTGTTAAAAGCTGGCGCAAATCTAATCAAGGAAGAGACCGCAATTATGCTCGCATGTACTTAAACGATCGGATCACTAAAAAAGGAGGAGGGGGTTGGCCAGTGTCGGAATGCAATCAGCAGCCATTAAGGCCAGTTAATTTTGGCTGATGGCAGCTTTCAAATGAGATGCTGGATTTTTACTGTAATGAGAATACTGTAATTATGAGGATGTGGTGTTGGGTTGTAGGCTCGATTCAGGGTCAGGAAAATGGTGTTCACAAAAAAGAAGCTGCCACAAGTCCCTCAGGAACAGGTGTTAGCACTGCAGCAGTAACTGAGTTGCAGAGTGGTGTTTTGTGTCCCAACCTTCCTTCTTTCTACCTACAAGGCCTACAGGCAAATTCAAAAACAAGCTACTTAAAACCCTCTGTTTTCATAATGAAGTGTTGGAAGGAAGCTGAATAGATTACAACAACCTTCTACAACCAAAGGTGTAGAAGCATATTGTTTGGAGAAAATAATGTGCAGGATCTTCATGATCTAAGGACCAGGTGGCGTCCCCTGTAGCCCTGAGTACAACAGCTGAGATTGACCCTGACCTCTGACCTCCATGACCCATGACAGTTAAAAGAGGAAGCAATTATCTTGAATGTCAGCAAGTCTGGTGGCATGCCACGACAGGAGGCCGAGCAGATAACAGTTGTCACCAGAGAAATGAGAAAAAAGACATGAGCACATACAGGAAAGACCGTCAGTGTCAGTGAATACACACTCACAGTGTGTGTGCGCACTCATGCAGATCACACAAGCTGGATTTATGCCCAACTTTGTTATTGCCAACTGTGTCTTAGAATAATATCAACCTTTTATACTTTCTACAAAGAAATACAGTGTCCCATCTCCCAGCACTTTCAGGGAGTAGTTAACCAAGAAGTCTGCAACTGAATACTACAAATTTCCCCAGAGGTTTAGCATTTTCTTGATTCCACTCCAACAATTGCTCCCTATCGTTTCCTTCAAACACAACCTTTGGCCGCCTAGGTGAGGACTGGACTAGTCCCAAAATTAAACGCACCTACACATTATTCAGTGGCAACTACTTTTTGAAACCAGTTTTACTTTGATAAGATGACATTTTTTCAAGAGCAGTTAAGATGTAGTTTGACAACTTTTCATTGTTAAGTAGTGGTAAAGTGCAGTTCTAGTTTCCCATCACTGGTGATGTCTGGCATTCAGAAATATGTATTTGCTAATATAAAGCATCAAAATGACCACTTTTCAGGTTTTGGTCTTATATTTTTAATTGTTTACAGGTTACACAAAATAACAAACTTTCCTGAAAGAAATAAAACACAAATTTAACAATTTTCTTTCTCCCCTCCAGTTTCACTCTTGCCAATTCCCTGTGTACTACAGCTCACTCTGCTGCCGGCTCCTTCACTTGGCTTGGGCTGTGTGCACATCATGTGCTTTTTCTGAAGCATCGGCACTGGAACTGGAGTTGCCGGCTCTTTCTTTACATATGTTCCTGTTACGGGAACAGTTTTTTGGCAAGGCAATAAAAAGGAAACCGACGAAGACCTTTTAGGATGTTTCAGAATCCTTAATGTTTTCTTTTACATTTGTCCATACATCAATCACTATCACACTCACATCAAGTCAAGATGTTTCAGAGCAACTTTAGCATCATGTTTGAGGGCAACTGCAACCTTAACAACTGGAAGAAACACTTACGCACACTCTGTCCCGAGACACCTCCTGAAGGTAGAATTAATCGATCTTTAGCATTTTAACCACCAGAGAGAACTGTCTTTGAAGGTTTGACTATTTTATCCAGGCACTTCATCTAATCACTAAGAGAACATACAGGGCTGTTCCCTCTTCCTGTCTTCCGACCTGCCAACATTGTTCGCTCTTTTTACTCTGCACCACCAGATCAGACATATCAACCTCAGATTACCTGGCGCCAGTATTCCCCAAATGTCTTTTCACTAAAATGGTTGCTCGTTGGAAAACCGGATAACCTGAGAAAAGCTTTAAAACAGGAATCATGATTTATCTTCCCTCAACTGTTGACTCATCACCCACAGACGCTGCGGTGGAGAAAATCAGCACGCACCAGCTGATCACCAGTAACACCGGCCACCTCCAAGTAGGTGTAAATGTGCGCAGTGGCCTCCGTGTGAAGCAGGGTGCTGCTGCAAAAGGGAGCATGCACCCCAATTAAGTACCCTTTCCCCGGATAAATCAAAGGTTAAAATATAGATCAAGAGGCTGCTCTCCTCCTTCACCTCCCTCCTTTCTCACTCTGCCTCCTCATCTAGCCCGTGCATTACCTCATCATAGGAGGATCTGCCTAAAGCCGCAGCGGTCACACAACAGACAAAAGCGCTCATCTCCAGGAAGCCGCTGCCGCTGCCTGCGGTTTTGGAGAGCGGAGAAGAGAGGGGAAAAAGTGACTCAGCCCCACGGCTCCTTTCTTCTCTCTGCCGACTTAGGGATAAACGGAGGGATAAAGCACAGGGGGAGATAATATTTAGAGCAGGCCCCATTTCAAGGGCAATAGAAGAGAGAAAGTGGGGTATGAGCTTGGGTGGTTTGGGAAGTAGCCATGAGGGTCGGTCTATACTGTTACTGGCAGAGGGCCTCGCACCGTGGATTTATGTGTAAGTGGGGAGGAACCGCTGCTGGCCCAGCCCTGCCTTACAGCCCCGGCCACTGCAGCTCCACGAGCCTCTTCAAAGCAAACCAGATGGGCCTCAGACGGGATGTTGATGAGGCATGAGTGTGCAAAACACAAACATGCATGCAAGCACAAACACAAATAAATTGATACAGACACAGCCTGGAAAACAACTAAATACATGACAAACAAACATATGTACTTGTCGCAGATGTGCTGGCGAGCTGGCATGCATGAACGAATGTGCTGACTTGAAGCGTGGCTGTAGCAGATCGCTGAAGTTCTCTTCCCTTTTCCCACATGAAGCTCCTCAACACAAACTTGCAAGGCATTCTGTCCACACTGGACATTTCATATGTGTGGACAAATCAGATCAATTAAGTAAATGTCCAAGCTCAAGAGGACATAATAGATCACTGTTAACATAAAGTTAAGTACTGAGAAACGGCAGTAAATTTTGTTAGACGCTGCCCATTAGTAGCGCTGATTAGTCTTACGCTCTAACACTGAAGTTCACATACAAAGCTGAAGTAAAAAGCAGAAAAGGACATTGTTTTTGGGGAAGCCAAACAGGTAACCTCAGTGAGTTCATTAGCTCATTAGCTTACCACAAATCAGCCCAACAGCTGCTTGCTGTCTGGTCACTTTTCTAACTCTTTGCAAATGACTGCCATTACAGCAACCATGCGTAACAACAAAGCTCCGCAAATAAGCCTGTCATGATGCATGAAGAGGCTGAAATCTCCTCTCAAGTCTTTCTCACTGATACTTACAGCTGCATTTAAGACTTTAACTTTGCAGGTTCAGCATGTACTGTAAACTATATCTCAGATTAAAATTCCTCCATCTATAAACAGCCCAGTTGCGAGGCATTATACATTTCTGCAAACCATGAATATGCTTCCTTTGCATGTTTCATACGCATCATATCAAAGTTTCTAAAGTATTGTAGCATATGAGATGAATTTGTCATTGGGAGATGAAAGGGATGGTGAATGGTGTGGTGGTGGTTATAATGGAGTCAAGTGGACATCTGAGGAGTTCATGTGGAGAGAAAAAAAAAATCAATAAGTCCATGCTGACACTGGCAGGAGGAAAGCTAGTTCGCGTTAGCTCTGAGCAGCCGGTGGCAGCAACTAACAGATCATGGACGGTACACTGACTTACATTGTGATGCGTTCAAGCTCTATTCAGGAAAAGTGAGTATTGGGGTTAAGGTAACTTATAATCTTGTTGTGTTCAATAATCTTGTAAATTTGTTGATGTTTTTACAGCAATATAAAATATTCATTGGGGAGGGAATTGCACAGTTATTTTATTTTATTTTATTTTATTTTATTTTGTTCTTTACAATAAAAAACAAAATGAACAACAATAGAAAGCGGTTGTTTTGTACCCAGATATATTGTGGCAGCTTTAACATCTCTAGAGTGCAGAAATGTACAATGCCAACTTCTTTTTTCCAGTGATTGGGTTGTTATAAATGCAATGCTGGAATAACTCACAATAGAAAGCTAAACTATCTATGACCCTTTTTTCCTTATCAACCTATAACCCTAAAAACTGATTTTGAATGCACAAATAAAAATCTGGATCTAGTTCTCCACGCTCTCACAATAAACACAGTGTAACCAATATGAACGTGCTTCAAGACAGATTTTGTGACATGCCCAGTGATGTCATATCATCTGAAACATTAGTCATAGACACACCCCAGCTCCTCTGATCAAAGGCATTAAATACAGTATGTACAGTCAAGGCCTAGATTTTGCAAATTCTCCACCACACAGCACCCACTTCCTTCCAAAGTCTTATAAAACAAAGATACCATAAATTGTTCCCGTCACGACATGATCAGCAACCTATACAGACTGTAATTTTGTTAGGGAGGTCCACTTGTCATCTTACCGCCATGTAATTCAATTTGAAAAGCAATTGCATGTCAAAAGACACAATAATGTGATTTCAAGTTTCCAGATGAACTGATGAAATTAAGGTTGTTTGATGGAGTTAAAGGCGGACCTAAGTGGTCTGGTTTTCCCCAATAATGACACGATTCCTTTCTTCAAACATAGTGAAATTAGGCGGAGGAAATAAATGTAGGAGGCCTATATTCATTAATTTGATGTTTTTATAATTTTATTGCTTTTAAGCTGTTAAATATCATCTTCCAAAGGATCAAAAACTAAGTGTCGTGAGACGTTACACCATTTGCTGTAGATCGGTGGTTTTCAATGTTTTTGACCCATCAAAGATACAATGTGTATTTTTCAGCCGCAAGGGGTCTCTCAGTCAAAACAGTAACAACCAGTGGTATCTTAGATGTCTGTTCCTCTCCAAAACAAACAGACCCGGTGAGTAAAGCTGGGAAAAACACAGAATAAAGCAGTTTCACTTTTAAAAGTCAGTGTTTTCCTATGCTGTTCGGCTTCTCGTAGAGTGGCTGCTAGCCCAGCTCCTACTTGTGTGTTTACTGTTTTTCAAGCAAGTTTTCACCTGGAGCCGAATTATCTGCAGAGGTTGCCTTCTCTCCAAAACAAATGGAACTGGTGACATAAACCAGTAGAAACACTGAATAAAGCAGTTTCGTGTTAAAAATCAGTGTTTTTCTAGTGCTGTTCTGCATGTTGAGTGGAGTTTCCACAAACATTTGCTCAGCTTGTTTGTCTGATAATTTAAGATCCAGATGTCTGATGACTAAAATCCTTCATTTGGTTAAAATATATAGCTTAGTTCAAAACAACCAAGACCTAAAAAGTATATTGTAAAAACTCTATGACAGCTCCTTGCAGACAAATACAACCCTGGCCAGTGACCACCAGCAGGCAATAACCAAATGACACAGACCATGTCTTCAATGAAAATTTTGTAAGAAACATTTGGGATAATGTAAGTACACAACTCAGTGGAATATATAACATTGGTCAGGCTGTTTTTGGACATTTTAATAAAGAAACGGTATGTATTACACCTTTAAAATGAAGCTATGTCTTCTTGTAACATTGTGTCTGAGGCTGCTTCACTAAGTGACCCCTTAATAGGGTCTCGAACCCCCTGGGTAGGAACAATAACTCTAGATTGTGATACAACATGATTTACACGAGCCATAAATCAAGGCTTTGAAACTGAACTCCTCGACCAACCAGCAGGACACAGATTATCACCCTCAGCAGAACACTGAGGCTTGTCTGTCCACTCTGAAGGCGAGTTACTAGTGAGGCCACTTGTTGACCCAGCAGTGACACGGCTCAAGGGCCACTAGTGAGGGCCTTAATAAGTATTCTTAAACAGGGGGATTAGCCAGATGGTCAGATCACTCTTTTCTCTAACCTCTCCCATCTGTACATTTCACATGTCTCCTGCCTCTGCTGAAGCCATCAAGATCAGCCACTGCGACCTCACCAGCTTAATTTGGGCTAGTGTTACCTACAGCACTATTTGACTCCAGATATAATCTTTATTGCTCACAGAGAGAAAGTCCATTAAAAGGCATACTGTAGGTCCCGGCGCTGAAAGGTTCCTGGAGTGATGCCTGTGAGAGTCTTAAAAGACCCCTTTCTTCACCCAAGTGAAAGCAGCTATTGAGGGTGCACAGGGCAGAATACTAACTGGAGTGGAGGTCTGCATTTGCTGTGAAACAAATCAAAAGCTTTCTGTATGTGCCGGTGGAGAGGAGAGAGGCAGTGGACATGCACAGAGTCTGCTAACGTAGACTAACACACACACACACGCATACTTTTGTTCTGCTAACACAACCACTGGTGCAAAATGTAGAATGTTCAAACACCAGCAAGCTTTGTGGAAACAATCGCGTGTTCTTTTTGAATGCTTATTATCTGCCGTTTGGTGAAAGCAATCATCCAAAATGCCAAACAGCGGCACAAAGCATACACAAGCTGGCAGGTTACAGCTCAAGGAAATCAATATCATTTGTACAAATCAATTTGGGAAACTTACAGAAATAAGAGACTTCAACTCCAACACCCTCTTCTCACTTGTGGACGACTTTAAAATTCATGAACGTCACCTGGAAAAGAGGGAAAACACAGGAAAGTGATTATGACTATGGTGCATCATCATCTCTATCAGTTAAAGGAACGTTTCACCCAAATTACAAATTACAATTAATTTATCAAGGTTGCTGAGCTATCTGTTTTTCAGATTTCTTCCTCCAACCTAGGTATTATATATAAAGATAGACAATGCGTCTCCATTTGCTCCCACTGTTCAAAAATGAAGCCAAAATATTGCGAATACAGTATATATGTAAGATCAGTGCATGAAAACAGCCTAACTATAACTACCTTCCACCTAAGAAATAGCATGGACAATGGAGACATTGCTGTTTCATTTCTCACAAATTCAGCTTCCTTTACTTACGATTTATTGGGGCGGATGTATACAACTTAAACAGATATTTAAAAGTTTATCCAAAACTATACATGGCTATATGCCCCAAGAGGTAAGTGAGACATTTTCATCTGTAATTTTGGGCAAACCAACCCCTTAAAGGAAGAGTGTGTCACCCTGCCCATCAGGAAACATTTTAATGATCACCAACCAAATTCTTCACATCCCGCCAACAAATTGTGGTTTGACAAAGTCTGAAAATGTGGATTGAAAAGTGTTTTTGGCGCCCAGCGAATGCACTCTGGACCCACCTGAGGTCCCTCTGTAGTGGACGTTCAACACAGAACAGAGGTCCAGTGTGAAGTCCACAGCAGAGCCAACAGAGGACCTGTGTGTTTCGCACACAGCACTTTCACTGCACAAACAACAGCACACACACAGCCAAATAGAGTCCAAGAAACGACAAACAGCATGATTCTCGCACGAAGCTTTGAAGTTAAAAAATTGGCAGCAATCTGTCTTAATACAGTTTGCGGTGCCTGATATTTTCTTTCAAAAGTTGATTCCAATGAGAGCATGGGGGGAAAAAAAATCACTCATCAAATGGACAGCTAATCATTCCTGGGCTGCCTGGTTTAAATAGACCACTCCAAGAACTAACCTGGGGTCAGCCTTATTATAGCCTCACACGCACACAAGCACCCACTACATACAGGCATTTGCTAAACCAGGGGTCACACAAAACAAATAATGACATTAAAGAGGTCAAACTGCCGATGGAGCGCTTTGAAGGTGTTCAGGATGGGACTGCCTTGAGAGGGCCCTGAATTGAGAGAGGATGACAGGAGCTAGTCTTAATTGAGAATGGGAGGCTGCTAATTAAAGAAGGACCTGAACTGGACAAGAAGAGACTTAAAGAGAGAAGCTGGGTTCAAACAGACTGGCAACAACACACACAGGCCACAGTAGCATTTCTCTGACATCATGGCAGCGGCTTATCACAGCATCTAAATTGTACAAAGAGCACAACACAAACACGCC
This sequence comes from Plectropomus leopardus, assembly GCF_008729295.1. Classification (NCBI taxonomy): domain Eukaryota; kingdom Metazoa; phylum Chordata; class Actinopteri; order Perciformes; family Serranidae; genus Plectropomus; species Plectropomus leopardus. Next base: position 14,875,916 of record NC_056473.1, on the reverse strand, counting down.
TTTGATTCCACAATTTGAGGCTAATTGAGAACAATGAAGAAAAAAGCGAACACTGGGCGTGTATGATCTTTTATTCATGTCTTTAATCAACCAAATGATTTTCTCTTGGATGCATTTTTCTCTCAGGGCACAATTATGGGCAATTCTGACTCAAACAACTCAAAGGCTTGTACACTAAGAATTTCTTGTGATAATAATAATGATAACAAAAAGTCGGCAAAAACACACTTGTGTGAAACACCCCTGTAAACATTTCTGTTCGATGCAACTTCTTTCTTTTTCCTGGAAGAAGCAGTGTTACCCAATAACAGCTGAAAAAAGCCAAGTACTCTAAAAGCCACCATTTCAATTGAGCACCGTTCACACTCTGCGGCTCTCACTGACCCGTCTGAACACGTTCCAGATGTCTGCAGAACCAGTTATTCTGTTTCCTCTTCTTTTTTTACTCCCTCTCCCCTCCATTTCTCACACACACGCCCTGCCACTCATCTGCAGATGGCAGATCTGACACCTGGAGGATGCTGGGTAATCAGAGAGACAGCTGGCTGCCTAGTAGAGAAGAGCTGTCGCAAAACTCACATGGTCACACACACACACACACACACACACACACATACAGTATTCACACTGCATGAATTCCGCACAAAACAGTCTATGCATTTCTGAATACACTGACATGTTCATATATGTGAATACTGTATATATACACACTACCGTTTTCAAAAGGAGCACTTCCACTTTGCTAACATATAGAATTAAGGTGTGGTGCAGGAAAGATCTATAAGGGTAAGACAATGTTAAACAATACAGTGTTATCAGTCACTGTGTGCTAACTGTGCAGGAGTTGTGCTGCAGGGTGTGGCAGAAGAGTTCATAAATATAGATTTCGAGACCTGCCCCTGCAGATTTTCAAGCTCCTACATGTGCATATTAACCCTCTGTGAGCTCCAACATCTATACATATAACAACTTTTTTTATTTCAAAATAAAGGCCTCAGAGCTGAGACAAAGAAATTTAGAGAATGGGTGGGACAGTAATTTAGTGTTGTCATTTTTTTGGTTTTAAATGGAATCATATCCTCACGTTATGGTCATGTTGTGCAATTGTTTTACAAAATTCAGGGGTTCAAATTAATGACTCGAGTCCTAGGTGTAGATTTTAGGGGGGGCATGGGGACATGTTGCCCTATCAAGGAATTTTTTTGACTGATTGGGATCGGCTATATTTAGCTTACAAAGTGATTTGATCCTTTGTTTATGTCAACTGTCACACAGGTGTTTTAATTTAATGCATAAGAGACATTTGTGCTTTTTTTCTACCAAATAAAATATATCAGTAAATACCCCACCTGTGAACATTGAAGCTTGTATGTGTCTTAAAAAAGAACAAGTGGCTAAATGAGACTTCTGGTGATTGCATTTAGGTTTCAAAAATCCTAAAAGTGGTGCTCATTCATGGAGATTATCTTACTGAACAAAATGTGTCAGTATCACAGAGCTTATTTTCTACAATAATCCGAAATCCAACAGAAAAACCCCAAAGGCCTTTTTGTGGAGGGAGCCAGGGTGACCTTAACTTCCACGTCGACCCACAGCACTATGTTGAAAAAAACAACAACTATATGCCCTTGACTCCAGCAAACTATAACATCAAAGTTAGCTGTAAAAGTTTTTGTTTTACACATGTAAGTAGTTTTGTTCTGATGTAAAACATACAACACACAACTGTGAAACACAGCTTGCGGACTGAATATCACTGTCTGCACACCAGAGCCTGTCCATTCTGTCTAATTATGTGATTTTGCTGCCATATTGTGAGATAAATTCTCATTCACCCCTGAGAGTGAACTGACATAGAAGATCCAGGCTATAAAACCATTCCAGGCTCCTCCTGACAACTGCAGGAAGTAACAGCTACCTTTTTGGCCCACTGTCCAGCTGCTGTAAAAATGGCACATGTTACCCTACTGTTGAGCCAGTGGTGAAAAAAGCACCTGTTTAGAAAAGAAACAGCAAACTGAAAACCCGAGTCTTGCTTTTGGCAAAAACGAAGCCGTGACATCACAGAATTACAGATAGTAACAAGAGAGGTAAGGGATATGTCGCATGACAAGGAGATGCACTGTGTTACATTCAGAGTAATGCCTGCACCTGTACAATGAATGCACGCATTCACGCAACAAAATATGCACAGTCCCAAATGCTGTCTTGTTGCAGCTGTCAGTGCCACTTGTGCAGACGCGGACACACTGGAGTAAGAACAATGGAACTCTATGAGACAGAAGCTCTCTCAATGAGCTTAGCGCCACATGAGGCTCTGTGCTGCCACTTCCATGTCTGCACCATAGGAAACAGAGTATGGTTCCAACTAATCATATGGCCAATTAAACCAGAATGAGGTTCACTTGACCCATAAATGATGAGCTTATAGCACACATCGACTCTCAGAGGACCACTGGCCATGTTGTACAGGCCTCGTAATGTTTCTGTTATTATTTGTCTGTGTTTTGTCTTGAGAGCTGCAAGCAAGCAACTTATCTTCCTGTTATCACCAAGATATTATTTTACTGCATTTCACACCTTGAAATAGTTACTGACAGACTGTCACACTTGAGGTTTGTGAGGTTTCGCACTAAATCTAATGTGTTTGCCAAAAGCTAACACTTTAAACAAAGTTGCCAGATATTAATTTATCTAATACTTCATTAGCTTTGCCAAATATGTTTTGAAGAAAATGTGATTGGTGTCTTGATTATACTTAAGACAATGGGTTGGGTTTTTTTCAGTCCCTAATGTGTGGCATCCCAGTGCCAGGGAAGTGTTGTCTATGGGAAGATCCACCACTGTGCCAGGGTATGTTTGAGCTAATTTTTACACGTCAACACTCAAAGGTGGAACAAAAAAACTACAAGTAATCACATATTGGCACTTTGCAGTAGGCTTCCAGGTCTACATATTATACTCTAGGTATCCTTCTGCGTCTGCTATTAACATTTCAGGATTATGCTTTACATAGTTATGTTTCGGCAACAAAAGCACATGGCGACCAATGGTGTGACACTAGTAAATGTACATGCTGGTACAGATCATTAGGTCCAGGGGTAAAGAGGCGCATGGTAAGGTGTGGAAGAAAAAAAATATCACATTCAGATGGGAAGTGAACACCGAACCCCTGCATGAAAGTCCTGTGTTTGTTGGATCTACCCACAGCCTCTCCTACCCGCCCTATTGGGACATTCTGGCTCCTTATATTACGTTGTTACTGGCAGGTGCCATCCAGCCATCTGGTGGCGAATCATAACAATGCAAACAACTCTGTCCAGCCAAAGTCAATAGCTATCTGGGAACAGTGCAAAAACAAAAAAAAAATCAAAATCTGCAAATTTCTGCATACCGCATTGTTGTATTGGTTGTTATATATTTTTAATGTTTGTTCCTTAAGTCTGTGTTGATTTCCCATTAGCTATTCTTCTCGTTTGTAACAGAATTTTAAAAATCATAATATCAACAATAACAATAAGGAAGGCCAAATGTGCCAGATCCAGCACTGTTTACACTAGCGGACGCTTTATCAGTTGGGTGTATAAACGTGCAGCACTTTGATCACATGTGTGGTTGGGCTTAGGCTGATAAAACACTTACTTAATGTGGGGGAAATATAATGTCTCAATATAAATGTTTTGTGGTCACACTGATAAAAAAAAAGGGCTGCAGATATGAATGTGGGTGGGCAAACTGTTACTTATAACACCTTTCTTAGGTAGAACGAGGGAAGGGGATGTTTGCATGAGTGAAAAGCCTTTGTGTTTCCGTCACAAAAGACCTAGGTGAACATTAGAGAGGCTTAAGTGACAACATGTATTCTCTCCCTGTTAACATGAAATATTGCTCAAGTAAAGGGCAGAAGGGAGGGAGAGGGTTGGTAGGGGCAAGCGCCAGCACATACATCTAAACCTCGCCCCTCTGCTCACTACCCTTAGGAGATTACATTATGGCACTCGCCATTGTTCCACTTTTTCAAGACAAAGCCTGTTCCACTGTGCAAACAGCGCGCCTTGGAAAGATTGTAAAAACAAGAGGTGAATGTCAAAGGCAGAAGTGAATAGGATCTCTCCATTCTTTTGTCAGGCTGGTAAGGTATGCACAAACACATCACTGCGTGACAGAGAAGAAAGGACGGCCTTGTGAGGGAAGGAGCCGGAAAAAGTTGGAGCGTCTTCGCATGAAAAGGCCAATACCGTGAGAAGTCGCCTGCCTGACTCCTGGGTCAACAGAAAAACCCCCTGCACAAGCATTTGGATGAAAGACCCCCAAAACACACAGAAGGCATTACGCTAAAGACAAAACACAAGGCCTGGAATGATGACCTATGGCTGCAGAGAGAAAAAAGTTTTCAGGAATAAAGAACATTAAATTAGCAAAACCTTTTTGTTTCCAGGAAGAGAAAAAATAACATATTCATCAAGAAAGTAAATTTTCTTCATTTGCTGCAAAGTGATATCAGATGTACAAAGACTGTCCCAGCCTGAAGTCAACCTTGTCACGACCCAAACAAGGCTTTAACTGTCAGGGCCAATAATGAGGGCGACCTCGGCTCCCTCTAATTTACAAGGCCAGCGCCAGCCTGTAATTAATTGCTGCGTGCATAAATGTAAATGAGTCCACTGGGGAAGCAGCGGGAGGAAAAAAAACGGCTGTCAGGCCAATATTCCAGCAGGGAGCAATCTGCGAGAGAGGGAAATGATTTAGAGGACAGCGCACAAATCTGCTGCTCTGTAAAATACGGAGAGGCTGAATGTGAGGGGAGGCTCGCTGAGATGGAGGGGTGGTCCTCAGGAATGGTTAAAAAATGAATAGAAAAAACTGTAGTGGCAATAAATATCAAATGTTTTATTTCACTTCTCTCCTCACCCAGATGTTTTCATAAGAGAAATCAAACAAACAATTTATCTGATCTGCCAGACCCAAACTCCCCCAACCCACACTGCTTGGGCTCGTTGCACTGTGGTGACATGTTTTCTCTAAAGAATTAATGCACATATTTCATCTCAAAGCATGCTCATAACATTTACTGAAGATGACTTTTTCCTTCAATTAATTTCTTATACATAAGAGCATTTTTGCTTCTTTGTCCGTGGCTGAAACATCTTGCTGCTAGAGGTCAGTAAGATTCAGTCTGAGAGAGCGATTACATGACTGTTATTGATCTGATCTCCACTGCATTTTTCATGCCATGTCATTTTATGATGCTACACATAGGGACTACGGAAGTAAATTACCAGTCCTGCAAACTCTGGCATATTTAGGCTACATTTGTATTTTATACTGATGTTTATTAATGTGCTGTGTCCCTTTTAAATAAACAATTGATGAAATTAAATTAAGAGCTGTTTGATCATAAAATGTCTTTTTTCCCAGAGAAAGCGGTTGAGATTACATTTCAAGCAACACTGACACGTTTACACACATGGAAACTGTAACAGTACAACCCTGTGGGCCAACAAGGCAACTCTACAGGTGGAACTGGGCAGATTTTAATAAGAAAAATCAAGCAGTGACAAAAAAAAGGTTTCCACCTATTAATTGTGTGGGTAAGTCAAGACATCATTTATTTCAAATGCCAGTATTTGAGTTATGTCAGAATGATTAGCTGCTTAGTTCTCTTCAAGCTGATATACATCATAATTCCCTCCATGTTTATAATTAGCAGAAAAAAATGTATGGGCTTAAAATACCCACTTTTGGTGCCACAATTGCAGCTGGAAATGCAACAATCTCTTGCTAAAAAACATTGGTGTTGGTGCCTAAAAGCCCTGGTAATACAGTGACAGGTGGCCACGAAACATAGACTTTTAGTGTGTAAAAAGCTACCGTTAAACAGTGACTGTTGCTAAATCATAACATGTTTTGTTTTTTGTTGGTCTTGAACAGTGGTCTGCAGTTTGGCAGCTGTCTTGCCTAGGTGTCACGCCATCCACCAAGTTAGTTCATATACAAACTACATCACTTTAGAACCATTGATACGACAGGTATGAAACCTACAAATGTAACATATCCTTTCTTTGCGAAAACACACAATGCTAACATTTCCTCTGCCAACTGTGCTGCACCATAATTATCTTGTAACTTCTCCTCCACCAGCCAAAGGCATGGAGCTGCACAATGACAAAGAGCACATGAAATCAAAGAGAGGCAGCCAGAAGAAATATGTAATCATTCATGGCAGCTACAATAGTAGCTCTCATTCATAAACGTCCTGCACAAAAGCCCGCCGCTTAACTCCCTTTGTGTGCACCATGAACAAACAGGCACAGAAACCATTGTCCATTGAAACCTGCACAAATGTGAGGAAAACACACGTGAAATCCACAATGTGTGGGTCAAAGTTGTGACACTTAAAGACATACACACACACAGCGGGCCCCGAAGCAGCCACAATAGCGTCTTTATGACATAAGCTCCTTTTCACTACAGTGCTGTACAAAGGCAAATGAGATTTTTCCTATAGCAGGCCTCCAGCAATAACAATTGACATCACAGGCCGGCCTACGTATGTTTCCCATATTAAACAGGGAGACACAGTGTAAGCTCCTTGAGAATGAGACTAAACAGCTTGCTGAGGCAGCGATTTTCCCTCCTGCAACAGCAGGCCCTCCTACAGGGAACCATCGACTTGAGGGACTGTGGCAAAGGGCCATTTTATTCAGTTACACACCAGCTGCGAGCCAAGACAAATTAAATACCTCTGACAATACAGTAGTGCGATTGCCCTGATTGGTTGTTTCAAAATGTATTTTTGTCTCTGGTAAAACAAAGTTTGCACCTAAAACATGCGGTAAACATTGCAACAGCCCAACAGGTGAGTCCCATGAGGAGCCTGAAAATCTCTTCACATGCCTCAAACATGCGTGCACACACATGCTCAGTGCTGCTACCATTACCATTAAGTGTATTGCACCTATTCTCGTGTGTGAAACCCTCTGGCACAAATGTCAGCAGGCCGCAGTGCTGCTGCCCGTCATGCCATCTAAAGTGTGTTAGATTACGTGGCGGAAACCTGAGGTCTGAGCCCAGTCAACTGGATACCCGAGCCAGCGCCACTCCTCTGCACACCCCGTCATCACTGAACACCACACTCCACACTTCTGCTAATCCAACAGCGTGTACAGAACATAGCATACCATGTACAAATAGACTTGAGCCAGAAGCGTGTCAGGAGCATGTCATTTATGAATACGTTCCCAGGCATTATATAGCCCTGGGAACTTCATGACACAAGGAATGAACCTGATGTGTGTATCTCACGAAGACTCGCTGCCTCCAGAGTTGTCCATCAAGCGATGCATTTCTATTCTGAGCCACACAGTAGATACCCAGCTCTTTCTTTTTTTTCTTCTATCTCTCCACTGTGAGCCAAAACACTCACCACCATCTCATGATGACAACGGCTCGATTAAAGACTTCTTTACGGCCTGGAAACCATGGCAACGCCCTGTGTAGACAAGCTGGACAACGACCAATTGGATTTGGGATTCCGGTGGGTGGGACCACGCTATCTTGGCCCTCACTTCTTCACCACAGGGTCATTTCGGAGGCCTCGCACCCCGAACCCTGCTGCCACGCCCCATTACTCCAAACCACTACGAGTGGTAAAGTGAAGGTTAGCCAGCCTGCTTTCAGAGGGGGAGCAGAGTCAACATGAGCTCAGAGTACAATCACAACAGCCTTGTTTGCAGTTGTTTGAACTCTAAAGCAATTATTAATGTTTTACTTTGTTTGGCCGGGGGGGCAATAACCAAAGATGCCTCAAAAGAAAATTGCAAAGCACTTTGTCAACATTAAAAATTTAATTTGAACTCATTTTCAATAATGAGCTCTATTCTTAAAGTACCCTTCAAGTCGAGTTTCAAAGTATGTAAAAATACTCTGCTATGATTAATTTTTAGTTTCCCCAATAAAATAATAAAAACATCTCTGAAAAGGCATTGGAAGCACATCTAGTCTGTTTCCCTCTTTGAGAAATTCTGGCTCTGGCCTCACACCCTTCTTACCACCACTGCCTTAAAGGGATACTGATTTTCAACCAGCTTTATATCAAAACAATGAGGGTAGTATGCGTAGATGAACTGTGGTAAACTTCGCCCCATATATACAGTGTCTAGATATCCCACTGCTGGCAGTGTTTCTCTGGTGCTTAGGTTGTTGCTCGAACAACACTTCCGCATTTTTGTACTGCCCACCACCTATGCCACCGTCGCACACACAAAGACTATAGAGCTGAATGAAGATACTTACCCGTCCTTATCTCTCTCAAAATCCAACCAAAATCCAATCAAACAGTAAAGCTAGGTAGTGTATATCACTGCACTGCCTTTCTCTCTCCTAAAATGTTTTCAGAAATATATTATAACATCCTGTTCAGCTGTAACAGCAGGAGTTTGCAAACAGGAAGTGGGTGCCATACTGCTTCCTGCACAGTGAAGATGGAGGCAGAAAAAAATGAAGACTGAATGTTAAAACTAAGCAACTCTGCTCAAATATAAGATTCTGTTACTGAGTTGCATATTTCTCAAATGTTTTTGTTTTAGCTTACTATTTTATTGTAACACGAGATCACCAGTCACCACTGTTTTCCACCACACAGACCAGTCTGTGCATGATGTCATCAGCTATTGGAAGCATTTATTGGTCTGCTGTGGCGCGTTGCATTCTGGTAGTTGTAGGTTTTTCTGTTTTCTCTGGTTCTGTTGCACCAATTTTGTCTGAGCAGTGAAAGAGCAGTGCCATGCATTTATAAAGAGAACTGGATTCAGCAATGGAGGCAGTAAATACATCCCCTGTGTCCTCCCCTATCTATCCCAATCCTAATCTACACCTATGAGCACGTCATAAATTTCATGAACAGTATACCTGTATAACTATACTTTTATTCCTTCTCAAAATTCAAAAACAACATTAGACATAGATAAACATAGATGGGCATTTAAGGGGGGCACTCCACCAATTTTGTGAGGAGTAGGGGCTTTGTCAAATCTAAGACAACAATCTTAATGGCATCACAGTGATGACATTAGGGTTATCAGGCTTGGATACTTCAGTCGTTTAAGAAAAAGAATGGGGTTTTTACCCAAATGAGTGAACTCGAGTCAGGATATCTGAGCTTCAGCTGCTTTAATTTGGACAATTTCTTTTGTAATCTGTCCCCCGCAAGTCTTTTTAGCTTTTTGAAAGTGCAACATTAAATTTCTGGGTGCCCCTTTGAATCCTACTTTGGCAAGTTTTCTTTTCCAATTAAGTTCATACTTCTCTCCCAAACAATTGTCATTGATTGATATGATATGAAGGTTACATGCCCTCTTTTGATTATCCAGGCTTCTCTTCTAAATACTTTAAATTACTATCTAACCTTGTTTACAATGCACCAGTGTCAGGTTGTATATTAAATTAAATGAGTCGTGTTCAATAAAAAGCCAAATTAATTCCCCTTTGGTAAATTGTGAGACTGCACTGTCTGTTTATATGTGTCACGAAATGTGTTGTGTGCCTTAGAATGTGTGTGCGTTTGTATGGAAACAGCACAGGAGGCCTTTTCCTTGCCACAAACATTTCAGCACATCACTTTTTGCTTTTATGTCCTTGAACAGACAAACTTACAGCGTTTGAAAATAAAAGTTGAAAAAAGAAACCTGCTGTACTGGAAACAACCTAAAGAACTTTGTCAACAGCAGATAAAGCAAGAAACAGCAATCAAATTCAAAAGCATAGCACCTTTGAGTGATTGCTGTAACATTAACATGAGACTTCTCATCAAGAGGCAGTACAAATAATTTCATTTTTTGTTTGTTTTAACCTGCAGGGAGTGCCAGAGGGGTGGAGTTAATGTGTCCTACAATTTGGAGGGAGTCTGCTTAGCTGCCAATCACACAAAGACGAGTAGATATGTCATCAAAGACTTTCATTCGATTGTCAAAACTTTCAGGCATTTGTGTGTCTTATAGATCAAACCCCACCCATCTGGTTTTTATGCAGGATAAAATAACCCACGAGATATTTGCTAATGACACCCACTGTCCCATATTGACTCACTGCATTATGTTAAGCACACTGCAGGTTGTTATTGAAGCCAAGAGTCATCTCAGGGCATTACTTTGAATATTTTTATGACAGAGGATAAAATCGTTTGGTGTCTTAATTATTTCCTGACTAACTTCTCTGTAGAATAAAAAAAAACTTGTCTGAAGAGCAACACCCTGCAGATACCTCTCTACTTGAAGACAGGCTGAAAGGAAAACAGGGAGAGACAGAGGGAAGGTGGAAGGAGGAAGAAACTCTGCAGGCTCTTGGACATGCTCGCACGTGATTTCCTTTTTCTGTAAAATCATCAGGAGCAGTGTAATTGCCAAAGCATCTGCTGCTGCAGCAATCCAAGGACACAACTACTGACAGACAGATAAAGAGCCACTTGAGCACAAGTGTCAGTCACCTGGTTACCCAATAGTCTTGTTAGAAATACCAAAAATCTGCAATCAGATTGGCCGAAACACAGACACTTAAATCTTGTAATTTCCATCCAAGAATTAGCAAAGAATCAACTGATGAGGACATTTTTCCAAAGACTTCTTTTTTAACATTTACTTAGGCTGCAGATTCGCACTCGTCAAGTGCAACAGAGAAAAAAACAATCTGAATTATGTCTTTTAGCATTGTCTAGGCCATCCTAAAGCTACAATAATGGGATTTTCATTACTATGCAAGGATATATAGCAACTTATGAGGCTAATCTATTTTGCAAGCAACATTAAAGAATTATGTTTTTTGTTGTTTTTTTGCAATGCAATATTGTTCTTTGAGGAAAGATTAACAAAGGACAAGATTTAGTATTCAGATCAAGAAAAGCGGGTCGACATTTTGTCTTCAAAGAATTAAATCTATTTTATATGTAAATTCTCTCTTTATACTACATACAGTATTATAATTTGACTGTTTCTACAAGTGTGTCATATTCTTCATGAGAGGGATGTTTAACTTTGCACTGTAAAAATAAACTATATGTTGTAACTTTAAAAAAAAAAAGTTAGTGTCCAGGCTGACTTCAGATTTTGAGTTGACTGCATTGAGGTAATTTTGTAATGATTCAATTTATCTTCTCAAATTCAGTCAAATTTAAAAAAAAAAAAAAAAGAAAAAAGAAAAAAAAGAAGTATTTGTTTTACCTTAAAAAAGTAAGTCTGCCTGAAATTTTCAAGTTGACTGAATTTGAGAAGACACGTTGAATCCCTACAAAACTTAAAACTTAACTTAAAAATTTAAGGCAGCCCAGACACTAACTTTTCAAAGTTAAAACGAATAGTTTATTTTTACAGTTTGGAATTTAAAAACTCCCCAACTCTGTATTCCACTATTGGCCAACAGACAGTGTTATTTATTTATAATACAAGGAAAGTAATTTAAAAGCAATATGCTTCCCTCCCTCTTTGTGTCTTATTCTAAGAAGGAAACAGTATTTTTGGGGCAGTTCAGTGTCAGATCGATGTGAAGATGTTTGCTGAGTGCTTCAAATACCAAAAGACTCTTAGGAAGCAGTTAATGTGGCCACATGCAAAATAAAGCATAAGTCATTTTGCTGCTCATCCTTGAGCTTTTCTTTACAAGTGATTCGTAATGACTCCCTCTCAGGATGCAAGAACAAACCATGACCTGGCTTACCAAAAATTCTTCAGCATTGACGGAAAATTTCTCCCTGCAGTGCCTTGTATGTACATATATGATGAGCTGGATTAGTTTAGCACATTCCAGGAATTATTTAACATTACTATGATCACTGACTTCCTTTTTTAATTTTTTTTTAAAATAAAAAATAAAACATTCTGTAACCAGGAGAGACGGCAGCCCTGTGTGACATGCTGCTGGAGAGTGTGATGGTGAGTTTTTCCACTTGAGGAAAAGTGAAAAAGCAGAGAGAACGATGCCAAATCAAGGAAAAAAACAGAACATAGCCGGCAACTTTCATCGCCGATAATCACAATCTAAGAAAAAGTTGCTTCAGTTTAGAGTGGATTTAAGTCACCCCTTGTTGTTTTCTCTCCAGGCAGGTCGCCAGGTTTGTGACTGTGTTAGCACTGCAGCAGTCATTTGTCAAAGGCTCTTGTGTAAACCACTCATTTATGAATCTTACTCAGTCCTTTGCAGGTACAAAGCCATTGTTAATATTGCAGCCGTCAGATGACAGTGACACACACCCTTATGCCTAAAGAAATAAGAGTCAGAGAGCAAAAAGAGCCAAGGAAAAGGATGAACTTCATGACATGCTCTGTGCATCACGTCGAGGACACAGCATGATGCTGAAGAAAGGTGTTGCCTAAATTCTGTATGTAAAGATGCAAAGAAGGAGTGTGTGAGTGTGGAGGAAATGCTGTTGTCATTAGGAGCTTGTATGTCAGGTAAGCTCTTATTCTGAGCTGTGAAATTGGATGGTGGGGAGCAGGTGCTGGAGAATCAGCGGCAGAAAGGAAAGGTTACCCCGACCACTGAAAGAGAGGAGAGAGGAGAATGAACGCAGCCCCTCGTTATTCTCCGCTCTGGGGAAAAATAAGGAAGCTGTTTCCAAGGTTATGTGGTGGTGGGGAACAGAGGAGGGATCCACAGAGACGTACACCCACCCAGCGGGACACACATACTTACACACACACACACACACTTGGAGACAAGAACATACATACATGCAGATGGAGAGGCCATCCAATATAGACACACATTGACAAGGACACATCACAAGACACAGAGAAATGCTTTTGTATTATACGCACCTAACTGTGCACAAGGACTTACACACACTCACACATGCACAAACACACTGTGTAAAATGTCAAAATGCAAATAAGCGCGCACGCACGCACGCATGCACCCACACACACACACACACACACACACAAACACACACTCACACACACAGAGGAGCATATGACAGATTTGTTTACATCGTCAATCAAAAAAAGATACAAAGGTCCATAAATAAAACCGCGCACACTGTATGTACACACACACCTAAGCTTGCATTGTGGTTGAGAAACTTATGGGCATCTGCCAGCGTGCTTCAAGTGCTCATTCTCCGGGGCCTCAACCTTTCTTTTTCAGCAGCAACACTGCAATTTGGGTGTGCCGTTGAGCCAGAGATAAGTATAGGCTGACTAATATGCACTTAGGACCCAGGGAGAAATACTTAGGGCTAAATGTTTAATTTGTGTTTGTACAACACATGTCCAATTTAGGGGCTGGTGTCTTTTTCAAAGAGCCCCGACAACAAATAATTAGGACTCTCTGGGACCGGCCACAGGCTTAAAATGGTGGGGCGCTGGTTTTCCGATGAAGGTGAATGGCATCTTAAAAAAAAAAACAAAAAAAAGACCATATGGAAACTGTTAAAGCTACAACACCGTGCTGAGAAGGATGATAGGCACACACGGATAAAATAACAGTATCGCTAAAGGGGTTAAACATGATGATGTTTCCTAAAACTCAAATTAGATCTGTTTTATTCTGCATATCAGGATGTTGCCTGATAAATAGCAAACTTGCAAAATTCAGAGCATTCCTCCACCTCCTCTCTTCAATCTCTCTCTTCATCTCACCCTCTCTTTCTCCCCAGCCGTCAAATCTCTTAATCTTCAGTCTCTCCAACTGCTTGTACCCTCTCTCCGCCACTTAAGAGTCCCTCCGGGCCACACCAGAGGAAAAAGGCCTCTCAGAGTCCACAAAATACATGTGACATATTAGAATAACGTGTGAGCAATGGACAGATTTCTAAGCATGAGAATTAGATCCTGAGCTCGGCCTTCCATGCATTACATTAATAGCAGTGTGCACATTTTAAGGGCTTACTGTTGGAGGCAAAGAAAAAGAAATTGGTGGGATTTATATTAAATGTTTTGTGATTTTTTTTTTTTTAAATAACAGCTAAAGTTGGACTGGAAAACAACACGCGCACATTACGAGTGAAATGTGAAATGTAATCACAAAACTGATGTGCCCTTGTTAAATCCGAAAATGAAACCATTAAACCACCATTAATTAAATAAAACTATTATCTGTGAGGCTGCAGGCCCAAAAATTAAGATGCTTTTCATTTTAACAGAGAAAATGAATCCCTAGAATTTACACTAAATAATTTAATAACAATAATAAATATTTTTTCTATCTTGTGAATAATTTTAATTAATTTCATATCACAGGTTGGGATTGATTCAATTTTGCCACAGAAATGAAAGGCACGGAATTTACGCACGAAATTTATGCACGGGTCATTATAGTGTCTTGATGTTGTTGACAGGATCCTGGACCACACAGTGACCGGCCGCTCTATTCAGGCTTGTCCGCCTGTTGTCAGCGTTGATCGCCACAGAAGAAGAAAAAAAAAGAAAGACGCTGCAGGTCTCCCTCAGACAGCGGAGAGAGCGCGACCATGCAGCCCGGGACAATGTGCTGAATTGGCAGCCTATATATAAGTCTGCCATTTGGACACTCTAATGCCACTTTACCTTATGAGGGAACTTCAACCCGCAGCACCTGCTCAAAACAAAATGCCATAGGAGCTCAACTTCGGCGACCTCCCTCGCTCGGATTGTTTTTCAGACAGACACTCTCACTTACAAGAGAGAGGAGGGGGATCGGGGGTCTATAAATTGTTCTGCCAGAGTCCAAACAATTAAACAACTTGTTGGAAATTGTGATTTACTGCGCAGGCCGGTGTGGGCAGCTCCACACTGGCAACTGGTGGATCTGTCACGCCGGGCAATTATAACTTTGAACCGAGGAGAGATTTGATGTGCAAACAAAAATTTGGATGCGCAAAACAATATAAGCTGATGCTTGAAAATTGCGCTATACTCCAAATATGAAAAGTGATTATGATATAAATTCCACAGCTCAGAAAAACTATTGTGCGTTTCCACTTTTTTCAGACTCATTTTTGTCAAGCATGTGTGATCTCTTATTCTCTCTCCTTGGTCTTTTTAACTAAAAGCTCCTTATCTGCACGCGAGCAGCGGCTTATCTCAGAGGTGTAGTGTGGCTCTAAATATGAGGAACACCCCGAAGTGTCTTTATCAGCTTTTTCCAGGCCGTAGACGTGCGACTTGTCCTCCCGTACCCCCGTCACATCCTCACCGTGAACTCAGGGCAAACTTTCACATAAGAGACAAACCCCCGGATGATTGTCCGATCTTGATACCTCTCAGTGCGGAAAGGAAACTGGCCCCCAGCATGCATGGCTCAAGTTCACACACCCACAATTAACGTCATGCATAACTAGCGTTGTCACTATCGGACTGCTAAACGGACACGGGAAATTGACACTTTTTAGCAGCCAGAAAGTTGTGAAACACGGTGCAAACTTTTAACGAAAAGCATGATCGCGGAGGAAATCATGAAGGAGCGAAAAAAGAAACTTACACATGAATTCCTCAACTCTCTCGGCGTGCTGGGACGCTCTCTTGTTTTCCCTCGGTATTGTCTCCCAGTGGATCAGTGTAAGGACTCAGAGTCTATTTTAATTTATGACTCACGCATTCTTCTAGGGTCAGCCGCCGTGACCTCCAGGGCGAAAGTTAACTTTGGCCCTAAAGACACCCCACTTTTTTTCCTCCCGTCTACAGTCAATTTCTCTCTGTTATATTCCAGAACATGTGCGGGAAACGCACAGACTCGCTGCGCGCTGAAATGTGCGTCTGTAGAGGTGCAGCGGGACCGGGGGCGCGCACAGTGTGTCCGGCAGAGCGTTCACGATTCTGGACAGAGGGCTACCGCTGTGTGGCCGCAGAGAAAACTGCTGAAAGTATCATCCCACAGAGTACAGTGGGTCTGAATGGGATGACATTAGAGATCCTCTGAGTTCTTCAAACAAAACTCTGAAAAAATGTGCTTTCAAATTAAACTTCAGTGGTGCTTAAAAGTTTTTAAACTGCTGCTTTTGTGCAAATCTATTTTTCCGCATGGTGCTTCAGGGACTCTCTACATGTCTCTTTATGGTTTCTGAGCCTATAGAACCATTTTCTGGTGTGACTGAACCGCTGAACCATTTCTGTTAATTGTGTATGACATGGATGGAGTGGAGGGTGGACACAGTGAAGTTACAACCTCTACTTTTTTGCACAATATCCTTTAGGCTGAAACTAACCATGAATATTTAATGGAGTATAAATATATATAAATAGATAATTGGAGTATATCTTGAAATGGGGGGGGGGGGGGGGGGGGGGTGAGATGCGTTAATTTACTACATGTTTGAAAGTCCGATTTCGGCTTATATCTGTGTGGTTTGGATGAGCACAGATTTAATATAATTTCCCTTTCACTCCCGCACCACATCTGCAGCTAAGTGGATGAAAGTTGTGCAAAATCCTAAACTCACAAACACGTTTTTTGCGTTCGTATTATAAATTTAATATTGGATATTTTAAGGGAAAAATAACATAATTTTTAATAAGTTGCAGGTGTGTCATAGAGTGTGACTAAGAGGCCCATGCATAACAATAACGGATAATTACTTTAATGCGTTTTTTTTGTTTGGTTTTTTTTTTTTTTTTTTTGTAATTTCTCTCATTTTAAGTAACATGTAAAAATCCACAAATCACTTTATTAGCCTACTTACTTTTTATGCTTATTTCAATAGACTAATAGTACATAACTTTTCTTTAAAAAGAAATGTATTCTGCAAGTTACGTTGTGCAGGTCACGTTAGGGTCGACTGAGTCTAATCACGGTCCAACTGCGGGTTCAAAGACACTGATGCACCCCGAATCTGCTGCTGTCATCGCAGCTTGTTGTGCAGCAGAGATAACCGAAGTGTGCGCACCGACTTTTCAAAACAAGCGGCCGCAGAAGACGCGCCGGGTGAAGGATGCAACAGGACTTCTCTTACCTGGATTCACTTCTTAGGCTGCGTGTGTCTGGAAAACTTCAGAACTCTTGCGGGCTATGACAAAAGAGGTTCAGCGTTGAGACCAAAACAAGAGGAGTCAGTTCAAACAGCCTTCAAATCCCGTGCGTAAAGTCACCATCGCTGGAGCGTGTCTGGGACTTTGGTAACTCCTCTCTGTTTGCGCTCCGCCGAGGATCAGAAAGTAGAATAAAACACTTCGGCGTCGTCGTTAGGGGTGATACTGAGCCCGGGGACGTGTAATTCGCAGGAACTTTAAAAAATAAAACGTGTTTTAAGTTATTTCCCGTCCGGCACTGTGTGGAGGTTAAGTGGGAGTGCGGGGCAGTGTCGGGTAAAGAGGCAGAGGCTGGATAACCCCTCCTCTCTCTCTCTCTCGCTCCCTCTCTCCCTCTCTCTCTCTTACATCTATCTGTCTCCGCGTGTCTCACTTTCTTTTTGTGTTATTAGAAGATAAAAAAAGGTTTACATTTTCATTTTCTCCCCACATCCCCATCTTAACTTTTACGCTCACCCCCCTTTCTCTCTCTGCCGGCTGCATGTTGCCAATGCGCGTGTGTGCACGCGCGTACTGGCCACCTGCTCTTGAATGCAAACTGAATAATTGATTAGTTTTATTGGTTTTGTTTGATTGTGGCTACATTTTTCTTACGAATATTTTCTCTGTGTCAAATATTGCCACAAATAAAAAAAAAGGCTACACAAAACTGCTAGATTTTTCTTTATGTTGGTCATAATAATTACGATGTTAATAAGCGTGTTAGTGGGCAGTTTGAACAAATAAATGCAAAATAAGTTTTCTCTGTGCTTAAAGGTTATTTTGCATGTAGGAAATGACTCGCCCAGTTTTTTAAAATCTTTTTTTCAACACATCAGATTTTTTTTTAAATTAGATCAAGTCTGCTTTAAAAAAAACTGCTCTTTTTTAAAATGCCCTCTCTTGTTTTCTCTGAAGCAGTGAGTATGAAAAAGTTTGATTATTTTTCATTTTGCTAAAAAAAATGCCGTGTATTGAACATATCACTGTACAGTAAAGTATCTGGGCTCCGCTTGATTAATTATTAGAGAAAAAACACATTCAGTTTAATAATTTAAAAAAAGACTACAAACGCAAATAATACTCGTTTAACATCTCAATGATTGTGTGTTGCAGAAATTGACTTTTAGTGTCCTGTCAGAGGTGTCAGCGCCTCTGGGCCGCCTCTTTATTACAGTTACTCTAACGCCACCTTTTGGCGGATTTAATGCAGGTCACCCAATAGGGCCCATTGTACACTATGCGTGGCCATGACCCACTAGTTTTTAAAATTAGATAGCAAACTGTATGTAACGGAGGATAGGCTGTAGAAAAGTAAAATATCCAGATTCAAGCTCCAAATTAATTATTCTCTCTATTGAATTCTAAAATCGAAATTACAGATAAATGTCCACTTAGTATTTTTAACATCTTAATCCTTAATTAATGAATCAGAGCTATTTTCGCTGCAAGAATCCATATCCATAAAGGCTATCCTTTGAGAAAACAAATATTAGTCCCGTCGAAAAAGAAAAATAAATCTTTAATTGATTCGGAGATGGTAACTGTGTTTTCAGTAACACATGATTCATGAATAAATGCCCTTCAGTCTTTGTTAAATGCATCTTGATGTTTACAAGGACAGTCAAGATACAATAAAGAGTTTTATAAGGCCAATAGCTATTCATCAGGGTGAATAAAAGGTTAATTTGTGACACTTTTAGGCAGCTGACCAAGAAACCCACCTAAAACGCTGCAGACTACCTCAAGTGTTACTTTTATAACTTGTGGTTTTTATTACTGATTATTAAATCAGTGTGTTTGTGTTTGTGTGTGTGTGTGTGTGTGTGTGTGTGTGTGTGTGTGTGTGTGTGTGTGTGTGTGTGTGTGTAAAACATTTATGGCTAATTGTTGACTTTTTGAGCTGACATGGACTCACAGCATTATCTTTAATATTTTTAAAGTGACAAAAATACTACAAATATCTATAATATCTATCGCATAGTGGTACGCAGCTGCTAAGGCTGTGATTTTTATTGCACCTGGAAGCCTAAAAATATGCTGATATCGCTGTAAAAAAAAATGTCCTATTTTACCTGAATGCATTAAGTACTCACTCTAAATGCATATCCATTAAAAGTAAAGTGTATGGTAAAAAATATTTTTGATTACAAGTGAAACGGTTGCAACATCCTAAAACCATTTTTCTTGTTACCATCATTGTTTGAACTACGGCTTCAGCTCTTAACCCCAAAACGAGAAAATTAAAATGGTTCACCCTGCAAGACCAGTGATTTTTTTTATTGATATTATTTCATTTATTTATTTTATCTATTTGTTTTGCACAGCCCATCCTAGTTATCTCAAACCAATCAAAATGACTGTTTCATATAAAACACATTTATAGTAACAATGGATGGATGGCATTTTGTCGTGGCACGTTATTGCATCCTGCCAATAGGCCTAAAGGGGCTATATTTAACGCATTCACCGGGGTGTTTTATTTCCATCAATGTTAATCAGAGAGGGAGGTGATAAATACCCATGACTACTGCAGAGTCATTGGACCCGGGTGTGAATGCCGACTGTAAGCTTTATCATAACAACTAACCAGATGTTGGATGTTTTTCTCCTGTGCAGTGGGGAAAGGGCTCTACATAGGCGCAAGACACACACACTTTGTGGTGCTTTTACATTTCTTCATTGTGTTTATGAATCTTTTTGTGGCTTTGTGTCTCTGTGGTCATTTTGAGTCTTTCCATAGTTGGTACATTCTATTTTGACATTTGACATTTTGTGAAGGCCAAGGGGCCCCTAACACTTTGGGCCCCTGGGTCTGTACCCGGTAGGTCTGTTCACTAAACCATCCATGGACAAAAGAGTAGTCCAAATGTGTCTTACAGCTCAATACACCTCTCCTCTCGTTCAGTATGCTATATGACTTGGACACTTAATTTGCTTTGCTTAGGGGCCAATTTTGTAAAATGACAGGAGGCCAGGGGCCTGTTGCAGCAGCCCCATGCATAGGATTTAAGAACATTTCCATGATTTTAGGACATTTCTAGGATTTTAGAATATTTCTAGGATTTCATGACACCTCTAGGATTTTTTGACATTCCTAGGATTTAATGACGTTTTGAGGATTTTAGGAAATTTTTGGGATTTTAGGATGTTCCTAGGATTTAAGAACATTTCTAGAATTTTAGGATGTTTGGATTATGGGCCATTTTTGGGATTTTAGGATGTTAGGATTTTATGACATTTCTAGGATTTCTGGACGTTTCAAGGATTTTATGCTTTTACATCTTCAATTTTTGATAAACAAGCTGGAACCTTATGTAGCCAACACTCTATGACAGCAATTCACAGTGTATCACTTTATTTTTAAAGTGAGTATCACTGTTATCTAATAATGTTAGTGGCAGTGTCGCTAACTGGTTTTTGAAATATAGTCTGTGAATTTTATAAAGTTATGGGTTTTGATGTTGATGTAGTCAACACACGCCACCAGTGGGTGGCAGAGGCGTCGTGTCATAACCAACTGCAGCAAAGACGAAGAAGAAAAAAACAGGAAGTGGCGTCACAAAGTCCATCCATGTTGTTGACAAATCCAGCCAGCCTGTGCTAGGTGGCATGATATTTCAGTGACATTTTTACTAAAGCTGTTGTTCATAATGAGTTCTCCAGAGGACAGGCATGGGACAAAACGACCCGCGTCTCCAAATGACGTGAGTGAAATGATAAAGACGGGACATAATCCATACAGTAAAGCTACGGGACCCCAAGAAAACGTTATCATCGTGTTAGCCTGATTGCTAGCGCTATTATTCAAGGGATTTAGCGTGAAATTAGGAGCAGGCTTTTATTTGCAGTCCAAACTTTACTTGCATTTTTATGACACAAAACATATATATTATATTGTGTCGTGTCAGATGAGATTATGGTGAACGGGCTCGGGGTAAATGCGTAGTAAGCTTGATAATGTTTTGCTGAAAATGGACCGTTTTTCATAGATGTAATTCACCAAGCAGTGATTACAGGTTACACCGTTATAGTTATTTTTCATTACTAACATTACGCTCTCAGATGTTAATAAATAGCATTAAAACAAACGTGGGGAAGCTGAATTAAGGTGCTAAAACGAAAAAGTGCATCGTGCAGTCACTATCCCGGAATTTGTGTTTTAAAAAAATGTTTAAATTAACTCTTTCAGGTGAGTTGTAACTGCAAATTGTGTGCACAGTTGATGAATGCATTAAGGACAGGTATGCTGTTGTAAAGAAATATCATCAGTAAATTTCGTTGTGCAGGATTAAGGGCGATATGGTGGCAGAAATGGAATATAATGCAGGAGGGGCGGGTTTTTTTTACTGTATACTTTTCTGAAAAAAATAAATCATTGTGTTTTCGTACCTCAAAATGAGCCTTTTATATCCACTTAGTGGCTCCTCACCCAGAGGTTGTGGTGTTGCACTGCCTTGTTTCCACATTAGTCCAGAAAGGAAAAGCCCAAATGTGTTTGCCACCATCTTCATCAGTTCCTCTGCAACAAGCAGTGACGGAAAATGCAGATTTTGTTTTAACGTGTAACAGCTTTCTTCCTTGTTTTTGCTGGTGACAGACAAACATTTTGAGAAATGAGAGCTCCTAACTTCACCGAAAAATTCTAGCAAGGAGTCTTAGCTTAGGAGAGATTCAGGAAACGTTTCAAAGCAACTCTATACAAGGAAGGGGCAGAAAATGTAAACTTAGTGAGGAGATGTGGTCGACCCCATTGACAAGGTATGACACAGGTGTGATTGGTTGTCAAGGACACGCCCCTTTGTGAGCCTGCAAAGTGTGGACACCTAGTGGAATTCAAATTAATTGTCTCAACATGAGACAAAAGCACCGTTTGAGATCACACTGCTGCACTGTAGCATTTTTATTTTTGCAAATATGTTGTCATCACTTTAATTCTGTAATTCACCTTAATTATACTGTTATTGCTTCAGGTGGGAGATGTGAGCACATCTCTAATGAGATTGACCACAAGCATTA
Organism: Plectropomus leopardus; assembly: GCF_008729295.1. Taxonomy (NCBI): domain Eukaryota; kingdom Metazoa; phylum Chordata; class Actinopteri; order Perciformes; family Serranidae; genus Plectropomus; species Plectropomus leopardus. Next base: position 14,853,927 of record NC_056473.1, on the reverse strand, counting down.
TCCCTGCATGATCTAATCTGTGGCGTTTCATTAACTCACCATCTTTCAGCATCTGGAGAATACTTTTCCAACCTCTTTGTCTTTCTGCCGTTTTCTCCTCTGTTGAAGAAACTCTTTAGTCTCTAAAAAGGACGCTTCCCTACTCCTTACAGTTTTTATCCAAGGAGCTCTCTTAAGGGCTAAGATGCTTTGTGAGTAATTTTGACCTTTATCAGGACGTAGTCTTAACTTTAACAGCAAATTCTCACAATGCTAAGAATTTTCTCTGAAATTTTTCACTAGGAGAAACTCTTAGTACTAGGAAGCTGTGTGAATTTGACCGCAGGTCTGTTTGTTTTGAGAGAAGGAAACCTCTGGATAATTCGACTCCCACTAAAATCTCCTGAAAAGTGAACGCAGTCGGAATTGAAATCTGCAGCTCTCACTACTAGATGCTACTAAATCCCCATTATCTTGCACACTGTTCCTATAATTTCCTCAGAATAGAAAACTTGTCTCGACATAACCAGCCAGTGAGAAAAAAGTCAAACTTACACAAAAGCGCTTTCAGTGTGTTAAAATTATCTAATTATAAATTTGTCACTAAAGTTTCACTTATGATTTTCCAGTTTCAACCAGACCTCCTACCTGTTGCTTAATTTTCTAATCATGATTATTATATAGATTAGTGTTGCGGTTTGAGTTCACTTTGTGGCTACAGTATGTCAGTATTTAAAGCTTTACATGCGCTTTTTTCAAAAACAAAAGCTGCTTACACTCTCTCTCTCAGCGGACATACCTCCAAAGAATCACTTAATGTGGTCCTAAGTTTTAATTTTACACTGAATATATCGGAATCACACATACGTATGAGGTCAACCTTGCAATTTCAGTTATCTGATATTGAACAAACGTTTGAGTGTGTGAGTCTCCAGTGGGTGAAGGAATGGCTAGCCCTGTTCAAACAGCCTCTACTATTTTGTAAATATAAAAAAAGTCTAATAGATAAATAAATAAAAATTGAAAAAGGAAAAAGTCATTATCTGATGGCATGAGCATTTAGTTTTTGTTGAGTTCTTCTCTTGTTGTGTGTATGACTCCGAATGATAACGGTTTTTTTTTTACCTTGGCAGAATGGGTCTACACAGTGGGCATCAGCTGATCTGGGAAGCAGCGAAAGGAAGCAGAAGTTTTTACGTTTGATGGGAGCTGGCAAGGTTTGTTTTGCGTATGAGATCGCTATACTTTCAGCGCGCTTTGTTGTGGCCTGTAGTCCATAGAATAAAAAGATAAATAAAACTCAAAAGCTTTGTTTAGCTTGTCCCCGTCACTCTGTAAACTTTCGAGAAGTCTTGACAAATTCTAGTATTTCTAATATGTGTTTTCCAGAGAGAACATACCGGGCGCCTCGTCATTGGCGACCACAAGTCGACATCCCACTTCCGCAGTGGTAAGCTTCTTTGCTTAACGTCTGTAAAATGCTGTATCTGTTTGCTAATGTAAGACATGTCCAAACTACTGTGTCTTTGCCACTTACCCCTGCGGTCTCATCCTTATGCCCAATGCAATTAACCCGGCTTCCCCACTACACATCCGCTGCACAGATCTATCCATGTATGGATAGGCCTGTAATGGCTGGGTGTGCCTGCTGTGACTGGTGTCTCCTCTGCAGGCCAGGAAGATAAGAAGATGAACGAGCAGCTAGAGATGCAGTACCAGCAGAGCATGGATGGGAAGCTGTCAGGCCGGAACCGGAGACACTGTGGCCTGGGTTTCAGTGAGGTGAGGGGGTCATCCAGAGCCAGAGGAGGGGGCAGAAAAAAACAAAAATCAGATTTTAACTTTATCTTGTTAGACATTAAAAAAACCTTTCATGGATTTACCACTTATGGGCTGCATAGACCACTGACTGTTGATTGTTTAACCCTTTACAACCAGAGCAAATTGGCCAAATTGGCCTTTCAAAACATAATAAGGCAATCAGCACAAGAAATGCTTGCAAGATTAACAAGAAATTAGTAAAAGTTACAAGAAAATCATCTGAAAATAAGTGAGTAAAAAACAAACCATATTACCTGAAAAAAACCCCAATAATTACAATGATTTATAAATATTGTTTTCTGGACATTTTTCCCCTTTTTCTTTGTTATTTTGTCATGTTAAAGCTTTTATTTAAAAGCAACAAAATAAGGGTGGGGTTTTTATCAGCAGAAACTTAATACAACTTTTATACAGCCCAAAATGAACATAAAATAATAACATAATGTAGATATCTATAGTGCAAACAGATATGCAAGAGAAAAACTAAACTCCAGACCACAGAGATTCATTTGGAAGCTACAAAGGAACTGACAGCTGAAGTTGCACCATCTTCGGTCGGCGCTGCTCTACATGTTTACACTAAAAATGAAAACACAAAACGGCGTGGCATGGTTTGACTCAGCGCAGCTAAAAGTGCCAATGGAAAAGCCCTATAGATGCCCTGAGAGGTCAAGAGAGTTCAAATCTTACAAGACAGGAACAGGGATTAAGTTTTTGATATGTTTAGTTAGGGGCAACACGCTCTTTTCATCTTTTATGTTGTCTTTAATGTGTCAAACTATGTGTGCAGAGCAGGGTGTGGCTGGCAAAGAGCACATGCACTGTAATGTTTTTTTATGCAAGTAATACTCAAACAAAAAGGCAATTTCATTTCCAAAGGTGTCCTTAAATTACTCTCTCCTTTAATTAAAAAAAAATTCACAAAAGTAGGACCAGCTGTTGACACTCTAGGATTTCAAAATGTCTTGTTGTCAGCAGAGAGAAGTTTAAAAAGAATAACAAAATTCATCTTCTAAAATATTTTCTGTTTTTCTTACCCACAGCCGGACCCACAGCCAGATTCATTTCCCTCCCCTGAAGTGGACAGTCAGACAAAAGCCACAGAGCCAGAGAAATCCACCAGTGAAGAAGAACGCACAGACGCCCAGGACGCAGGCAGCGATCCCACCCCAAAGGAACAGATCTCAGACCAGGCCAAGCCCAGCTCAGACACTAGGGATGACGAACGGAAACACAGCTATAAAATGGCCTTTGTGAAGTCGGCGTAGGGCAGAGGGGGCGTGTACGGGGAGGAATTAGGTTTTGTAATCTTAAATTTGTACATTTTGTTGTTTTTTTGTTTAACTATAGGCGAACATCCAGCAGTTTAATCCTTTTTACTGTGTAGAAATGAGTTCTCCATGTGAGCACTCACTTATCTTTGAGGCGACGACCTGAGGCCAGATGTATGAAACTCTGTGTAGAAAGTAAAACTGTGTGTACACACAGATGCAGAAATATGCATTCTTTTCAACAGATTTTTAAAGCGGTGTGCACATCTGATTCTGTTTTAAATTTCAGTCATAGTGGCGCTGGGCGCACGGGCGTAAGCCTCATATCGACACCCCCAGTTCACCATAAATGGATCTAGAAACACCCTTAAACATCCGTTTGCGTATTGACACGAGCCGCCATCCACTATTCATTTCGCCTGTCAGTGAGGAATATGGTAAAGAAAGTGCAGTTTCACCGCGTTGCATCGGCAAGCTTCACCAACGGTGCCGGAGCAGCTGTCAACATGCGCAGTATTAAATGTCAGAGGGATTCATTATTATCAGTTACTCGTTCATAGTGCTTATGTTGAAACTGACTTTACAAAATGCACCACATGATAAAATGAAACAATCACTAACAGGGAGATGAATGTAAATGAAAATAATCCTGAAATGTATCACTCATACGTAATTTAAGATTAACTTAACGAATGCGCCCTTGATTGACATTTTACAGAATGCAGGGTAAGCTGCAAAAAATTAAACATAACAATCTGAAGTTGGCAAACAACCTTAAAACATTGTGTTCCATCTCTCATGTTATATTTAATCTTCTGATCATATTACCCGCAGCTACCTCAGCTAAAACCATGTGTAGGCCTGCTCTGAAGAATGCGTGAGGTGCGCACATCCTCACAGCACATTCTTCCTTTAGTTAATACCAGTTTATGTTTGGGAAAAGGTGTACACATGGTTTTTGTGCGCACACACACACACATTTATGCATCTGGCCTCTGAAGTCTACGGTGTTAGAGAATTAAGCCTGCAGGCTCAAACATCAGCTTTTGGTTGAGTGGTGTTAAAAAATGTCAAATTAAGATGGCAAATTGTCCCATTTTTCTTTTGTTTGAACATTTCAGCAGTCACTGCATTTGCCATGTATTGTTTTGGATGAAACTGGATTGCTTTGTCATTCAGCATGATTGATATACACACTGTAAATTGTGTGAATTCTTGTTTTAACCAATAAAGGGAAGTGCCAGTTGTAATTTTTGCTGTTAACACCAGAACTACAGTTGCATGCAGACAACAGGAAGGGGTTTCTATGTAAGACTGTGTCATCATTAAGTGTCCTCGTAGATAGATTAAGTAAATTTGCAGTGTGACTGTTTGGTGCAGAAAGCTGTGCGAGTCAGGATAGACATTTGTAATAACTGCAAGACAACTTATTTAATCAGGGCTTTTGTGAATAAGACTGCAGCAATTCTGTATCAAGGGAACAGTTAACTGTATCCCGCAGGGGAATAAATTGGCCAGAAAATCCTTTTATATGAAATGTGTCCAAAAAGTTAAATAATCCAAAATGCACTGAAGCCCTCATTGGATACCATGTCTAGCTAGGCCTTAAAAGAAATAATTTTAAGAGGTACAAGAAAATTACCTGAAAACTGGAGGCGTGGGGGAGGGGGGGATAAGAAAGAAAAATTTAAAAATGGGAATGACCCAGAGAAAGTGGTTAAAAATTGTAATAATTCTGTAACATAATTTTAAATGTAACTATGATAATTAGCTGTAAATACCCCCCCCCCCCAAAAAAAAAAAAAATATTTTTTTTTTCAAACCTACTTATCTTCTTGCAATTTATAGTTGCTTATGCTTTTGAAAGAAATTGCACCAATAAGCCCAGCTCCTTGTAAAAGGCGTCTGAAGCAGCACATCAAGAAAAGTGATTTCAATACAGCTTTCTAAGGGTTAACTCAGTACATAATAGATGTGGGACTACATTTTAATCGCCGAGGAAAAGTCCCGAGTTACACAAGGCCCCCCCCCGGCCCCCCCCTTAACGGTTAACCCTCCCACCCGGGCTGAACGACGGGGGCAAACAACCGGGCCCGTCTGGCTCGGCCGGTCGGACGAAGTTACTAACACACAGCAGGTAAGACTCCTGTTGTTCCTGCATAAAGAAATGGCGCATGTTAATATTTGTGGAATAGTTCTGAAGTAATTTGCTGTGTATATCAACAGCATGTTGGCTGCGGTCATTTCCTTAGGTCATGCGTAACAGAGCTGAATTTTTTATCTTTATTTGCAGCAATGCCGGAGGTGTAGGTAGTTACAAAGCGATTTTCATGGAGTGAATCTCCTTTTAAATACTTAAACTGAGCACCTGCGAGCAAAAAGATTAAGTTAACGTCATAAAAGTGAACGCATTAGGCACATATTAAGTCAGAACTTTAACGACAGGAAACCGAAACCGCGACACACCTTAAACGCTGTGACATCTCCGCTAACATAACAAGAATTTACTCAATGTGTAACCTAAAAGTAAGATTTCTGGTTTGGATAAATGTTTGAATGTGGGTCGTGCGTTTATAAGTGAGGAAAGTTTCCGGATGTGAATTTACCAAAGGATGAAATGGTTTCTGCCTCCTGCGGAATACAGACATTTAAGGGGCATTAAGAGGCTGAACTAAATTATAATGTGAAACACTGAAGGGGGTGATGAGTCAACTACACAGGTCATGTGACTTCATGCAAATATTCCAATATATACTCATCATAGGTATCAAAATCCAACATGTAACCCTACGTCAACAAAGTCGATGGCCATGACATAGGTGTTGTTTTTTTATTTCATGTTTTTTTATACTTTGGGTGGACTTTTGTTTTAGAAAATTGTTATTTATGGATGATTTTATATGTTCTTGTTGAAATAAATTAATGGCATTTTCAAATCTTAGATAATTAGGCATTCAATGTCTGTATCCTGGAGGATGCATTACACAGATAAGGGTATAAAATCAGCAACAATCACTCATAGATATACTTATGTTTTAGGACTTTTCTCTACAGATATTAATTATAAAAAGGTGTGAAACACTGATTGGTGTTTATTTTTTATTCTCATTGTTTTGCTGCCTGATGGTTCATCAGATTTACACTACTACACTGTACCAGACAAATTATCACACTACTAATCAAAACTATCCATTAACGGATATTGATAGTGTAGGAGCACCACAGTGAAGATGTAAGTATAAAAACAGGAATTAAATGGGGGTTTTTGTTGTTACATTTTTAATTTATTATTAAGAATAGATTTTTGTCAAGCATTCAGATTTTTTTTCACTTTTTAAAAAACTTATCATAAAAGAAAAATGGCAAATATCTTGTTAATAAAATGTTTTAGAAGTTGGCATATTAACTACTGAATAAAGAGGAAAGTGTTGAATTTATACCCTAAATGAGCAATATATCTCAAGAGACAATTTATAAAATCTTGTTATTTAGGCAAGATACATAAGAAAGAATCAATTAACTAATTTTCCAAAATATTTATATGCCTATTTAAGGGTTAAGATAAGAGTAAATCTATTTGCATGACTGTGAAATCCATAATCTTCTATTGATATGCAACATGTGCATACATACTGTGCCTGCTTACTCTCACTGTCCTCTGTTTTGTTGCACACTTTCATGTAAGGTCAAACAGATTTTGCCTGGCAAAGTTTACATGTTACACAAGTGTGGCACAATGCAGAGGATGTCAGGATGGATGTGGGCAGGGTGGCAGCTGTCACTACAGCTCTTTGCATTGTCCTGCAGTCACGGGGTGATATTTTGCTGTGCAGCCAGAACAACAAAGAGCTAGACCTACTTCATGAGTGTAGTTTAATCCTATTTTCTTGCTCAAATTGGCTGGACAAAATAAATCTGACTTTTGTGTTTTATTTAGTGTAACTGTTTCAACATATTGTCCCAATTACAAAGGTTGACATTCTTATTCACAGTGAATTTGACAACTTGATTTTACTTTAAAACATTAGGAAAGCGATTGCTTGGAAAAAGGTAAGAAGATATAACTATTAATCTTAAATTATGTTCACTTTATATCTAATCATTAGGTTTACTTAAAATTTAGTTGTGTTTGCTGAATTTTGTGAAGTTGTTGCAACTTGAAAAAGACAAGTGAAATTAACTTTCTATGTGTTAGCAACTTCTGTAAACCAAGTCTACTGTGCCCTATATCTGTATTCTGCTGGCTGCAAATCCTATTATATAATCAGATTTGTATATTTTTAAACATGTTAACAAAGCAGAACTTGCAGCTCTCCTAACTTCATCATAAGCAAATTCAGTTGTCATTTTTAAGTTGCAACAACTTCACAAAATTACACAAATATACAATAACAACTAAATTTAACATTTAGATATAAAATCAGCTGTTTTATTTACTTACCATTTTCAAGGCAATCTGTCTCCTAGATCTTTTTTTAAGTAAGATACACTTATCAGACTTAAAAGTGTTGTAGTATGTCTGTCCTCAAAATGATTTTAGTGATTTAAGACATGTCTCATTCTGCAGGCATCCATCACCTTTTACAGATGTACAACTTGAAGGTCCAGTTTGGTGAGTTGAATTTTGAACATGGTTTTAACACTGTTATCTGGGAACATTTGAAATGTTTAGACTTATAAGTAATGCAGCCCCTACAATCATATTATTATCATTATTGTGACTATAGGAGTATTTAAAGATAAAACAAACCTTCTCACATATTGAACAAAATTAAAATGAACTGAGTTTAACCACTGTACAAACTGTCTCTAAAAGAAACAAAATAGGGTAAAAACTTCAAAATGGATGCTGTTGAAGAGCCTGAAAACTATCCTGATGTGCCACAGCTCCCTGCCTCATCCTGCCTGTCCAGAAAAAGTGATGTCTCCATGGAGATTCGTAATGACATCACTAAAGAAATGGTTGATGGGTACATACAAGTCTGTTGTGCATTTAGCTGTGGTAGCTATGCTGGATGAAATATCTCGGCAACCATTGACGTCTGATTACATTTCCATGAAAACTGATCCCTAATGTACGAAAGCATCCTGCTGCCAATGCCAGAAACAAAAAAACAAAACTGACCAGTATCAGGTAATAACAAGAAGTTTCTTGTTAAGAAAATCTTTTTTTTTTTTTTCACGTTTTAACATGTTTTCATGTTATAACAAGATATTTTCACATTATTACATTATTCAAACTTACAACAACAAACATTTCTTGTTACAATATACTTTTTATCTGGTTGTATTTTTTATGTCATAACATGATAATTTATTGTTATAACATAAAGCATGTTACATCTTAATTGCTTATCTTATTGTGTTAATAAGGGACTCATGTTTAAATGAGGAAATGGTATCTGTCAAAGCTGATATTTGGCCTGCCTCTCTGCATCACCACACCTCAAACTGCCATCGAAACAAACAACCATTTATTCATGAAAAAAACATAAGTAGCTTCTTAAGTCTCATCACCATCGCAATTTTACTGCTGTACTGAACGCTCCACAACTCCAACCAGTGAAAGGGATACATAGATCAAATATCCGATTTCCCGTTTATAATTATGTTCATCGATTTTGGACCATTTTAGTTTAATAAATTAGGTTTCATAAATTCATCATCCACACTGAAACTTCAGTTGTTTTTAAGCAAACACAAGAAAGAGAGAGAGAGGGAAAAACATCAAATAACATGAAACATATCTCGTTACAAGGTAAATAGTATCTCGTAATAAAAGGAAAAGTTTCTTGTTATAACGTGATAAGTTTGTATGATGTAATAATGTAAACATGTCATGTTATAACTTCAATATATCTTATTAAACATGAAAAAACGTTATAATGAGAAACTTGTTAATTCATGTAATTACCCGATACTGTTAAGTTTTATTTATTTATTTTTTTTTTTTTCCCTGGTGTGGCAGCAGGACGCTGCTGTACTAATGAGAACAAAATCTCCTGAATTTGTCTTGTCTTTCTTATCAGCTCAGGTGATTTTGACAGATCCAACTTGCCCTCCTCATCCTGCCTGTCCATGAAAAGCGATGCCTCCATGGAATATCCTCTTCACTTCTCTAAAGAAGTGGCTCATGGGTACATACAAGTCTGTCGGGGTTTACCTGTGGGAGCTTTGCTAAGTTAAATATCTTGATAATCATGTACATCTGGCATTTCCATGAAAACCAGCAGAAACTTAATGAGAATAAGATCTTCTGACTTTGACTTGTCTTCCTTTCTAATCAGCTTGCCCTCCTCATCCTGCCTGTCCATGAAAAGCGATGCCTCCATGGAATATCCTCTTCACTTCTCTAAAGAAGTGGCTCATGGGTACATACAAGTCTTTGTGGTAGCTATGCTAAGTTAAATATCTTGATAACCACTGACATCTTCATTTTCATAAATCAAACTTGCCTTGTGTGTCCAGTAGAAGAGTTACCATCATGAAAACACATCATGACCTCACCAGAGAACATAGTGAGAGGTACATAAAGTCTATTCTGCTTTTCAGTCAGTTTTTCTTTTGTTGGTTACACTTGTTAACCTATGTATTTGAATTATTCATATGTAGTTTAAAAAACTATTTTGGTCAAAATGTTCCCTTTAAGTAAACAGACATGGTTGCAGCAATGTAGCTCTCAAGAATGAAAAATTGGCAAAAAGTCAAAGTAAAACATCTTGTTGACTGAAAAACATGAAAAACTGATACAGATACTTATGGTTCCCAGAGGATGAATCCTAATGACTTAAGTGATGACACTTAACATCACAAATGTTATGTGCTCTTCAGTTGACCAGGTGGTTGACTTTCACTTTAATTCTGGCTGGAGATACTGTTTACAAAGAGCAATTGACAATTATGCCTTTAAAAACCTTGACGTAAACTATAGAAGCATTCCTTATACTTGAATGTTGCATCAATTCATTGTCAATACTCTATTAAAATGGGCTGAATTTGAGCACACTTGATTAATCTGAAAATATCATTTTTCTCTATTTATCTCAAGGGACCAACATGACTGGTCAGAATTGGCAGAGATGGATGGAAACGCCATATTTAAGGTAGGTTATGTGTCTGTCTTTACAGAAATCATAAAGCCTTATGGTATCTGTGTTTGAATCAATTTATGTATACCTCCGCATCGCTGATAGTTGTGGCCGGAGGCATTATGTTTTATGGTTTTTCTGTCTGTTCCATTCTTGGGAACTCAGTATCTCAAGAACACCATGAGGGATTTTCTTCAAATTTAGCACAAAAGTCCACTTGTGCCAGGCAGTAAACTAATTAGAATTTGGTGGTCAAAGGTCACTGTGACCTCTGCTATCTCAGTCTCATGAATGCAACCCCGCAAGAACATCGAGGGGTTTCTTACAGCTTGGCACAAACGTCCACTTGGACTCAAGAATAAACTGATTAGAATTTGGTGGTCAAAGCTCAAAGTCTCTGTGACCTCTCAAAGCAGAATTTTGTCCATACCTCAAGAATTCATACCCTAATTATGACAAAATTTAACAGAAATGTCTAACAGGATAAAATGATGACCTGATCAACTTCATTATGACATTATAATGTTCCATAAAAAGACTTTTTTAGCCATTACGCAACGTTCGATTTCCGTAACGGAAGGGGAGACATTTGGTCAGATGCTGAATCGTTGACACTAATCTTGAAACTGAGCTGAATGTGTAGATCTTCTGTGCTGCCAATGGGAAGATGTGTTTAAGGCATCCATTTTTTCACAGACATGATTTTGAAATGTAACTGCAACTTGGCTGGTCCGCAGAGGCATAAAACCATGAGGCAGTAATTTAAGGGTTTTTTGAGAATAAGCTAGTCCAAGCTAACTATGATATAAGCCTTTACTTGTTCTGATTTCTACATTGCAGTTGGTGGAAGAACACAGCATAAACATTTTGCTGAGTGAGCTGAAAAGATATAAAAGGATGCTCTTTCCACATCTATCACAATCTCCTGAGAGTGAAAAGCAGGGCAAAAACTGTTTGACTACTGAAGATAAAAAGCAAGACAGCAGTGCCAGTGAGGGCGCTCTGAAGATTGCACTACATGTCTTAAATAAAATGGACCAAAGAGAACTTGCTAACACACTGGAGAAGCGTAAGTAGAAAAACACAATGTCTGATATGTTACGCTTGTATCTTATGTTTGAAGAAAATTTATATATTTGGTGTTTTTACCAGAATGTTGATAAGGAAAGAAAATTAACTTTGCACTGCCAAATGAACATTTAAGACAAAAGTCAGTTTGAGGTTTCTGCATTAAAATGAATGAACACGCATCATTTTGTTTTCTTTGCATAACTAGACATTTATGGTGAGCTTGATGTCTGCCAGCGCAAACTCCGACACAGACTGAAGAATTTGAATACATTTATGAGGGAGTGGCACAGCACGGGACCCAGACACTTCTCAACAAGGTGTACACTGAGCTCTACATCACAGAGGGAGTCAGTGGGACTGTTAATAATGAACATGAGGTCAGGCAGATCGAGACTGCAACCAGGAGGCGAGCGACAGAAGAGAAGCCGATCAAATGTGAAGACATCTTTCAGCCTCAGCTCGGACAAGACAGATTCATCAGAACCGTGCTGACTCAAGGAATCGCTGGCATTGGAAAAACGATCTCTGTGCATAAATTTAATCTGGAATGGGCAGAGGGAAGAGTTAACCAGGATGTCCAACTCCTAATTAATCTTCCATTTCGGGAGCTGAATCTGATGAAGGAGTGCGACTTCACACTGACACAGCTTCTTTACAATTTTCTCATAGAGGCAAAAGAATCAGGAATTTCGGATTTTGGCAAATACAAGCTTGTGCTGATATTTGATGGGTTGGATGAATGTCGGCTTCCTCTGGACTTTGACCGCAACGAGCGCTGCCGCAGTGCCTCAGAGCAGGCTTCAGTGGATGCACTACTGACAAATCTCATCCAGGGAACCTGCTGCCCTCTGCACTCATCTGGATTACCTCCAGGCCTGCAGCTGCAAATCGCATTCCTGTTGATCTCATTGACCGTGTGACAGAGATACGAGGGTTCAACGACCCCCAGAAGGAAGAGTACTTCAGGAAAAAAATCCCCGATCAAGACATGGCTGAAAGAGTCATCTCACATGTCAAGTCAACCAGGAGCCTCCATATCATGTGTCACATACCAGTGTTCAGCTGGATGTCTGCCACCGTTCTGCAGAGGATCTTAGAAGACACAGAAAAGAGAACAGAGGTGGATGCAATCACAGGAGAAATGCCCAAGACTCTGACACAAATGTACACGTATTTCCTGGTATACAACTCCTTGATCAGAACGCAAAAGTACTCAGCAGGACAAGTAGCATCTGAAACACAGTCCCAGATGAAAATCGATGAAGAGATGATCCTGAAGCTTGGAAAACTGGCCTACGAGCACCTGATGAAGGGCAACATGATCTTCTATGAAAATGAACTGAGTGAGTACAACATCAGCATCACTGATGCGGCAATATATTCAGGAGTGTTCACGGAGATCTCGAACAACGATTTCGGATTACATCTGGAGAGGGTCTACTGCTTTGTGCATCTCAGCATTCAAGAGTTTTTTGCTGCCATGTACATTTTGCACAGAATTCATCTACTTCAACCAGAACCTGCTGGAACAACAAGAAACCATCACTGTCCAGGAGGCTCCCAGCGACATGAACGACCTTCTCAAGAGTGCAGTGGATAAGGCCTGGCAGAGTGAGAACGGACATCTGGATCTTTTCCTGCGTTTCCTTCTCGGCCTCTCACAGACATCCAATCAGACTTTGTTGAAGAGAGTTCTGACCACAATGAAGAGCAGATCACCAAGAAATGAGGATATTGCTGAGTACATCAAGGAGAAGATCAGACAAAATCCCTCCACAGAAAGATGCATCAATCTCTTCCACTGCCTCAGTGAGCTGAACGATCAGTCTCTTTTGGAGGAAATCCAGAACTACCTGAGCTCTGGTAGTTTGTCAGAGACCCAACTGTCACCTTTACAATGGTCTGCTCTGGTCTTTGCATTGTTGACCTCGAAGGACGAGTTCGATGAGTTCGACTTGAGGAAATATTCAAGGTCAGAGGAGGGTCTTGAGAAGATGTTACCAGTGATCAAAGAATCCAAAGTAGCCTTGTGAGTAGAGAAAAATCGATCATGTTTGTCTGTCTATTCTTGCATGAAAAAAAAGAATCTGCCTTGTTGCCAAGGTAAGCTAATGGTCTGTGGGGTTCATTTGGCAACCATCTTAAATTGATTTGCACACAAATAGCAAAAAATGCCAGTTTTCTTAACTTGTGAATCAGACAAGATACAAAGACAAAACAGACCAATTTTCATATTATTTTGACACCAGATATCATATAGAAGGATCATTTACATGACACAACCACTCATTCACTGTAAAAAAAAAAAACAGGCAAATTACCCATTTTTAGCATAACCTCTGCTGTGGAAATGAGGAGTATCTTAGCAGATAGCTCCCATCTTCTCTCCAGCCAGTTTGAGCTTTTGAGCTCTGGGATAACAGTTGGACCATTGAATGAAATTTGAAAATACTGAAATTAAATCTGACATCGAGAAGCTTGTGCCATCTAGTGTTTTCCATGTGATGCTAATGTTTTGATTTGTTTTTTTTTAAGGCTTAAAGAATGCAACCTCACAAACAAAAGCTGCAAAGCACTTGGAGCAGTTCTAAGCAATTCATGTCTGAAAGAGTTGGACCTGAGTGATAATGATCTGCAAGACTCTGGAGTAAAACTTCTGTCTGCTGGACTGGCAAGTCCAACATGTCAGCTGGAAAAACTGAGGTTTGTAGAAGAGTGATGAGGAAGGCTATCAATGACAGACAGGAAGCTGAAACAAACATAACACATGGCCAGTTCTAATCTACTGAATAACATTTTCTATTGAATTGTGCGAGTGACAATTAATTAGTTTTTCTTTTAAATTTCAGGCTTCCGTTCTGTGGAGTCACAGAGATTGGCTGTGGCTATTTGGCTACAGCGCTGAGGTCCAACCCTGCGCACCTGAAAGAGCTGGATCTGTGTTACAATTATCCAGGACAACAGGGGATGGCGCTGCTGTCCTGTTTACAGAGGGACATGGAAAAACCTCACTGTTAGGTATAATTCCGAATTAAACATCCCAAGTTGTTTTATTTTTGTTCTGTAAACCAGTTTAGCACTTTGTACTTATCAAATCTCCTTTGATTTTTCTCAGCTTAAACGACAATGCAGAGTGCTACTTGAAATCAGCTCTCAAGAAATGTACGTTTTTTTTTATAAACAAATCGATGACAATTTTTCATACATTGCCTATACTGTATATATTTTTATACATATTACAATGTTTCTCATTTGTGTTTCATCAGATGCGTGTGAGCTTACTATGGATCTGAATACTGCCAATTCACACCTGTCTTTCTCTGAAGACAACAAAAAAGTGACGCTAATGGAAACAGCTCAGCCATATCCTGACAACCCAGAGAGATTTTCAGACTGGGGACAAGTTCTTAGTAAAGAGGGCTTGTCCTCTCGTTGCTACTGGGAAGTAGAGTGGACTGGGGATAAGACGGGTATAGGAGTAGCTTATAAAGGAATAAAAAAGGAAAAGCAAAAGGCACTGAAGGTATCATTGGCTACAATAATCAGTCCTGGAGTCTGCGCTGCTGTCACAGCAAATACACAGCCTGGCACAACAGTGATGCAACCACAGATATCCCCCAAGTCTTGGACTCCAAAAGGGTGGGGGTGTTCTTAGACTGGTCGGCTGGCACTCTCTCCTTCTATGCTGTATCATCAAACACCATGACTCATCTGCATACTTTCCACACTAAATTCTCTGAGCCAGTGTATCCAGGCTTCAGGCTGGGGTATGCCGATGCCTTCTTAATTCTATGCCAACCCGACTCTTAAATACCCACAAATATTCAATGTATATGTTCATTAAGCATGAACAGACTAAATGAAGGCTGGAGGGGGGGGTATTATTGCAAACATCATGGTAAAAAAAGGGATTTCAGAAGGTTTTAGATCTGTACTTCATGTTCCTCTCAAGTTACTTTTATAGCAGAAATCTCCCTGTGTGACAGTTAAGTGTATATTTTGTAGAAAACACCTTTAAAGAAATATTTTAGCTTCTTTATTTTCCTTTACGCTGTAAGACAGCTTCTCCTCTGCACGCAGAAATGAAGTCACTGCTACTGCTGATAGCTGCTTCATTCTGCCAACAATGTTCAAATAAGCAATCAAATACAAAAGTGCCTTCAAAATGAATAGCAATAGCATGAGATTATTTATCCTGTCAGTCTGTGTTGTACTTTATGACAAAAAGTGTTTTTGAGTGTACTGTGAGAAACGGATGTATTATTTTTATTTTACTTGATATTTATTTTCTGTAATGATTAAACGTTTTCAATGTTTTTATCATCATCCATATTCTATTGTAATGTATTATAGCTGACTGACAGGAGTGTGATCGTTATCTAGAAAATATGCAGTAGACGTTAAACAAACATGTCAAGTCAAACCATGTAATAAAAAAATGATTCATGTCAATCATCCCTGTTGTATTCTGAACATGTTGGCATTAGCTTTTATTCACTCATAAAAATACAGACCACACTGCATAAAGGCTAACTGCAGATGAAAAAGAAAAGTTATTCACTTGTGTTATAAATCATTGTTGCCTAAATGTGCAGTTTAAGTGCAGAAAGCAAGAACTCAATTTAAAACTACAAATCAGACTCTTAAGAAGTGTGTGTCTTTTTCTCACTCTTGAAAACAGATTTCTTACAAGTGAATCTAGCAACTGCTGAAATACAAAAGAATAACTTGGGGAATTCTTCAGTTAAGAATCCTTAGTTACAAAGCCATCAACCATGTCCATAAAGAAGGCGGATAGTATGAATAATGTAATGCAATGATTGAAAGGCTACTTAAACCATATGATGACACTTAAAATTTTTCTGATCACGTTTGAATAGGTACAACTATTTTGATGGCCAAGATGATTAATAATTAACCCTTTGAAACTTGAGAAAGGTGGCTTTATTTCTTTCAAAACCATTGGAAAAGGTAATGAGATACTTAAGAAGAAATTACCCCAAAATTAGTGAGAAATTAAAAATTAAATTAAAAGTTACAAGTTACCTGAACATTAGTGAAAAAAAAATAAATATAAAAATGAATGAGGAAATTACCTGAAAAGGTGCTTAATAATAATAATAGTTCTGTAACATATTTTTAATCATGATCACATTTTAAAACTAATCATGATTGTTGTGAACACCGTTTTCTTGAAAATTTCCCCGTGGTTTTTTTAAAAAAAATGTTCTAAAACAACAGAATCCTGCATTTGACGGGAAACTTCTTGCCAAGTTGCTCATTGCCTTTTTTCTCGTTTTAGAAAAAGAAATGTAAGGAGTGAAAGACATTTGAATGCAGCACAAGAAAAGTGATGTTGATTCAGGTTTCAAAGGGTGAAAATTTAGCGTTCATTTTTAACGCCACTAAAAACGTATTTGAGTCACACCAGAAGACTGAATGCAATGTGGCTGATACATTTTCACCACCTGACCCACCCAAAACATGTGAGGCAGGCGTCATAGCATCGCTCTCGGCCCCTTCACAGAAAAATCTAGACTGTCTGGCTTGACTGGCTGGGCGAAGTAACCAATACGCTGGAGGTAAGAGTCATATTCTTTTTGCACAAAGAAATGGAGCATGTTAAATGGATTTTACATACTGATGGAATGAGTTTTTCACTAGTTTGCTGTGAAGATCAACAACAGGTAATTGCGGTCATTTCTAAAGTCGAAAGAAAATGGAAATGTTAATCTTTCTTTACTGCATTTTTGGTACGCAACCGTAATAGTACAAAGCGCTTTGGATGGAGCCCACAATGAAGTGCACCTGCTTTTAGTTACTTAAACGGAGTACCAGCAAGCAATGAGATCAGAGCACGTTCATCTTCAGTCAAACAGGACTTGGCTTTGCAAAGTTTACACCGGTATGTAGCTCTGTGCTCTCTCTGTGAATCTGGCTTGTATTTTTTGCTGTGCAGCCAAAAGTACAAAAAGCTACTGAATGGGCATGGTAAATCCCACCATTTCACTCAAACATAGCAGTTTATTTAGAAGCCTATAATTATTGTCTAAACATAATTTTCCCAATACTATGTGTTAGATAAAAGGATCCTTTATGAGTCCCACAGCTGGGAGATTTGCATCATTACAGTAGGGGATAGTAAAAAACAAGAAAAAATGTTTTTAAAAAAAGCAATATCATCAAAAGAAGAAAAAGTAAAATATAATTATTGGTTGAATTGCTGAATTCACAGTATTGCACATATAAAGTATAGATATTGCACAATGCAGCATATACTGATATTGCATGTGAGTGATAATTTTTGATTTTCAGTTTTGGTGTACGTGAACTACCACTGGGAGCAGCGTTGATTGTAAAGTTAAAGAGATACTTTACTGATATTCAATCAGCTTTGTTTCAAAACAGTGTGGGTAGTATGTGCAGATGAACTGTGATAAACCTCCCTGTGATGGCCAGATAACCCCACCCCCCAGCAAAACTCCACCATATGACTCAGATTGATACAAAACATGTCATCTGTGAGAGTTTTGTCGGCTCTCCTGGGCTGTTGCTCAAACTACAGGCTGTACTTAAGAATTTGTGTACTGCCCACCATCTATGCTGCCATCGCAGACACAAAGTATATTTGAATTGCATCAGACAGACCCGCCCCTCTTTCTATGTCTCTCAAACTCGGACCAAAATCCAATCAAATTTTAAAACTAGACAGTGCTGATCGAATCAAGATCATGGAACCGCAAGACCTTTGTCGTGTCTAAAATGCTCTTGGAAATAAATTTTAGTGCTGTGTTTAGCTGTTACAACAAGTTTGCAAACAGAAAGTGGGCCCCATACCGCTCCCTGCACAGTGAAAACGGAGGCCAAAAACACTGAGATCAAACGATAAAACTAACACTGGAGAAATCTTAAGACATGATTCTCACAGTGCTCCGAGCCTTTTCCAGGTAAGAGAGGGATCTGTGTAGGAAACCCTTCATACAACTGCATTTCTGTCCCAATAGTAATTCATTAATAATAATAAAGACAGTTCTTATTTTGTAGGCGTCTGTGCTCTTTTCCAGATGATGGTCTACTTTGGTGAGTTGAATTTTTGACATCTATGTTTAATGCAGCTACCTGGAAGCATTTAAAATGTTTACACTTCTAGGTAATACAGCACTAATGAGTATGTCAACTATAACTTTTGTGTTGAAGAGCAAACAAATATTCATACATGCTGAACAAAATCAAAATGTAAACAATTGAGTTTAACCACTGTACAAAATTATCTCTTAAGCATATTAGGGTAACACCTTCAAAATGGACTCTGCAAAAGAGACTGAAAATTATCCTGATGGGACACACATGGCTGCCTCATCCTGCTTGTCCATGAAAAGTGATGCCTCCATGGAGATTCCTCTTCACTTCTCTAAAGAAGTGGCTTATGGGTACATACAAGTCTGTTCTGGGTTTAGCTGTGGTAGCTGTGCTAGGTTACATGACTTGATAACCAGTGACATCTGATATTATTTTGAAAACTTGCAGATGCCTTGTGAGAAAAAACCCTCTGACTTTGACCATTCTTTCTTTTTCAGCTCTGTAGAATCTGATAAATCCATTAAAAGTGCCTTCTCCCAGTAAAATACATCATGACTTCACCAGGGAATGTACTGAGAGGTAAAGTCTGTTCTGTTTTTCAGTCCATTTTTATTTGGCTTGATTATAGACATGGTTATAGCATTGTAGCTCTCAACAATTAAACGTTGGTAAAAAGTCAGTAAAAAATCATATTGACTGAAAAACATGAAAAATCGATACAGATACAAGAGGATGAATACTAATGATTTAAGCAATTACACTTAGCATCGCAACTTTATTGTAAAGTGTTATGTCCTTTTCGTTGCAGTTCAATTGACGAGGTGGTTGACTTTCAGTGTAACTTTGGCTGGCAATACTGTTTACAAAGAGTAACTGACAATTCCTCTACAGTGTGCCTTTAAAAATCTTGATACAGACTACAGAAACACTCCTTATATTTGCATGCTGCATAGACAATATTCTGTGAAAAACGGACTGAATTTTAGCACACTTGATTCATTGTAAAATAACAGAATTCTCTATTTATCTCAAGGGACCAACATGACTGGTCAGAATTGACAGAGATGGATGGAAATGCCATATTTTCGGTAGGTTATGTGTCTACTGAAATCACAACGTGTTAACTACATAGCATCTGTGTTTTGAATCTTTTTTTATTATTAATAATTCTTTATTTTTATGCCTCTGTGCTAGCAATAGCTAATGGATTTTTGTGGTCATGATTCAAAAGACAAAGTCATTGTAAGCACCTCTTTCTCATTTCTTGTAAATGCAATATCTTCAGAACATCTCAAGGGATTTCCTTTAAATTTGGCACAGCCGCCCACTTGGGGACTTAAGAATGAACTGATTTGATGTGGTTTTCAAAGGTCAAGGTGACTGTGACCTCATGAAACATTTTTTGGCCGTAACTCCAGAAATCATCTGCTTATTTATGGCAATATCAAAGGTCACTTTACAGTGTTCTGCAAACACTTTTCTGCTAGCTAAATAGTCTAAGTTAACTTGGGTATAAGCCTTTACTCATTATACTTTCTTCATTGCAGTTGGTGGAAGAAAACTGCAAGAGGATTTTGCTGAGTGAGCTGAAAAGATATAAAAGGATGCTCTTTCCACATCTATTACAATTCTCTGAAAGTGAGAAGCAGGAAAGAGACAGTTTGACTACTGAAGATAAAAAGCAAGACAGCAGTGCCAGTGAGGGCGCTCTGAAGATTGCACTACATGTCTTAAATAAAATGGACCAAAGAGAACTTGCTAACACACTGGAGAAGCGTAAGTAGAAAAAAACACAATGTCTGATATGTTACACTTGTATCCTATTTTATGTTTGAAGAAAATTTATATATTTGGGGTTTTTTAACAAACTGTTGAAAAGGAAAGAAAACTAACCTTGCACTGCCAAATGAACATTTAAGACAAAAGTCAGTTTGAGGTTTCTGCATTAAAATGAATGAACACGCATCATTTTGTTTTCTTTGCATAACTAGATATTTATGGTGAGCTTGATGTCTGCCAGCGCAAACTCCGACACAGACTGAAGAAGTTTGAATACATTTATGAGGGAGTGGCACAGCACGGGACCCCAGACACTTCTCAACAAGGTGTACACTGAGCTCTACATCACAGAGGGAGTCAGTGGGACTGTTAATAATGAACATGAGGTCAGGCAGATTGAGACTGCAACCAGGAGGCGAGCGACAGAAGAGAAGCCAATCAAATGTGAAGACATCTTTCAGCCTCAGCTCGGACAAGACAGATTTATCAGAACCGTGCTGACTCAAGGAATCGCTGGCATTGGAAAAACGATCTCTGTGCATAAATTTAATCTGGAATGGGCAGAGGGAAGAGTTAACCAGGATGTCCAACTCCTAATTAATCTTCCATTTCGGGAGCTGAATCTGATGAAGGAGAGCGACTTCACACTGACACAGCTTCTTTATAATTTTCTCATAGAGGCAAAAGAATCAGGAATTTCGGATTTTGGCAAATACAAGCTTGTGCTGATATTTGATGGGTTGGATGAATGTCGGCTTCCTCTGGACTTTGACCGCAACGAGCGCTGCCGCAGTGCCTCAAGCAGGCTTCAGTGGATGCACTACTGACAAATCTCATCCAGGGGAACCTGCTGCCCTCTGCACTCATCTGGATTACCTCCAGGCCTGCAGCTGCAAATCGCATTCCTGTTGATCTCGTTGACCGTGTGACAGAGATACGAGGGTTCAACGACCCCCAGAAAGAAGAGTACTTCAGGAAAAAAATCCCCGATCAAGACATGGCTGAAAGAGTCATCTCACATGTCAAGTCAACCAGGAGCCTCCATATCATGTGTCACATACCAGTGTTCAGCTGGATGTCTGCCACCGTTCTGCAGAGGATCTTAGAAGATACAGAAAAGAGAACAGAGGTGGATGCAATCACAGGAGAAATGCCCAAGACTCTGACACAAATGTACACGTATTTCCTGGTATACAACTCCTTGATCAGAACGCAAAAGTACTCAGCAGGACAAGTAGCATCTGAAACACAGTCCCAGATGAAAATCGATGAAGAGATGATCCTGAAGCTTGGAAAACTGGCCTACGAGCACCTGATGAAGGGCAACATGATCTTCTATGAAAATGAACTGAGTGAGTACAACATCAGCATCACTGATGCGGCAATATATTCAGGAGTGTTCACAGAGATCTCGAACAACGATTTCGGATTACATCTGGAGAGGGTCTACTGCTTTGTGCATCTCAGCATTCAGGAGTTTTTTGCTGCCATGTACATTTTGCACAGATTCATCTACTTCAACCAGAACCTGCTGGAACAACAAGAAACCATCACTGTCCAGGAGGCTCCCAGCGACATGAACGACCTTCTCAAGAGTGCAGTGGATAAGGCCTTGCAGAGTGAGAACGGACATCTGGATCTTTTCCTGCGTTTCCTTCTCGGCCTCTCACAGACATCCAATCAGACTTTGTTGAAGAGAGTTCTGACCACAATGAAGAGCAGATCACCAAGAAATGAGGATATTGCTGAGTACATCAAGGAGAAGATCAGACAAAATCCCTCCACAGAAAGATGCATCAATCTCTTCCACTGCCTCAGTGAGCTGAACGATCAGTCTCTTTTGGAGGAAATCCAGAACTACCTGAGCTCTGGTAGTTTGTCAGAGACCCAACTGTCACCTTTACAATGGTCTGCTCTGGTCTTTGCATTGTTGACCTCAAAGATGAGTTCGATGAGTTCGACTTGAGGAAATATTCACGTTCAGAGGAGGGTCTTGAGAAGATGTTACCAGTGATCAAAGAATCCAAAGTAGCCTGTGTGAGTAGAGAAAAATCGATCATGTCTGTGTATCTATTTTTGCATGTCATTTAGGAAATCCTTGAGTAATGTTTAGTTTGAATACATGAAATGACAGATGGAATTATGCAATGAACCCTGAATATATAGGACATTTACATAAATTTTGGAATTTTTGCAAGTGCAGTGCATAAAAAATGGCAGATTGCTATTTTCAGCGATGATGGTGTACTGTCATGCAGATTTGACCACATTCTAAATGTCTTGTTGATCAATTAGATTGCTTGATTGTAACTATATGTTGTATAATGTTGAGTGAAACTTGACAAAATTGAATGAAATTTGATAATATTGAGAAGCTGGCATCTTCTAGTGTTTTCCATGTGATGCTAATGTTTTGATTTGTTTTTTTTTAAGGCTTAAAGAATGCAACCTCACAAACAAAAGCTGCAAAGCACTTGGAGCAGTTCTAAGCAATTCATGTCTGAAAGAGTTGGACCTGAGTGATAATGATCTGCAAGACTCTGGAGTAAAACTTCTGTCTGCTGGACTGGCAAGTCCAACATGTCAGCTGGAAAAACTGAGGTTTGTAGAAGAGTGATGAGGAAGGCTATCAATGACAGACAGGAAGCTGAAACAAACTTGAAACTGGCCAGTTCTAATCTCCTGAATAACATTTTCTATTGAATTGTGCGAGTGACAATTAATTAGTTTTTCTTTTAAATTTCAGGCTTCCATTCTGTGGAGTCACAGAGATTGGCTGTGGCTATTTGGCTACAGCTCTGAGGTCCAACCCTGCGCACCTGAAGGAGCTGGATCTGAGTTACAATTATCCAGGACAACAGGGGATGGCGCTGCTGTCCTGTTTACAGAGGGACATGGAAAACCTCACTGTCAGGTATAACTCTGAGTTCAATTCAAGCTCAAGTTTTTTATTTTATTTTTATACTGTAATCCAGTTTAGCACTTTTTACTTATAAAATGTTCTTGGATTTTTTTTTTTCTCAGCTTGAACGACAGTGCCGAGTGCTACTTGAAATCAGCTCTCAAGAAATGTACGTTTTTCTCTTTTAACAAACTGATGACAACTTTTATACATGAATATTTTTATATGTATGTATGTGTGTATTATGTTTCTCATTTGTGTTTCGTCAGATGCGTGTGAGCTTACTATGGATCTGAATACTGCCAATTCACTTCTGTCTTTTTGTGAAGACAACAAAAGAATGACGAGAATGGAAACAGCTCAGCCATATCCTGACAACCCAGAGAGATTTACAGATGGGGGACAAGTTCTTACGAAAGACGGTCTGTCCTCTCGTTGCTACTGGGAAGTGGAGTGGACTGGGGAATGGACAGGGATAGGAGTGGCTTATAAAGGAATAAAAAGGAAAACAAAAGGTCATAGTGGTGGCCTTGGCCACAATAATCAGTCCTGGAGTCTGCGTTACCGTCAAGGCAAATACACAGCTTGGTACGATAACAGTGATGCCTCCATATCTGTTCCCTTCTTAAACTCCAAAAGGGTGGGGGTGTTCTTAGACTGGTCGGCTGGCACTCTCTCCTTCTACACTGTATCGTCAAACACCATGACTCATCTGTATACTTTCCATGCTGATTTTTCTGAGCCACTGTATCCAGGGTTCAAGCTGGGGTATGCAGACTCTTCAATCATTCTCTGCCAGCCAGAATGAACCTAAAATATCCCAAATATTCAATGTATCTTCATAAAACATACACTAAATAAATAAGGACTGAGTGAAAAAAAAGCCAGTCCTGCAAAATTTAAAGGATGTCAGAGGGCCTTGTTTTCTCATGTGCTATTTATCCTCATCAACTCATTGCGTCTTTCCATACACTGGCTTGACTCGGTTTGACCCGGCACATCAGCCCAGCATGGCAGGGATTTGCTCCCCCTTTAACATACTAATGACAACATAGTTATGAATATTATATTCAATTTCTGCCAATATATCCCCCTTAATCCTCCACATTGGACCTTTAAAAAAAAAAAAATCATACATTAACTTAGCCTTTTTTTTCCCTTATTCCATAAGACAGCCTCTCCTCTGTGTTGGCATTTTGTGCGTTTTGTGTGTCCCGCCAGCTACTCTGTCATGAGTTGACGTTTTAATCTATTTTTAAAGCGTCTCCTTATACTACACTTTTAGATCAGAGACCCAACTGTCACCTTTACAATGGTCTTCTCTGGTCTTTGCATTGTTGACCTCAAAGGACGAGTTCGATGAGTTCGACTTGAGGAAATATTCACGTTCAGAGGAGGGTCTTGAGAAGATGTTACCAGTGATCAAAGAATCCAAAGTAGCCTTGTGAGTAGAGAAAAATCGATCGTGTCTGTGTATCTATTTTTGCATGTCATTTAGGAAATCCTTAAGATTGTTTACTTTGATTATATGAAATGACAGTTGGAATAATGCAACAAACCCTGAATATATAGGACATTTACATAAATTTTGGAATTTTTGCAAGTGCAGTGCATAAAAATGGCAGATTACTGTTTTCAGCAATGATGGTGTACTGTCATGCAGATTTGACCACATTCTAAATGTCTTGTTGATCAATTAGATTGCTTGATTGTAACTATATGTTGTATAATGTTGAGTGAAACTTGACAAAATTGAATGAAATTTGATAATATTGAGAAGCTGGCATCTTTGTTGTATAATGTTGAATGAACACTGGCACTCTGGCTCTTAAGTTGATCCGGCCTACTGGACTCTCTGGACTATCGCTAGCTTAGCAAGTTTGTTTTTAGCCTGGTGGCTAGGCTAGTCTGTCGCTCCTAGTTAAACTTTTAAGCTTTTAACCTCGCACAGCTTCTACGGACAAACTGCTAGTCTGATGGCTGAGTGTGGATGCGAGTGTCGGCCATGCCATCTTACCGTTTCAAGGCTGAAGAAATGCATCGCTGGTCTGCAAGTTGAGTTTAGGGAGAAGGATGAGCTCATTTCGGAGTTTTCCTCTGTCGCCACAGTCCAGGAAAAACACCTGGCAGGTCTGGGCTCCTCTGGCTGCAGACACTCGGACACTGCTCCCACTCTCCCGTGGTACGGACCCATCATTACCGGAACACCGGAGCTCGAGGCTGTTTCAGCGCTGCTCCTGGGAGCTGAGCCCCGAGCAACGGCAAACTCGACCCGGCGTCAACCGGTGCACTGGACTGTGGCCCGCCGATGATGGCAGGGAGCCCCTCTGCTGAGGACGCCGCCGCCGCCTCGCTGCAGCAGTCCCCGGCAACAACCCAACATCCGCAGCCGGTGAATGCGGCCCTCAGCGCCGCCTCCTCCATCGACACTTGAGGTCCGAGCAACCGTTACTATCTGCGACCGGGACCGTTTCAGTAGGTTTCTGGCTTTAGACGAGTGGCTTCGGGCTCAACGTCGAGCTCAAAACTTTGGCTTCATCGACAATTTCAATCTTTTCCGGCAGCGTCCCGCGTTTTTTTCGCAGCAGACGGTCTTCACCCACAAAGGCTGGGCGCATGTATGGTGTCAGCAAACATTTTTCATGGCGCCCTCTCGAGCTCACCTGCGTGACTGTTTACAATCAGCGGCACCTGTGACCCGCTCTGGATACTCGCTCCTCATTGGCTTTTAGTTCTTCTTCTACGCAGTAATATATTGTTGTTAACACCGCCCTCCACAGGCAGGGAGGAGACATAACAGCTGCCTCCTATTGAAAGCAGCGTCAGGCAGAAAAGAGGACGCTCTCAGCGCGCAGCCTCTTCACCTAACTCAACCCCAGCTGTGCACCAGCCTCAAACTCTGCCTGATAATGTTTTAGCACGATAAAATTAGCACTATAAATATCAGGTCTTTGTCAGGCAAGTCACTTTTAGTGAATTATTTCATTATCAAGGAGAAGCTTTTTTTCTGTCTTTAACTGAAACTTGGTTAAATGAAAACAGTAGTACAGCAGCTCTCATCTAATCAGCTTCCCCAACCTTCAATTTTATTAGTGAGGCCAGAGCACTTAAAAAGGGAGGCAGTAGCCACCTTATTTACTGATGTCCACCAATGCAAAAAGTTGTCATATGGGAAGTTTGACTCTTTTGAATATGTTGCGCTTCAGTTGAGATCCACCTGTCCAGCAACCTTGAAATATAATCCCCCTAAATATAATCCACACTTTTTGGGTGACTTTTCTTAACTGCTGGCTGCTGTGTGTATTCTTTTTGATTGTGTTCTTATAGTGAGTGATTTCAATATTTATATTGATAACCCCAGAGATGGAAATGCTTAATAATTAACTCATGCATCCTGGACTATTTTGGTCTTTCCCAACGTCACAAATCCAGCACATAACAAGGGTGATATTTTAGATCTCATTATTTCTAAAGATTTACACATTTCAGAGGTCGTGGTAAGAGATGTTGCCCTCTCCGACCACTACTGTGTCCTCTTTACAATGACCATCGCTACTGATACCAACAGAATTAAAACAGAGGTTATTAAAAAGCGTTACATCCATAAAAACACCTGCACATTTTTCAACCAGGCTTTTACACCTACACCAGCTCTGCCTTCACCCTCTGTCAACAACCTTGTAACAGTTTCAGTTATAATATAACAAATGTTAACAATGCTGTTGCTGTTTGGAGGAATGACACAATAGTTAAAGTTCAAAAAACAGAGTGTAGAAAAGCAGAACGCAGGTGGCCAAAAACCAAACTCCAGAACCACTATGATATCTTAAAAGAGAGACTTAGAGCTTACAACCTGGAGCTGAAGAGGGCAAGGCAGTCCTTTTTCTCAGAGATCATTAAGAAGAACAATCACACACACTCTTTATTCACTATTGTTGACAGATTGACAAACTCCCCCAACATCGCTGCCTCCTGAACTACTATCCACCAAATCCTGCAATGATTTAGCTTCTTTTTACTCAGAAAAAAATCTCAAAATAAGACAGTCTGTAATTCCATCAGCTTAAGCAAAATGCTATTGAAAGAGTCCTTACTAACACCAAGAAAGTGGAGCACATTACAGCTGTCCTTCAGTCACTGCACTGGCTTCCTATATGTCAAAAGATAGATTTTAAAATACTGTTACTTGTATATAAAGCGCTACATGGTCTCGGACCTAAATCCATTTCACATTTACTTGTTGATATGATGCATCTAGACCCCTCAGGTCATCTGGGACAGGTTTGCTCTGTGTTCCCGGGATCAAAAATAAGCACAGCGACGGAGCTTTAAGTTTTTAAGCTCCTTACCTGTGGAACAAACTCCCCGAGTACCTGAGGTCTGCTGAAGCTATTAACTCGTTTAAATCGGGGCTTAAAACATTTTTGTTCACTCTTGCTTTCCAATGACTTTTCTTCCCCCCTCTCTCTCTTGCTCTTTGATTCTTTTTAAGCGTTTGAATGTAATTTTAATGTTTTCTTATTCAAAATGAATAGCATTAGATTATCCTGTTAGGCTATGTTCAACAAATGACAAAAATGTTTATTGTGTGTAAAGATGTGAGAAATGAACATATTTTAAAACAAAAGTGACCTTAACATGTAAACGAAACTGACACCAAATAATTAACTTTTTTTTAATTTTATATTTATTTTCTGCAATTAATTTCTTCATGTTTTTACTATCATTCATATTCTATTGTAATGTATTTTACTTGATTGACAGGACTGTGATCATTGTTACATATATAAAATGTTATAAATATGGTAGAAGTTGAACAAGCACGTCAAGCCAAACAATGTAATAAATAAAGGATTCATGTCAAACATTACTAATCTGAGCATGTTGGCATTGGCTTTCATTTCACTCTTTTTATTCATTCATAAAAATAAAGAGCAAACTGCGGAACAGCTAACCGCAGAAAAAAAGCTATTCACTCATTATAAATTATTGTTGCTTAAATGTGCAGTGTAAGTGCTGAAAGCAAGAACTTAATTCTATTTCAAAACTACAAATCTCTAAAGGAAACTCTGAAGAAATGTGTGTCATGTTCTCACCCATAAAAAAAACATTTGTTACAAGTGAATCAGTTAGTTGGCAACTGTTGAACAAAGATTCGATCCTTCTCCTTCTCAGAGAATCTCTTCTGCTGTGTCGGTCCTGCAGGTCAGTGCTCTGCAGCAGCTTTGGCTGAGGAGAAAACACAGTGAAGTCACGCATGTTTATTCTTGCTGACGGGATATCACAAGTGCACACATCTTCAGAGGTGCTTTAGCAAACTAAAATGATTTAATTTTTCCCACTATTTTAATAGGTTTCCAGTAGATTTCACAAGGACAAACTGCTCCCAGGTGAATATGCATAACCCCTGTAGCAGTTTAGTTTTGTGTAGCAAATCTGATACGTAGAAGAAACCTGGCTCAAATATTATTTGCAAATACAATGTGCATTTTAAATAGCAAAACAACCCAAATCAGTTATTTACTTCAAGTGATTGATCCATGTGATGCAGACTGCAGTAAAATGCCATATTCCTGGCAAATACAGGAGCCACACAAACCGCTCTGTATCATAATGTCATTGGTTCTGAAAGAGTTGAATTAAGCTTTAAAAAAAACAAACATAGAAAACATATACACACCTTGCACCAAAACACCACTTATAAGGCCACCACATGTCACCAAAGCAGCTCTATATGAGCTAAGAAAAAATAAGTGGAAGCTCTTTGGCCAGAATATCACCCAAAACAAAGAAATCAAGACCGTGCACAGATTTGAAAATCCAGAACCACACTGCAAATAGTTTAGTCACTGTTAGAAGATATTATTATATTATTGTAGTTTTAAATTGTTCCTACAGATTCATTTATTTTTTCTGTTTCAAATGTAGACTATGTAAATTTGACCCCCCCAAAAAACTGGCTAAAGCCGCATCAGAGCATCACATACCCAAGGTTCACTGAGAACCGAAGAATTACAACACATCATGTGCAACCTTTTTTGTGGCTTTTGTCACTAATCTGTGCACATTCCTGACCAAAACCAAACAGGATGTACAACACAACACTACCCAAAAGGGAAAAGGCAGGTACCTGGAGCAGACATGCTCACCGACTCTCCAGTCACTCAGTCCCTGCACACCAGGGACAGATCACATGTTGCATCTCTGAGATGGCAATCTTACATGACTCCTGTATATGTTTGTGTACTTCTATATTTAAAAGAACAGGTTTGCAGGTTTTCAGGACACTTCTACAAAATAAGGACATTTTGGTTGGTTGTTAATTCCTTATGGGGGCATACGAACTTTTAGGGTAAAACTTAGGGTTATTACAGTTAGAGTATAATGGCTTAAAGAAAGACAGAACTTTGACGGTGAAAAGTTAGTTTATTAAGGCCTTCGGGACTCGTTATGATGATGAAAGTGTGAGTAAACTAACCTGCGACCAGTTTGCTCTTGCGTGAGGCCTCCGAGGCCAGTGCCTGGGACACGTTCATGATCCTCTCCTGCTGCTGTAGAGCCGAGTCCAGCTCACTGAAGTCCAGAGGTGCAGACGGCTGCATGTTCTGAAAACTGTTTAAAGGACACAAACACAATAAACTGAACTAAAAATGCATTTGTCTATCTAAAAGTAGAAACACAAAATATTTAACTCCAGTTATCTGCCCTTTGCATATAAGCAGAGCTCCAGTCGTAAAGTAGAACACCAAAAACCGTATCAGCCCAGCCCCAGTCTCATTATTGGAGCTTTATCTACCTGGATTTGGCCAGCAGATTTCTGATGCGCTCGGCCCGGCGGGAGCGTTCCTCCAGCTCCTCTGGACTCGGAGGCTCATCAGGGTCAGACTCTATGTAGCGCTCTGGGATGGGAACTTTTTGTGGTTTGGACAGCTGCATGTTGGATAGACAGGTAGGATCCTTAAGTCCAAGGACAGTCAGACAGGTCAGGGTTCCCACACATTTCAAAGATTTTAAAACATTTCATTGACTTTTCAAGGACCCATTATAAAACTTTATTCCTTGCCCAATTTTTCCCAATGTTTTCCAAACATGTCAGATTCAAACTGGGTTCAAACATCATTTCAGCTCGATGGCATGCATGAGGAAAGAGACGGAACGAGAGGGAGAAAAAATAAAGAACGGTATGAGATGGGAAACAAAACATCCCAAGCATATCAGAGCTACATTGCATAGAAAGCTTCAGAAAATGATTTTGCCGTTATGTTATATTGCTTGGAAGGTCATCCATGAAAGATTATTTTTTCCCCATTCACAATACATTCAATCTGGCATTTCGTAATTTATGCCTTTCCTGAGTTTCATATAAATATCATTACATTATATAAACTGCCATGCAGTGAAATACAGATGCTTTTGTACCAAAGTTGTGAGAATACTACACATTGGATTTGAAAAAGGCTGCTGGAAGTCACTTTTTTATCATTTGCTTGACTACATTTGTCCATATTCTCCAAAAATGATTTTACTAGAGATAAAAAAAAATGCTCCACTGTACCTTTAAATTTTTTGTGATGACCTGTTAAAATGCTTTAAAAGAGACATTTTCTGTGAAAGCTTTCTTCATTTTTATTATTCTTTTTATGTGCCTTTGGCGTTTTTAAAATAGTAACACAGAGGTGGCAGCTCTTATAGATGAATAAGGTCAGATTGCTCATTGATGAGTTGTGCAAAGAATTCTCACATAGCTGCAGTCGAGAATCATAATTATGCAAGTAATTTGTATCAACTGTGAATAGATGTTTTCTTTTGGTTTAACCTTTGGGGTCTGTCTGACATCTGTCGTAACTGTTTTGAAAAATGTGTGAAACCACTGAAAAAATGTTCACACATTTGCAAAAGAGGACCTCTGCTGTGCTAAGAATGTGATGATAAAGATCAACTGGATTCCAGTTTAATTAAGTATGTCTAAGAAAGTGAGATAAGACTGTAAAAACTTGAACAGCAGATTCCCCTGTTCTGAGTTAACCCTTTGAAACCTGAAGCAACATGTTTTTTGGTGCTGATTTTAGATGCCCTTCACAAGTATTTAAAACTTTGAACCTTGAGCAAATTGGTGGCATTTCTTACAACAACAAAGACATGGTAAAAAAGGGCACTGAGCAACTTGGTAAGGTGCACAAATTGCAAGAATTCCAGAGAAAAAAGAATGAAGCTATGGAAACTTTTCTTTTTTTTTTTAAACAAAGTTCTTATAATAAAATACTTAAAATTACATTATGGAATTATTATATTTTTAAGCACCTTTTCCAAGTTTTTTTTTTTTTTTTTAAAAACAATTTTAAGGTAAATTCCTCTCTTTTATTTATTTTTTACTTTATACTTATTTCTTCCTAATCTGAGGATAAGTTCTTCTTTGGTAAGACTGGAAGTAGAGAGAATAATGCAAACATCCAGCCATGTTATGAGAGCTCTTGGATCCAAGAGTGACTGAGAAAAGAAGTGCAAATTAATCTTGTGGAGCTGTCAGAGAATTAGTATATTTTTTGTGACCCTTCATGAAGAACTGCTTCAAGCTGCAACGCCACTTGCATTTTTCATGACATCTACCTCTCGGCTGATGTCCAGGTCATAGTCCAGAGGCTCCACATCCACCTCTCGTATGCGTGTAGTCGTTGCGGTTGCCTTCACCCACTCATCTGATTGGATCCTTCGTCTCTCTTTTACTTGACTCCACCCTTCATCGCTCTGACCCTCTGCAGCAAGCCGCTCCTCCTGCCAATCAAACACCTGGAACAGCAGGAGACAGGATTACACAGCTGTGAAAAATAGATGTGCTGCTATCAATTTTAATAGTGAATCTTTAGAGTTAAATCAAATATAAATTAATTAGAAAAAAACTTAGTGTTTATGGATGTGTGTGAAAGGTGTTATTAGAAGCCACTGAAATTATTGACACAAATTAACCATTTTTTTTTACGTGGACAGTGTCTCCCCTACAAGTGTCTATGTGATATCTGACACACAGATTTCCCTGGACATTTATTCCATTTCTTTATAGCACAAAGTGTCAACATTACATCTACATAAACTTTTAGAGTTTTGCACAATTAATGTTTAAATTATTAGTTGAATCAGTGAGTCATCTAATATTAAATTTTCTGTATGTAATTTTGAAACTAATTTTTTTTCAGAAAAAGAAAAAAGCTAAGAATTCACTGATTCAGCTTCTCAAATTTGAATATTTGCTGTTCATCTTTGTCTCCTATGAAAATACACTAAATATCTTTGGACTGTTGATCGGAGGAAACAAGAAATTTGAAGAACTCATATTGGGCTGAAAATTTCCACTGCATTCGATGAATTGACAAAATAACCTGCAGATACTGAAAATATAATATATAATTATTATTTTTTACGAATCGGTGAAAGTTAATAAAAGAAAACTACTGATAATATGTTTATACTCTTCAATAAAGTGAATGAAAAGTCAAACCCACACAGAGCAGTGGGAGTGTGTAGTGACGGCAAAATGTGAAAACTAGCATTGGTACAAGCTCTGATGCATCTACTATGATGTCCTGGGTTTACCAGGGTAATATCCGCAATGTATATTGATGTATAAAAATATGTCTCTGCAGTGAGCCGTGCCTCAGGTAGAGGGAGGCAAAAATAAACTTAATGTTTTTATGCAGGACATATTCTAGCAAGAGGTTCTTCCAGGGATTTGAAATGATCATGTTTAGTATCATTACCTCAGAGAAGGCCCAGGCAGGTGATTAGTCTGTTTCTGTAAGCTGTAATTACACACATACGTGTTTCCCATGAACACAAAGGGCCTAATTACAGAAACTATCTAAGTCTGAAATCCTATATTATCTCAGTTTTGGATGATATTCAGAATATCTTGTATTACAGAAACATGTTTCCTCACAGCATTTATGAAAAAATCTTTTTTTTTTTTATCGAAAGATAGGAATTTATTGATTTCCAAGTTATGGATCCTAAGTGAGGATGGCATGGACCCTCTCCTAAATTAAAAAATAATTACCAAAAATGGCAGCAGCCCCGTTGTTAAGTCTGTATGGCAATGACAATGAAAATGGGTTACAATATGAACACCGAAATATAATGATTAAAAGGCTATTCAGACCATATGATGACACCTTGACCACGAATTAAAGGGGAGGCCTATATGTAACATAAAGAATTAACAATAAAAACTAGAGCACTCGCCTCGCGACCAATCAAGTGGCATTTACAGATCATATCCACGTCTGTCCAGACTCGAATGTAGTCATTATAATTGACAATTCTTCAAGTAAACATATTGCTGCAAAGAAGCTACATACTCTAAAACGTGGATGCTTCACACACGCCTTCGACCCAACAGCACAGAAAATCTGTACAAGAAGTGAAACTGAATTTGACCTTTTGAATATAAAATGTCATACCTACATCATTTTATTCTATTGGACATTCATGAGAAATGTTGTCATGATTAGGGTTTGAATCCTTTAGGTATGGCCAAAATCATGCTTTGAGAGGTGACAGTGACCTTTACCTTTGACCACCAAATTCTAATCAGTCCATTTTCGAGTCCAAGTGGACGTTTGTGCCAAATTTGAAGAATTTCCATCAAGGCCTTCTTGAGATATCATATTTAAGAATGATACAGGCATGAGGTCACAGTGACTTTTGACCTTTGGCCATCAAAGTTTAATCAGTTCATCAATAAGTCAAAGTGGACGTTTGGGCCAAATTTGAGGAAATTCCGTCAGGGCTTTCGTGAGGTATCGAGACAGGTATGAGCGAACATACGTACAGTCCAAAGAGATAATGCCTCTGGTTACAGCGATCGTCGGTGCAGGGCGTAATGATTACAGTAATAGCTTATTTTACGTTGGATCGATGGCCTTAAGTGACACAATTAGTTTATTCAGCTCCTCATAGATACAAGTCGATGGCTGTCTTTTAGTGAGAGCTGCTGATATGATGACCTGTTCATCTTGAGTATCCTACCGCTGTATTCTAAACATAGATTCAGGCAGACTTGTGTATAATTTAAATGGACATAAGGACATGACAGAATGAGTACAGATTGAAGGATCAAATTTACAGTTATAGTTAGTATTTCTTAAGGTAAGACAGGAGGTCTGAAATAGGACTGGACACAGCCATGAGTTTAGGAATGAAACATATTCTGTAATAGGAAGATAGAGTTTTTCCTATCTTTGAAACAGTTTAGATATTTTCTGTAATGAGGCCCAAGCATTTTTATCAACAAAAACACTCTGATTCATATCTCGATTCATATCTCTGACGAGTGCTTAGGGGTGTGTGTGTGTCTGGAGTGTGTGTGTGAGCGTGTGTGTGTGGTGAGGGGTACTTGTGAGTAATAATCCAAGGAGCATCAAAGCCATGCATGCATCCTTCCCGCTCCAGTAGCCTGCAGCGCGGTCTGATCTGCTGATGTGTTCACATGCTCTGAGAGAAACACTGCATCCCCATGCCTTGTTGTGCCCAGCAGAATCAATCACACACAGAAAGACAGAGGGAAAGAAAACCATGCAGACACAGATTCACCGAACCCCTCCACCAGATTAGGAAGAACACAGCCAAGAGGAGGTTCAGAAGCAAGAAACTCTTTATTGTCGAGTGCAAACCTCTACATGATAGAAAAGAAAAGGGGAAAGAGTTGTGCGTTGCTTCTCAATAACACAGAATTAGGTGGTGATTAGCAGTTCACTTCTCTAAATTCTCTACTATATTTCTACTCTTCAACTGGGCAACCTCCTGTAACTAGTTTCTCTTTGATCTGATATATTGTACGTAGCTGTGGAGGGATTCAAGCAATGTGGCAGAAAAGCTTTTAAGATTGTGAGGAAAACGAGGAGCAGACAGCAGGGTCATAGAGAAGCAAAACTGCACACACATACATGGATCTCTGGGTTTTGAACTGTTAGTCAGATAAAACATTGAATTTGAAGAACTCTCCCTGGTATGTGAGAACTTGTTCCATTTAAAAATGACATATTGATGAAGAAAATGATAACCATATATCTGTTTAAGGGAGCAGTGTGTAGAATTTAGCAGCATCTAGCGATTTTGGACTGTTGACAGCAAACAGCTGAAATTTTTGCCATGCGCCTCGTGTAAACTTCCATTTAGGATGTTCATTATTCAGGAGGTTTTTACTGGGAGCTGAATTACTGGCAGAGATCACTTCCTCTCCAAAATAAATGCACCTGGTGATTGACCCTTTGAAACCAGTCAATTTGCTATTAGCTTGATTTGTTTTAAAAACATGGCTAGAAGGCAATGGGAAATGTAATAAGGAATATTTGCAAGAAATTCATTTTTTTTTAAATAAGTCAAATTTAAAATTTGCCAAAGCAAAAGGAAAGTAAAATTAAAAAAAGAAAAAACCCCAAAGGAATGACCTAAAAAGTGCTTACAAATAGTAATTATTTTGTAACATAATTTTAAATATATAAAAAGAATAATAATAAATATAGACAATATAGACATTTTTCCATTCTTTTTTAAAATGTATTTTCTAAATTGACTACTTTCTTGTAGTTTATGGGTCATTTCTTGGTAAGTTGTGCATTGCATTTCCCCACGTTTTTGAAAAAACTCAAACCAATTTGCTCAGGATTTTAAGGTTTGAATACTTTTGGAAGCCGTTTTGACGCAGCACAAGAAAAGCATTGTCCATCCAGGTTTCAAAGGGTTAAACCAGTAAAAGCAATGAATGAAACAGTTTCATGTTAAAAATCTGGTTTGGCTGCTAACTATGGTGGCTGATGTGAAAAAGCAAGTGGATACGTCCCGAGTCAGTGTTTGGTTTGTCCATTACAGGCTACTGTAGAATGAGGCAGTGCAACATGGCGGACACTCTGGGCGAGGATCCGCTCCCTATGTACATATAAGAAGCTCACGTGAAGGTAACAAAAACACATTTCTCATTTTATGGTGAATATACACTAGACTATGCACTTTTTGTCCATTTCCTGTTTTTGTTCTTTTTTTTCTTCACTTTTTATAATTTTTTTTTTCCAATTTCCTGTTAAGTCAGTTATTGCTTTCTTTCCATGTTTTTTTATTTTTTTTATAGAAATCAAGTCAACTTGTGTTAATGTATTCCATTTCTATTCCATTATGGACAGAGTTGTCCGCTCCTCTTTCATCTTATCTTTTTATAGCATTTCCGCCCTGTTGCTTGAACCTGTCCTGTATATTTATGATGCATAAAACAGCACAGCATAGGCCACTTAAAAGTACTCAGACATGAGTACAGATTCTTTTTCCAACATTAATTGTGGCAATTTAATTATCAACCACTATCAAACGATAAAAATAACCTCATAGTCTGTACAGGAAAAAGGCTGTATTAATGAGGATGTTAATTCAAAAATAAAATGGTGTAAACATGTTTTATGCTGGTGGAGTAGTGAAAATAAAATATGCTCTGGAGGTTGTGGTTTTATGCACTAAAAAGAAGTAGTAGCAGAGGATTACAGACTATGTATTGCTCACTGTTACAGGGACATTGAATTCAATGGAAAATGTAGTCTGATTACAGGCGGATCTCACAGCAGTCTGGTTACAAGTGTGTTAGTCTGTAATCATAATACCAGCCTGGTAGTTATCATGTGTCACGGTATCTTGATGGAAGACTTTGACATTTTGAATTTTACTCTATCACTGTTTTTCACCGAGGCATGTTAGCACTGTTAGCATTCCTTAATGAAACCAAGGGGCAGCGGGGGTAAATTACATAAACGACAAATGTCAAAGTATTCCTTTAGGGGTTAAAACCAGCCATGTCCCCACATCTTCCTGACTGACTTCTACTATTGCACAGAAAACCTTAAAGATAGCTCTTGCATTATTTCTCTAACTCTGAAGTGGAGACGCATGCTTTCAACAAATCACGATTAATTAGAAACGTTGATTAAGGAGGTAAATTTGGGACAAAGGCAAAAACATCGTCAGCAAAACAAGGCACTTGGATTTCATTCGAAGAAAAGAAAGCAGGGAGGTGTGATCATGATTTGTGCCACTAGCATTGCCTCTTTCTTCATTTCAACAACCTGAATACTTTTTCCTTTTTTCAATATTTCCCCCACTCCGCTATATTCTCTATATACCAAATCTCTACAAAATATAACTGTACAACTGTATACTGAAAATATCCCTCAGTAAATAAATAAAAGCGTACAAGTACACAGTATGTAGATGTACATAAATGGGCTCCTCTCTCTACTTTCTGGTGATAAAAACAGAGAAAGGAAGGCAGAGTGATGCCTTCCTTTCCCTCCTTTTCTCAATGGGTTTACATTCAGAATTGTGTCAGTGAGGTCCCACCAGGGGGCAGTGGTAACAAGGTTCATTTCGATCCTAGAATCTTTAAAAAAAATAAAATAAACAAGGAGCGACTGTCCGAGTCCAAGCATGACGTGATTTAGCCAAGCAGAACGTGTTCCTGGATCAACATCCCACACAGCGATTCTGGACCAACATCGCAATCAACCAATCACGGCCCTCTGACATCATCAGTGTGCGGCTCCTGTGCTTCTTTCAAAAGTCCTTTGCGCTTCTTCAGAGGTAAGCTAAGATTACAAATTGAAGTTCATAACAATTGAAGAAATAACACTAAAAAAAATCCTTATGAGCTACTGCGGGGTTAGCAAGTTAACTTACAAGGTCAGTTTGCCAATCGGCTAAATTATTGGCAGTTTAGCTCGCTAACAAGGTAATAAAGATGTTATCATTTTTATCAGGGCTGTTAAATGATTAATTTTTAAATTGTGATTAACTGCAGAATTTCAAGTTAATTGCAATTAATCACATTTTCAATTCCATTATTTGCATTACAAAACAATTTTGAAGTCCATATTGACAAAGTAAAACAATTCTTATCAGACTTTCTTGATTAGGAATTGAATGACGACAATGATGCTGCATGGGACTAGCATGTCTGTAAAGGAGAGACTCATGGGCACCCATAGAACCCATTTTGATTCAGATATCTTGAGGTCAGAGGTCAGAGGTCAACGGACCCCTGTGAAATGGCCTTGCCATTTTTCCATTGCCAAAATTTAGCCTGTCTTTGGAGCATAATTTTGAATCCCTCCTGAGAGGCAAACGAGAAATGGTTTTATATGATACCAGCACCTGCTCTAGCTTAAAATCTCAATGTGGTACAATCCCTTAAAAACGGGAATGTCAGTCAACAATTAACGTAATAAAACTCAAAAAAGAGAAAAAACGTGTAATGTACGGACCTTAATTGCATGCTGACGCTGACATCCCTAATTTCTATCAACATAAATTGTCCAGGCTCAACATGGCAGTAATGTTCCTGAATCAACACAAGCAAAAAAGTATTGAAAAGTATGAAAAGGTGTAAATTGTAGGGCTTTTCTTCTGAAAAATAATATAATCCTTACTCTTTAACGTTAGTGAACAATATTTCAGCATATTGGCAAGATTACTTAATAGCATAATCTGCCCAGTAGGCAAGTTAAATCGCTAAAACCCTACACAGCTCATTAAAGAGTTTGTTCAGTGTTACTGTGGATTTTGTTCAGTTGTATTCACCTAATTTTGTAAAACTTAGCTGTGATGAAGCACAGAGAAATGTTGAAAGAAGCAGAGGAGCAGCACACTGATGACGTCAGAAGGCTGTGATTGGTTGATCTCGATGTTGGTCCAGGATCGCAATAAGCGATGTCGATCAAGGAACGTGTCCTACTTGGCTAAATCACATTGCGCCCGAGTCCAACACTAGCCGAGTGTTCCCCTGTGTTCCCTGTGCTCACTTTGACTCTCATTGTTCTTAAAGCATTAACCAAGCTAGCTAGCCAGCCGCACTCAGTCCCGCCCTTTAGCTTGTTAGTGCTAACGTCAACAACCACCGGTTACACAAAGCAAAGAGCGCTAGTGTGTTAGCATTCCTGCTGGGTTATTATGTGGCTGGGGGCTGGAGGGTGGCATAGCAGCAGTGGTGAAGGTGGTGCTCCCTGTGTCTGCTGCTGCTGCGCGAGGGTGGGGGGTAACGTACGGAGGCCGGAGCATCGGAGGTGCTGGAGGGCAGCCTGGAGGAGGAGGATGAGCGCTGGGTGGTGACAGTGGAGGTGGAGAGGCCTGTGCTGGAACGCTCGCCCTGGCTGAGGTTTCTCTTGCGTTCCCGAACGAGCGCCTTCTGGTGGCGCTTCATCCGCTCCAGCTGCTCCTCCGCGGTCATTCGCCCTCGAGACTGGCTGCTTGGGAGCTGCGGAGCTTCTGTAGGAGATGACAGACGCTCCAAGGCACTCTTGGGTCTCTCCTGGTGAGACAGGGGAGGAGGGAAAGGTGCAGGGAGAATTGGAACCAGGGCAGGATGGATATAAGAAGGGACGGATGGTTAATGGGGTTAGTTTGGGGGGAACAGAATAAGAATGGGACGTAATAGATGTACAGTATATTATGAGAAGATGAAAAGCAGGCAGAAAGTAAGGAAGGAGAATAAAAGATGAAATATGAACAGGCAAATTGTGAAGTAGAAGGACAGGCATGAACAGGATATGAAAGTCATCAAAATAAAACAATACCGTAACAATAAGTCAAGACAAAGCAAGCACAGCAGCAATATGAGAAGGTCAGTCTGTTTCATTAAAAACCCACAAAAACCCTATCTTCTACTTCTGCATCTCCAGGAGTTGGCACCACTCCTTCTCTTCCCTCTTTCTCAGCAGAGTCCTCTGTCCTCCTTCTCCACAGCAGCAGGGGGGAGGCTGCCTGCTCTTCCCTGCTCCTCAGCCAGCGATGCGGCCACTACCCGATTTGTGATTTGAGTTATTACAGGGGTCTGTTTTCTTCTTCACTGCAGTTCGCTGACCACCATGGCTATGCACGGGAAACCTCTGCGACGCCACTGAACCAATGCTGTCCACTGCGGCTGTGTAGATTTATTATGTGATTTATAATCTATATATTTTCACTTCTTTTTTTTAAGCTAAGGGCTCATGAGGCCTGCAGCCCAGAACTTAAGCCCCTGTAAGGCCGTACTTTAAGGCGCTTTTGAGTGGAGAAAAGCGCGGTCAAAATGATGAGAAAAACAGGAACCAGCAATAATGAAAGTGAATTAAATTATTGAACTGCCATAAACTAACACTACAAACTTGGCATATTTATCTGAATACAAAGACTGTCACAAGACCTGTCACACAAAAAGCCTACAATCTGCATATTAGATGCTACTCATGTCTATTTTTTGTATTGCATATATTTAAGCAAATCTTCTGTGTTATCTATGAACACATGGCTGCTGCGCATATTTATAACTACATGCCATAGTCTTTTTGTTGTTACCCTTAGGGCTCTGCAGCAGTGAAGTCTCCCCAAACCTTGCCATTAAACATATGATTAAAGGTAAACTTCTCCAAATTTCAACCAGCTTTGTGTCGAAACAACAAGGGTATACGTGTAGATGAACTGTGGGAAACTTTCCTCCATCTAACCAGTGCCTAAATATGCCCCCCCCCCAAATGATGTCATTTGGTGGTGTTTTGCTGGCTCTTAGGGCTGTTGCTTGAACTACAGGCTGCACTTCTGCATTTCTGTATTGCCCACCACCCGCCACCAGCCAGCCACCACCACCTGTGCGGACACAAAGAGTGTCTGTTGAAGCGAGACACCCGCCCCTTTCTCCGTCTCCCAAACTTGGACCGAAACCCGAACAAACTAGGCAATGCTGATCAAATATAAATTAAGACTATGTTACTGCACTGCCTATTTCTCTACTAAAATGTTTTCAGAGTCATGTTTGAATGCCGGGCACATCAGCAAGAGGGTCCCTGGTTTGAACCTGGGTTGGAACGGGGTTCAATCCGTGGGCGGGGGCCCTTCTGCATGGAGTTTGCGTGTTCTCCCCGTGTCTGCGTGGGTTCTCTCCGGGGTCTCCGGCTTCCTCCCACATTCCAAAGACATGCAGCTCAGGTTGATTGGTGACTCTAAATTGCCCTTAGGTGTGACTGTGAGTGTGTGTGGTTGTCTGTCCTTATGTGTCGGCCCTGCGATAGTCTGGCGACCTGTCCAGGGTGTACCCCGCCTTCCGCCCAATGACAGCTGAGATTGGCTCCAGCCCCCCCGCGACCCTTGCAAGGACGAGCGGTTATGGAAAATGACTGACTGACTGTTTGAATGCCCCAATTGCTGAAATGGCGAGAGTTTTGAACAGGAAGTTGGCGCCACTCTGCTTCCCACACAGTGAAAACGGAGGCCGAAAAAACTGAGATCAAACAGCAAAACTACACAGCGCTGATCAAATATAAACCAAGATTCTGTTACTGCATTGCATATTTCTCACCTCAAATGTTTTCAAAAACAAGTTTTAGCTTACTGTTTAATTGTAATACGAGATATCTAGCCGCCATTGTTTTATATCGACCATGCCACATTACGTCACCCACCTGTGAAGTGTTTGTTGGTCTGAACAGGTGCGTAGCATTCTGGTAGTTGTTGTATTTCTCTGGTCAGGTAGCACCAATTTCAAAAGTATTTGAGTTTTTCTACCACAGAGACAGTCTAGTTTCATGTGAGGACCTTCTTTATATTTTTGAAATATTTCTTTATTACCAAATTTGCAGCAAAAGTAATCTGAGGTAACCTAAATTTCTTCAGCTAATCACAGGTATCTACAGATCCTCCACCCTTGTTATCTTGACTCACCCTGGCTGCGGAGCTCCCGGGGCCTCTCCTTAGGGTGACGTAGGACGCGATATAGTTGGACTGGTTCAGTCGAGATGAGGGGCCTGACAGACCTGGTTGATAGCAAGACAACAATCAGCACAGTTTGCTTAAACTTGTGAAGAAAGTGGTAAGGTGCTACAATGAAAAGTGACAGAATGCCAAAATAAACATTTCCATAAAGGTAGAAATATGAACTGCAGGCAAAAAAAAAAAAAAAACTAAATGTTTCAACACTGGTGAAATTAATTCAACGTAATTGCTTAACTATAAAATATTTACAAAATCATTCTTTATTTTCACAGAAAGATGTCTTGGGATTTAGAAGAATTTTAATAACATTCTAGATGGTGGAGTATTGAAACATTAGGCTCCTCTTGTGGGTGACAATAAAGTCGTACTGGGGGACAATTTATTAGCAAGATTAATTAACATTTTTCACAATTAAACTGATGAGTCTTTTATTCTGACAAGATTGGATTTCTTAGGTAGATATGTGTCTCCCTGAGCACAAGCACACTTGTCTATTCATATTCATAAGTTTAATCAATTTAATTAAAGTTTGCTGCGTAGTTCTCATACTTCTGTCCTCTACAACTATTTTGTTTCCAGTATGAAATATTAAAATCAGCATAAAATTATCAATAATCAAATGTTGATCTACTGCACCTCTAAAAAGGAGAGAATGATAGTTGGTAATCACTAGCCATAAAAATAGTGCAAAAATGTTGTGTGTTGTCTGTTAATGTATGTTTTTTACATGTGAGTGTTTAGATACCTTTACTCTGGAAATACTGATATTCAACGTCAGACCCGGCGCTGTGGTGGCTCAGTCCTGGCAGCTCTGGTTCACTCAGGTATGATCGCAAGTCAGTCTGAAACCACAAGCGGTTCGACAGAGAGACAGGATGTAGACTTTACCACATTTTGGCTAAAAAAGCAATTTTTGAAAACGTAGCCACCAAAACTGTGTTTACAACATTCCAACAAAGACACACCTTACAGTCTCCATTGACAACATACTGCCCACTCTCCCTGTCCCTCTTCCTCTCATCTGATTGGCGTTTCAGCCCACGCACCGACGTGTGGCGGATGACCGAGGCCTCTTTGGGTAGCGGCGGCACCACAGGGGGCGTCTCCTCGTAGTCGTAGAGGCGAGGCAGTGGTGGCCTGGGTGGGGCGGTGTCCTCAGCCTTGACAGCAACAAGGCAGAAGATGGATTTAGTATTTTTGATGTACCATAAGTATTTCTGTAGTGCTGATGACCCTTTCTTGATGAGGGTTTCTGTACTCTTAAACGCAATCAGATTAAATCCAGTGACAGTTATTTAACTCTTTGAAATATGGGCTAATTGGCTTGATTTCTTTCAAAAAATGGGAGGAAGGGAATGAGCAGTGAAAGAAGAAATTACCCAAAAATTATCAAGAAACTAGTAAAAAGCACAAAAAAATCACCTGAAAATTTGTTTGAAAAATTAAGTTAAAAAAGGGAAATGACCTGGAAAAGTGCTTAAAAATTATAATAATTTCTTAACATAATTTTAAATTTATAATTATGGCTATTATGAACATAGTTTTTCCCAATCTTTTTTTCCTTTTCCCCTAGACATTTAAAACAGCGCTTAAAAATAATTTTCTAAATCTACTAATTTCATGCAATTTGCTCATTGCCTTTTTCCTCATGTTCTATAAGAAAAATCACCACTTTGTTCAGGATTCAAAGGATTAGGCACTTGTGAAAGTCATCTGAAAGCAGCACAAGACAAATGCTGTTGTCCCAGGTCTCAAAGGGTTAAATTTAATATGAATACACTGTGTTGTCTTCTAAGCAGAAGGATGACACTCACCCACGTTGGCACGGTGCTGTGAGGCAAAGTATGGGAGCGGATGCTGGGGATGGAGCTCCGAGGAGGAGGCTGGACCCCTGTGCTCAGAGAAGGCACTGCCGGGTCCGACATCGAAGGCACTAATTTCTTCTCTGGTGGGGCGCGTGAATACAGAGAAATCAAGGTTTAGCTTTTAAATATAAGCAGATTTGAAATGGATTTATAGTCAGAAATAAGGGCTATTTCGGCCCTGAGAAAAAAAGGCGCAGATTTCAATGAATGCAGCCATTTTCACTCAAGTTTGATTTTTAGTTGTATATTTAGTGAGTTTCACTGCTCTGGTAATTGTTAATATGTGACATGTATTTTACCGTAAAAAACTCTTTCCACCTTTTTTATTTT
Source organism: Plectropomus leopardus (assembly GCF_008729295.1). Classification (NCBI taxonomy): domain Eukaryota; kingdom Metazoa; phylum Chordata; class Actinopteri; order Perciformes; family Serranidae; genus Plectropomus; species Plectropomus leopardus. Next base: position 14,809,973 of record NC_056473.1, on the reverse strand, counting down.
AAACTGTAAACAAATAATTTGTCTTTTTTTCTAAAAACAGTGGCCTTCTTCAGTAATAAAAGTCAGGTTGCTATGGTTACCAACCTGGGTTCTGGACAGAGTCAATGGTGATCTTGTAGTTAGCTTTGCTGGCACTCAGTCCCCCCATCACGTCCTCAATCCTCCACAACTCGCGCTTCATCTCGGCCTTCTCTTGCTAAAGTTTGACACAAACACAGTTTGAATCCATTCATAAGTTTTTTTTATTCACTCACTGGTTTTGTTCAACTGCTTTTTAATGCCACATATTTGGTGAATTTGAAACTTGAGATTTATGATGTAAGAAATGTTACGCATTATTAAAAAAAAAAAAAAAGATGTGGAAGATATATGGAAGAATTTAAAGCATCTGGAAGACTTTAGGACAAACTGAATACCGACATTTCAAAAGACACAGCAACAGTATATTCAACCCATTCTGACTGAAAAACTAGAGATTTCAGTTTGGAGGTAAACCTGCTCTGAGCTGAAGTACCAGATCTCACCTGAGGGGTAGCGCTGTGGTTCATGTGCGCCTGCAGCGCAGTCCTCAACTGCTCCACTGATCTCTCCAGTCGGCTGTATTCCTCCCAGGCGTGTGCCATCTCCTGCATGACACAAACAAACAAACAAACAAACAAACACACACACACACACACACACACACACACACACACACACACACACACACACACACACACACACACAAAGTCTTCGATTACACATACAGTAGAGTGTTAGGGCACGCAATTTGAAGATACATGTATAGAAATGATGCGTCTTCATAGAGATCTCTATATGTACAAACAAAGGGAACTGCAGGCACGAGTGCAGATACACACGCTCTCTCGAACAGTCACATACCTACCCCACCTGCACTACTTAGCTGTATATATTCAAACACACATGCATGCCCAGAGACAAACACACACTTACCACCTAATCATCACGTAATAAGAAATGTTTCCCACACTTGCAATTGTGGTACATGTAAATTGGATAAATGTGTTGATTTTATAAGAATATCCATATAAATATTGTGATATATTTCAACCATAGTCCTTCAGACTACACAATTTACTATGCAAAATGAATAGACATATACACACGCTAAAACACACTGGCACACATACCGTGGAGAGGCGTGATATTTGGGCCCTGATGGTGACAAGATCTTCCTGCAGAAGCCTCTGCTGGTAGGCGATCTTGTGGGCGTGGGCCGGCTGCTCCTGGTACTGCTCCATCTGCTGGTGAGACACATCCAGCACACTCTCCAGCTTGTCCTGAGGGGGTGAGGAGTCATGCAGCATGAGGTCAGCCAAAGCCATAGTCAGCCAAAGTTATAATACCTAATTACCTCTGATCTGCTCTCAAAATGTGCACTGAGACTATTCAGCAGATGACACTTACTCAAAAATACTTCACGGGGGCTTCAGTTTCTACAGTCAGTCACGAGCCCCAATAAGACGTCATTTGACTTTGTCTTATTATATTACTTCCTCTTATCATAAAGCAAGTATAGGTGCTATAAAAACAACGTCAAAGTGTCATAATGCTCAATTCACAGAAAATTTATTATTGTATTTAGAAACAGCACCTTTAAATGAGCGGTTAGGACTAATAAGCCAATAATGCGCCGCTGTAACAGTCATTTCCCGGCTGCAATTACAGTGCGGAAAAGCCAAAAGGGTAAATGCAGGTATTTTCAGGCTGACAGTATGAGGAAAATACTGTGTTTTTAAAAATAATAAAGCATATAAACATGCATGAACCTTAAAATTAGTGTAATGTAGGATCTTTAAATATACTCCTGCTCAGTGGGCGACTTCTGCTGGGACAACAGCCAGTCTGACTAACATAGATGTGTACTGCTATCCTGTCTTTGACAGCTGAATCACCCTCTATTATCAAACTCCACTGTAGCTCACTTGATAGCAGTTCTGTTCTTGAATGTGACACCATCACATAACTCATCAGATGGCCTGAGGTTGGCTGGTACAATAAGATGCTGTGGCTGGCAGAGTGTGTACCTTGTCCTCCTTCAGGGAGCTGATCCTCGCCTCCAAATCCTTGAGGATCTTGTCCTGCTCACACAACCGACTCAACTTCACCTGCAGAGGGAGACACAGAGCTGAGTGAGCGGGGACGCTCAGATGAACCCCTTCTTTAGTGCTCACCCAAGTGTGTGTCTGTGTGTTGACCTCTGGTAATTATGTGTCCCATTTACTTAATTGCAGCTTCCTCTTGCTTCTGCAGCTGTAGATAAATTAGTATGTGTATAAGAATGGTGTGTGTTGTTTCTGCACATGAATTTACGTGCATGTTTTTTCATACTTAATATGCACAGTCCTGTAGCTTCTCCGGATTCATTCCAGTGTAATTACCATGAGTGAGCCCATTACACAAAGTGGGTGTGACCCACCTGACACTTTTAATTACAGAGTAAGCGAGGTTCTGAGCCTTGTTAATTAATCCCCCATTAAACTCAGCAAACTTCAAGGCAAAGGTTGGATCACTTTATCATCCTGCGGTAAAACAAACACACCGTTCATGTAATAAGGTTGTGACTGAACAGCTTGAAGTGAACAAAGTGCTTATCCATGTGCATTTTTGCATTCCATACTAGTTTTTATATTCTTCAAATGAATTATTAATCTTGTTGTTGTCTCCACGGTGATGTTGTTATTGGATCTAATCAAATATTCATTGCATACAACGCTCTCATAAATTGTTTAAACAGCCGTGTATGAAGCCTTTACTGAGAAATATTTTCATAGGAGAAATAAGACCGCTTGAAAAAACTGCAGGGAATTGTTTGGATTATCAAACTTAAGGGGTTGCGGCATTTACCTTTTAACTCTCTCTGCATGCTTTTTGCCCCTTGAAGCTGACAGTAGTTTATCATGTCCTCCCACACTTACAAACATCACATTAATATTTTGTTTTTTCTTAATCACCTTCACTTTTCCCACAAAACAAACTCCAGCAGTCAGTGCTGTTCAATAAACAAACTAGAATGTCATGTTTATGAAATGAAAGCAAATGTATAGAAAACTTATAAGATATGCAAAATTACTAATTGTTCATCAATTACTGTTACTGTTATGTTGAACATGTGAAGAAAACTTTGTTACCTCTCGAATGCTTTCACGGTTACTGAAGAATAAAACAAAAAAAAAAAGGCCAACAGTCTACATGCACTGAGGCAAATGGGGACTAGCATTAAAAACAGCAAAACTATATCTAAACATCAATGTATAAACTCTAAAGTCTCAATTATTCAGTCACATGCTCAATACTTCCCAAACATATGCATTTTGAATTAGGTTCGCCTTTTTTGGATTCTTCGTTCATTGAGGAGGCATGTAAGAACAACAGTTTTCTTTACAAATTCACAGTGACGTGTGGTGAGTAAATGATATACAACTGGTCATTTTGCTGGTAAAGTATACTTTTAAACTGCATGTGAATATGTGTACGCATCAAACTAAATACAGTCATAAAGAAATCTTTGGATTAGGGCTGCAACCAACAATTGTTTTTATTCTGCTTTTATTCTGCTCATCTTTTTCACATTTAATCAATAAGTGTTGTTTTTTTTTTAAAAAAAAAGACAAATGCTCATTACAGTTCCCCAGAGCCCAAAGTGACGTCTTTAAATTACAGCAGTCCATAACCCAAAGACTCCTCATTCATTATCATAAATTCCCACCATTCCCCCCTGGAGATTAATAATGTATTTCTGATTCTTTGAAAAAAAAGAAAAGCAGCAAATTCTCAAGTTTAAGAGGTTAAACCAGCAAATGTTTGGCATTTTTTGCTTAAAAAGTAACTGAATTTTTTTAATGGATTATCAAAATGGTTATTTATTTTTTGTTAATTGACTTATTCAACTGACTAATAGTTGCAGCTCTATTTTGGATACATTCACTAGATTTTTCATTCAAGTAAGTTCACTATATGAGAAAATAACAACATTAAAAATTAAATGTCAAACATTTTCATAGCAAACACCCTCACTTTCCACCAGATTTAACTGAATTTTTTGGACATTCTGTCTTACTTCCCCACAGACAAACATAACCACCCTGACAGCATTAAAAATGGAAGTGGTCCGTATTTAATGTAGCCAACTTTTAAGAAGCTATTAAGCTTGTACTTACATCCACATCACTTTCTGCAACCTTGACAGGTTTCCCTGAATCCTTCAGCGTCTGACTTCCAGCTACCTAGAAATTGCAAAATAAGCATTTCCAGATGTTAGTTGTGCAGTAAATGATTGAACCGTGGTACAATGTTGCTGAAATACAGGAGATACAGGACACAGAGACCAGCTACAAACTACAGTAGTATGACACTGGGACAGACTATCTGCAACACATTCTCTTCTCCTCATGTATATGACAACATGACTGAATTTTGGCACACAAAATCAGCTCTTGCCATGAAGAACACAATGGCTATGGACACTTTGAAGCCCTGCACAATTTGACTTAGCTATTGAACCTCTATACATGATGTCCCCTTCATACAAAAAGAGTTGCAGAATTTATTTGTGAACAGGAAGTATTTGTTTTAGGAACAAACCCTGGACTATGTTCAGGTGCCCACTTTGAGTTTTACAGCATTACTGAAAGGGTTCCACAGTGCTAGAATAACTTCATGAAAAACATTGAAGAGATAATTCAGATTTTTTGAAGTGGGATTTTATGTTGTGCTTATCTAAAGTTAGTGCATTGCTTACAGTAGTTGTCTGTCCACACACCCCCAGTTTGGAAAAGTCACAGGAATGCCCAGATGGAAGCTTCGTCATGTACTGCTGTAGAGGGGGGCAGCAGCAAAACATATTTTAGCCACCTAAAAAAAAATCCACTTAACAAAATCTATAGTAGTCTAAGAATACACTCCACTGGGAGTATTTTCATACCTTAACCTTGCTGTCAGATAGCCCTATCCAACGGGGAAGCCGTTATCAGCTTCAGTTCCTCATCTATGCTCTCGTCAACACCACCACACTGCACTGATAAAAGTGTAACTTTGGCTTTCTTAACACATGAACTTCTTGTCTACCGCTGCCTCAAACAGTTAGTTTGTTTGAGTTAAAGTGTGACTTTGGAGAATCCAAACTAACACTTTAAAATGCCAAACACTAACACAATAACGCATGCAAAATAACTAATTGAGACAGCGGTAGACCAGTAGCTCCTGTGTTCAGTGATGTTAAATCATCCGAATAGTCTTCCTCGGAGGAGAGCGACAAAACTGCTTCATTTTTTCTTTATCAGAAATCGCTGTCTGGCGCTAAGGTCAGCAGTGAAAATTTTCTAGACATAGCATGCACTCAAACTAATACAGTTTGTTCTTAATTGCTGTTTTTCTCATTGGATTCTGTTGGTTTTGATGAGAGAAGAGAGAGGGGGAACCGAACCTGTTAACAGCTTCCCAGTCAGAAAGGGCTTTCTGACAGAAAGGTTAAGTTGTGAAAATATTCTTAATGTAACTTACACTTAAACTGCTATAGCTATATTTAGGTGGCTAAAAGACCTTTCCTTGCTGACCCCTCTACAGCAGTACATTGTGTAGCATCTTTGTCAGACTCCTGCCTGCTTCTCCAGACTGGAGGGGTGCCAACTGACATGTACTGTATGCAATACACTGACTATGTTTAAGAACTTCATACAACCCCACTTTAAAAGATCTTTACCATCCCTTTAAAGCAGAGCACATGTGTAAATTTACCAAATCAACAATTTCCACTGATAACAGCTCTTTCTTGTGCTTTGAAATGATTAATTTTAGGACTACATGTGCTCCTTTTTGGGAAAAAAAATTGAGACATGACACAGTAGAGCCCTGTGCTCTTGTCAAGGAGGTGCAGCGTTTCAGAGACGATGGTAGAAGCAGCTGGCTTTTCAACCACCGGGCCACAGCCACAACACATGCACTGCCGAGCCATCCCATGCCCACTTCTCCACAGCATCGTCAACATCACCACATGGGAAGGGAGAAGATCACATGGAGACATTTGATGCCATTCAAGCCGTGAATGCGGTGCTGTAAGCAACGGGCTGGTCTTTCTAGAACACTCTCTAAACACTCATACTCACATACAGGCTAAACACATGCATCCCTGCTCTAAATATTGGGGAAACATGCACAAGCGTAAATGCGCAAAGTCACGGACGCACTACATACAACATTATATCTATTTGTACATTACTAGCTACAGACACACACACACACACACACACACACACATACAGCTTACGTTCATTAGAGGCCTGAGAGGCCCAGCAGTGCAGTGCAGTAGTAAACTGTGAACTGCGAGGATCAGGGGCTCTAGAGCTCTGATCTGGGAGTCAGAATCACAAAGACACAGAGCCGCAGTCACAAAAAGGCGGCTGCTTTCGTCAGAAGAGTTAGAAGTCTACTGGGGATGTTTTGTCTCACAACCTCATGCCTGAACATCTCTACTCATTTATTGACACACTTTTGTCTCTGTCTGTTTAACATGGGCCAGAGAGTATTAGGAGTGGTTGTAAGTAAGAAACACCAAATGTGTTAGTTTGAGCTAGAGACATTTCAAACCAGAAAAGGCACAGCAGGAATAGAACTACATAAGAGAATAAATCTCTGAAACTCTGAAACTGAACTCTGATCTGTATATCTCACCTTTAGGTCCAGATACTCCAAGTCCTTCTTCAGCTGCATATAGGTGTCATCAGCCTAGAAGGTGACAAACATATGAGTCTGGGTTATTAATTTGTGTCACCAGAAATTAAAGGTGCAGCATGTAGGATTTAAGGGGATATATTGGCAGAAATGGAATACTATATAATAAGTGTGTTTTCTTTAGTGTATAATCACCTGAAAATAAGAATCGCTGTGTTTCATTACTTTAGAGTGAGCCGATTATATTTACATAGGGAGCGGACCCTTGGCTACAGAGATCACCGTGTTACGTCGCCATGTTTATACAGTAGGCCAGAATGGACAAACCAAACACTGGCTCAAGACAGGGCATTTTTATGTTGGCCACTGTCGTTATCTTCCCCTTCACAATGAGCAGCGTCAGAGAAACACTAATTTGTAATGTGAAGCTGCTTTACTTAGTGGTATTACAGGTTTTAATGACCTGGTCCATTTTAGAAAGGAAAAGACTAGGCTTGGGTGGTATATAATGGTATAACAGGGCATTTAGAAGTTTGATTTTCAATACCGTCAAAACTACAGATCTTTCTGTTAACCTAATACTAAAGAAGCTATAATGAGGATGTTTTTGTCAGTCCGGTGCAACATCTAGCTGAGCTGACTATGAGTGGTGGGGATAACTTTACAGGACTGTAAACAGCTGGCCGATAACAGCAGACATTGCAGGGGAAAACAGCATCTAACTGTGTATTAGAGGGTTTATTTCAACCAAACCTGAGGTTCTGATTGCTGGAACAGTGGACTCACTAACAAAACGACTAAAAAGACTAACCAAGATGGTTTTGGTGAGTTGTTTTTGTTTTTGTTTCTGTCACGTTTCAAAGAAGTGTGTTTTACAATAAGTCAATAAGGCAATCAAGCTAGCTAGTTTCAAGAGAAACTTGAATTTAGAAAGTGTACTGTTGCATTTATCTGTTTCATCAGGGAAATATTCTGTAATAATCATACTTTTTTGACATTTTGTTAGTGTATTGTTTATAAATTAGACTGTGAATGCTAAGAGAGCTTGGAGACCATAGTGAAATTGCCCATCTCCAACAGTGGGGCATTATATACCATCATATACCATATAACCTGTGAAATTTCAGGAAGGTGTGAAAAAATAGATACCGCCCAAGCCTAGATGACACCTCTGCAGATAATTCAACTACCAATGACAACCACCTCAACAAAGAACACTGAAGAAATTCTAACCAGGAGACATTTCAGCTGGCTGCAATATGCAATCCTCACCACTACATGCCACTAAATCCCCCTAAATCTCACACACTGTTCGTTCAAATAACTCACCACTCAAGTCATCTGAATCTAAAGCACCTTCACTGACAATTCTTCTAGGATGCAGTGATATTTGTGTGTCAGGTATGAAGTGTGACCTGCCTTATTGTGTCTGTGCCAACATGCATTACAGCAGCAGCAGATCTGGAAACACATCGCTGAATTAATCTTCCATTCAGTTTCAATTCAGCGACACATCACTTAACAATAAAACAAACCGCCGGTAATGAAAGATTCAGAAATCTGAAGACCAAACACACGGACACATCAATAGCCAGCCAGTAAGCCAAAGCATGGGATGGCTTTGCAGATGTCGAGAATTTAGCAGCACAACATGCTTATGAAAAGTATCACTGGAAGCACGATATGGAAACGGACCAGCCAAGAACAGCACATGGAAAAAAAGAGGCGGATGGTTCTAGGACTGCAGCATGGCCAGCACTCACAGATTAACCATGCCCGATGTCACACCACTGGAGCACTGGAGCTGTTGGGCAGAGGTTGCCACTGATATACTGACACTTGACCAGTGATGCTGCTGTTGTTTTAGATTTTGTGGTCTGGTCAGGCTATTTTTTAGCCTTATTTTTCATTAAGACATTTATTTATAGTTGGGAACAACCAAGTGCAGGATCTACTGGGAATTGTAGGTCTGGCCTAAAAATGGTTTCTGCATGTGGATGGAAGAGATGTCTGTATCAGTGAATATGACTGTCATGTTAAGAAGCCTTTGTTTCGCTGACTTAAAGTATAACTTGGGAATGTTTAAACCTGGACCTTAAATTCCCATTGTGTCTAAGGGACTAATGGGAACAACAATTTTTGAAATTTGTTCAGCATTGAGTGACACGGTTGCAGCAGGGACACCCTCAGTGCATGTCCACTAAAAATGCTTGTTTTTGCCACTAACAGGCTCAGATTGTCAAGTGTCTGACAACATAATGGAAAGGATAGACCTTTTTGTTAAAGAGTAAGAACTTCTTTGTTTTACCAGAAACAGCCTAACATTGATATTGCAACATTTAGCATGTATAGAGCAGTATATTTTCACATCTAATTAATTTCGTTATTGATTAATGTTAATTTAGGGTTTATTTAAACAAAACCAGAAATGCTGATTGTTTGGTCAATTAAAGCCCAAACCAAGACAGTTTTTGAGTGTGAGTTTTATTTTTTTTTTGTCAACTTTGAATGAAGTGGGTTTTACAATGATAAAATGACAGTTCATTTAAAAGGAGGCTTTGGTGATGGCAATTTTGCGGCTGTTTGTGGTCAAACAAAAGGATCTTACTTTTTTTTTAAAAGGTCTCTAGGGATCCTTTCCATGATGTTGTCAGATCCTTACAATAACAATCTGAGTCTGCCCTAAAACAAGCACTTTATTGAACGTAAATTGACAGTGTTCACATGGTTCTAGTGCATTGCAGCCTGTTTCACCAAAACCTGTTTCTATTAGTTAATTAGACATACACACAAAAAAACGGGTAAATAGGGTCCAAGACGGAAAAATACCAGTTACCCTTTAATAAAAAATATCTTAGAATTTGTAAAGATTTCTTGTGATCAGAGCATCTTTGTAATGACATTGTGTTCGCAGAAATTTGAGACAATCATAGCTTTAATCACAAAATTAATGCAGTCTATGCTTATGTGTTGCTTTTAACTTCTGATTCTACATACAGCAGTTTTAAGCTTTTACAGGCATAGCAGATAAGGTTTTAATTAAAGGCGATATTATCTTTTTTGTGACATTATGCAGCAAATATGGTTGGTTGTGTTTATGAATTTTTATATGTTCCTAATCTGAGATAACCAAGACATGATGATACAAACATATACAAAAAGTGATTTAACGGTTTAAACACCTTCTGTAATGACATCATGGCACTGGCACTCCCCTTTGAGTACTAAGATTACCTACAGCAAATTTTGATGTAAATCCTGAAATTACTTTTTGCAAGTATTGGACAAATGAAATAGTGAGGATGTCCTAAAAATTATTAAAATTCATCATCTGATCAGATATTTCAGTCTTTACTTAAGTGTTGGACAGACAGATTGACGGACAGACAAACTGACATACAGTATTTTCCAAAGAGCCATGAATAATGGAGAAAAATAATTATATTTCTTCTTGGAGAAATAATGAAATTTACAGTACACATTTTATGAGTTATTTGTATAACGTAAACAGAAAATAACTTTATTAGGTCTGATTTTAAGTGTAATGATGCCCTGCAACATGTTCAGTGGCAACCTCTATCAGCCCATGGTAAAATGAGGGGCAGGCAGGAAGACATGCCACATGGGGCCCCCACCTGGATGTTGCAAGGGCCCAGGGTAGCTGAGACACCCACATGTCCAAGGTGGGACACAGGAGAGGGGCCGGAGCTGAGGAGGGGGCTGGTGCTAGTGGTGGTAGTTGTGAGGAAGTGGTTGTGTTGGTAGGCCTCTTTGGGACCGTTGAGCCGCTGGAGCTGGGTAAATGCGTGCTGACGTGCGGAGGCCATCTTGGCCTGATGCCGGCGCAGCTGAATGAGGAGCAGGGTGAGCTCCTCGGGCTGTCATGCACCACAGGATATTAAATCTGGCATCAAAACTGACCACACCAAACTTCAGGGAAACTATAAAACCTAAAACATCGATTGCATTCACAGCAGTGGTGGCCACTTTGTTATTCAACAGGCTGATGGCCAAATTGAACGAGCAGAACAGCAGCTAAATTTAGGAGGATTAATGGTGTTGAAACAAAAGGCAGAACTCACAGCAGCACTCTGTTGATGACAGGCAATGTCTCCCAAATGTTCAGCTGCAGCCAACTGGCCCATACCGACAAAAGGCTAATCAAGATCGGGTCAATATCTATTTACATTTCATTAGCGAAGAATGAATGGTGACTGATTTCTTGAGTGTCTGGCAGAGTGAGCACATTGTATGAAACATAATACTGGACTCTAGAAGCAGACAGTGAGAGGGAATTACACATCACTTCAAATGCAGGCCTCTTTAGCTTTCAAGTGTTAAGGTTTCTACTCTAAGTTCCACAGTGAAGTACTGAATCCATGCCTAATGTAATGTTTAGTAATAATATTTGTAATACAGTGAAGTGTGTTTTAATTTGTAAAACGTACCGTTTTGCCATGAAGGCTGGGTGCGCTGACTGTGTGAGTGATGTAGCCAGATGGAGGCATTGACCGTCTCTCGATAGTAGCAGCCTGACAACACACAGACAACACATTTTATATTGTTAAATATACATACACTGGCGTTTGGAGGGGGGGGCAGTTCAGTACAATATATTTAGAAATGGCCAAAAAAAGTACTTTTGCAGAACATTATGATGTCACAATTAGATTCGACTTACTACACCCTATTACACATTTGTGTGAAATGTGGTCATAATTAGCAGTTTAATTCTTGCATTATGGCCAAAACATAATTTGTGGGGTCACCTTGATCATTGACCTTCAACCACCAAAATCTAACCAGTTTTTTTATGACTCCAAGTAGATGTTTGTTTGAAATTTGAAGAAAATGCCTGTTCTTGTGTTCTTGACATATTGAGTTAACGAGAATGAGACCTTTGGACCACAAAAATTAAAAAGCTTCATTGTTAGGTCCAAGTGGACGTTTGTGCCTAATTTGGAGAAATTCGTGTAAGGTGTTCTTCAGAGAGCATGTTCACAAGAATGAGACAGATGCAAGGTCACAGTGACCCTGACCTTTGACTACCAAAATCTAATAAGTTCACTGATCAGTCCAAGTGGATGTTTTTTCCAAATTTTGAGAAATTGCCTCAAGTCGTTCTTGTGATATTGTGTTCACGAGAATGGGACAGACGGAAGGATGGACTGACAAGCCAAAAACACGGCTACCCCTGTCATGAAAGCATAATAAAATCTAATTATGTGATAGAGAAAACACAGAATGCAACATTTCTACAGTACCACACAAAAATCTGCTATCATAATATAACAGGTTTCATATCACTAAAGGCTACAATTCTTTTTTTAGAGGATAATATCATTTCACCTTGATAACAAGACACTGTATTCCTTATTATTATTGTTCAATATAGAGTACTGCATATTAAATGGCATGTGTACATCTTCAATATAGTTTAAAGTTAACAGTGTGACTGACTTTCGACTGACTGCTGATACAGTTGAGGTAATTTAAGAGACTGAATGCCTTTAGGATATGTCTGCCATTGTGCCCCGCAGCACTGACACAATTATTCTGTTCAGTGGAGCACAGTTCCAACATTCGCCCAACACTGTCAGAATGACTGACACTGTTCTGGATGAGAAACCATTCGATTTGATGTTTTGCACTTGACAGTCGAGGGAAAAAAGCGTTAATGGTCCAAACTCTGGGAGAGCACAAGCAACAGGCAAGACGGGACAAATTTCATACAATCCATGCAACAGGGAATAATCTGCTGACATTCATAACTCATTATTCATTATGTCTTATTAACACTCTGTACCTGCTACCATTACAGTATCTATCCATCAGGATGCTTACAGCTTAAGGCAAGTTACATTTAAGATTTTTTTGTTTATCTTAGTTGAATTTAATTTAAGAATAATTTTACAAAAACACATGAACCCACATGAATTATGTAAAAGTAGGGATACTCTTGGTTGTTAGCACAGCACAGTTATAGGTGTGAAGGTATGAAATATTACATACCGCCCAAGCCTAACAGGTAGCTAGCAGACTGCAGATTCTTTACTCTGAGCTAGAAACAAAATATGATTGTTGTTGTTGCTAGGACTTTGGGTTTTCTGTAATTTTAAGTTGCCTAGTGTGAGCTAAATAATTATGATGTAAGTATAATACCAAAAACATCACCCTGTCTGCTTACATCAAAGCTTCATCTCATTCCCCAGAGAAAGATGGACGTTATTTAATGACATTGCATAATATCACTACCTATTAAAATAAAAATAGTTTAATTTTATTAGTTAATCACTTGCAAACATGCAGGATTGTTGTTCTTTTGTCAGACATTATTTACCTTGAGCAGCTGAGACTTGGTCCTGCGGGGGGACACAGTGAAGGGGATGTCCACCACTGACCTATCACCTGCAGGTCTGACTGTCACACGTTCAGCTGGTGTGTGCGGCCTCCGTGTGGGTGACAGGGTCCTGCTGGAGCCAGGTGGAGGCCCGGGTGGAGGGATGTCTGCAGATGAAGGTGGTACCGACACACAGCGAGTCATCCCTTCCGACCTGGGTAATGAGGAGGAAGGAGGCACAGTGGATGGGGGGCGGGGGCCGAACGGGTAGTCCGGGGCCGGAGTGTAGAGAGGCGCTGTGGGGCTGCCGTGACGGAACTGATGGCGCTGTTGCCACTCGTACAACTGCCAGACGGTGTTGGGGCCTGGGTCAGGGGTGAGGCGGAAGTGGCTGAGGCGGTCCTGGGCATACTTGTACTCACCAAGTCGGGCTGGTATGGGGCTCTGGCGAGGAGTCTTTGGCAGAGTCTGATATGTATCTATGGTGGTGAACTTGTGCTGGGTGGGTGGTGTGCGACGAGGCAGGGTGTTCTCTCTGGATGGGGGGCTGTTGAGTAGGAACGGGACACAAACCCATGTTTTTTCATTACCAATAATCAGGATATCTACACATTTATCCAGTGTTGTAGAATCTGAAAGTGGTCTTTTCCTAAAGACACTTTTTTATGTGTCTGTTTGGTCTTTTCAGTTTTACTCTGGTCTGGTCTCAGTCTCAGACAAAGACTCGCGATTTTATATTTAGGTTAAAGTACAGATGGTTAAGGTGATTTCAGCTCCTTTAGTGTTTGTTTGTATCTGTTAGCTCATAGGAAACAAAAGACAATTCCCACACACAAAATCTTTTCTCATGGTACACTTATACATGCACACATGTATACAGCAACAAAAGACACGAATGAAGAGAAATCTTGACTTGTTTTTTGTTTAAGATGCTCTTGACTACAACACTTGATTTACCTAATCATACCTTGAATTTCATTTAATGATTGAATAAGATGCTGAACATGACAAATGAAATTGCTTGACCTATAAAATGTCTTTAAGTTCACAAGAACATAGTCTGATCTATTGTAGTATTTCTCAAAGGGATACTTTGCAGTTTTTCAAGCACATCTGTGTCGCCGTGATGTGGGGTAGAGCTCTAATTGGGCACACAAAATCAGGCCTAACCCCACATGAACCTGCACAGTTTCTGTCCAAGCACAACCGGAACCTGAACCGCAGCAGCTGTTCTGGGCCCCAAGTCTGATAAAAAAACCCACAATTTCTACTGTAAAAAAAGAAATTGTATTATAATGTATATTTTTTCATGTTAAAACATTTCTTAAAAGCTAACGGTTGATGTGTTTCCTCGCACCACTTCTTCTTCTTTTACTTAGTTCGATAATAAGATGACAAAAAATGTGTCATCAGTGGTGTGAAATGAGGCATTTTGCATCACCAAACTGACTTTTGCTCACGGCACGGACTGAGAGTTCCCGAGTCGCCGGCCGGGAGAAGCCATTCACTGTGAAGTTGTACACACTCCCGACATCATAGTGACTCAGACGTGGTTAAAAACTGGCAACGTTTCCCTTTAACAATGACAAGTTTGATATTTTTTAATTTGAGTCTGAGGCCAGAAATAAAATATTATGCTTTGAAGACCTTATGTGTTCATGACGGGCTGGTATTTATGTTCATTCTGAATCAGCTGGCAAATGTCACAAGAGGAAACTCTACCCTATACTTATGAAGTACATGTGGTGTAAATCTACCTGTTTGCTGCACAGCAGAGGTGGAATTCAGACATGAGGTCATGAGCAAGTCTCACTGTTAACCTTCAAATCTCAAGCAAGTTTCATTCAAATATGTCAGGTCAAGTCACAAGTCAAGTATTAAAGATCAAACATTAGCATTCTTGCTAACATCTGACCAGCCAGCAAGCTACTAAGTTAGCTAAAAAGACAGATTCACTTAGCTTTTGGGGTTTTTTTGGGAGGGTTTTGTTGTTTTGGATAAAGTTGAGTGTTCATGTCACATATTTTTTGAGATGCCAACCTTGAATACCGCTGTTCTCTTCTTGTTACTGTCATCAACAACATCATTTTTGAATCCAAATCATCAACTGAGCCGACTGTCGCCGCCCATTGACGCACTCTCATCAACCACCTACTTTTTGTGTGTTTGGAGGCATTTTTGAGACTTTTTCCACATTCCTGGGAGAACGCACTCAAGTCAAAGTGCGGTTTTAGTTACTCTTAAAATTTCCCCGTCCCCCGTCCTCTGCTACATAGACAGTAAACATAAAATACTGCAATAAAATGTACATAAGTATAATCACACGTGTTTCTATACAGTGATTTAATATAAAAGTTGTGTTTTCACAAAATAAGACATATGACAGTGACCTACCCTTTGTGCTCAGCCTTCTGCACTTTGACCCACTGCTCCACCTGCTCCAGAGCACTCCTCCTGTGCACCTGCTTGTATGTGTCAGCAGGGGGTGGCGCTGGGGCCCTCTGGTACGTCCCTGCTGCGATCCCGTTGGGCTCCAGGATGGGGCTGGGTGTCGAGACGAGGCCATTCCTTGTGCAAACACTGGAGGGCAGTGTCGAGGCGGCTCGTGATGGCGCCCTCGATGGAACCCTGGACACGGGCGCTGAGGCCGACACATGGTCTAACTGCGGGAGAGCAGAGGGTGCAGGGTTGGAGGGGAGGGACGTGTGTGTGTCCATTTCCAGGCCTGTGCTTCCTAAGGGGTGCTCCAAAGTGGTGGTGGCAGGAGAGTCTTTGTGGAAGCTGCAGTGTTCGTCTGCGTCACGGTGTATGGGCTCCAGGAGGACCTCGTGGATGATGGGCTTTAGGGTGTCAGAGTCTGGGGTCTTGTGGTGGTTTACGTGGTTCGTCTGTGGGACAGCCTGCTGCTGCAACAAGTTGAACGTCTCTAACTTGTCTGATGGTCTGCGGAGAGGAGAGATTACATAAAAAGCCTGGGTGAATGTTTGCCTTTTACACTCTCACACTGTTTGTAACTTCCTCTCCAACACTGTGAGAGTTTCATTCCCGAGAGTGACAGGAGAGGAGAGCGGGGAGGGGGTAAAGATAAACGAGACACCTGTGAGCTCAGGGAAGGGAAAAATGAACAAAAGCAGCAGGGAGGAGAGCAGAAAGTAAAGTCACAAGGGTAGGCTTATGATTACTCTCCTGTCTTGCACCCGACTCTTGAATTTTGGATAAAACCTACGCTACACAAGAGAACTGGATAATTATTAACAACAGCTGACAGACGATTTTTTCCTGAAACCACAAAGGATTTCACCGGCTTTTACTCGATAAGCACCAGTTCTGTTTCATTTGATCAGTGCCTTGATATCCCATGAACATCATGCTCCACCATTTAAGGGCTCCCAGTCTTCGTTCTGTTGTGCTGAACTGAATTTGAACTACATGACTGTCACATAGAGCCAGACTTTTAGAGTCATGCAAACTTTAAAAAACAGAGCTAAATATACAACACAGACTATTTTAAAGCAGGGCAGATGACAAGCAAAACCTTGTAACCACAGCTAGATTTTAAACTTGTTAATGAAATCCCCCGTGACAAGAAGCAAGAGAAGCAGTCAAGTCTCTTAAATTCAATGAACCACGCACCAAAGTTCACTTTTAGAAAATGAATTAAACAGCCTTAGGTGTCTGCAACTGGTATGTAAAGATATTTAATACAAAGTAGCGCTATGATGACTCATTTGTCCCTATCAGATTGTGTAATATGGGGCATAGAAGGCACTGTCTTTTAGTTTAAAGGGATGGTTCAGTAGGGTTGTATGAGCTACTTATCCATAGTCAGTGTGTCATCTACAGTAGATATCGGTCGGCATGTCCCTTGTTTATGGCAGCAGGCAGTATCGATATAAATACTGATACTGGGGTAAGTAATGCACTGCTGTGGAGGCCAGCAGCAGGAAAAACATATTTTAGCAGCCTTAAATGTCCGGCATAAATTTTTTTAAAAAATCACTATAACTTAAGTGTGCGCTATATTAATAATATTTCCACTGTTGGAAGTCTCTGTCTGATGGTGGGAGACAGCAAACCAAAGCTGTTATATCACTCTTTTGGAAGCCAAACTCCACTGAGAAAAACAGTAATTTAACATCAATGAAAACAGGAGCTGCTGGTTAGGCTTCAGTGGTGTCTCTTGTTCAATACCTCAACACTTTCCTGGAATTTCTCTCTCTTCTCTCTTGGACTATGCTAAACTGCCCCCATAATCTCCGGTGGTGCTGCTTGTTTAGTCCGTATCCATAAGCTTTCAGAAAATGTGACAAATATGGACAAAAAGATTGCGGAGTACCAACAGAAGACTCCCTCTGTGCCCGTATACGTAGCTAAAGTTGAGCATAAATGATTCCTCCATAATTTAGTCAAGAGTTCCAACAATAACCAACTCTGGTTTGGTTGAAATAATAATAGCTTTTTTTTCTTGCATTGTCTTTGCTCTCTCTCAACTGTTGCAGGCATGACATGGGCTGGCCGTTTACAGTCTGACCTGTAACATTATCCCCACCACTCGCAGTCAGCTCAGCTGCCTGATGTGCACTACATGCAAACATCCTCATCACAGCCTTTTCAGTATGATGTTGATAGAAAGATGACCATCTGTATTTTGGACGGAACTGAAAATCAAACCTTCAGGATTTCTAAATAAGCTGTTATACCATAATATCATGACATATGATGATGAGCCTACTGTTGGTCCACTTCCGCCTCAATCTGATAGTTTGTTTGTGTTATTGCATGACTTCGGTGCATAGAAGGGTTAGTTTGGATTCAACAAAGTCACAAAATCAATAACTCAAACTAACTCAAGTATCAAGGCAGTGGCAGAACAGGAGCTCCTGATTCCAGTAAGCTTAAATTATTGTTTTTCTCAATGGAGTGTAGTGGCTTTGACAAAAGCATAGAGAGGGAACTGAAGCCTATTACAGCTTTTCCGTCGGAGAGGCCTGTCAGACCAAAAGATAAAGCAGTGAAAATACTCCCAGTATAGTGTACCCATAAACTGATATTGATTTTTTAGGTGGGACTCTTTTAAGGTTTTAAAATATGTTTTTCTTCTGCCCAGTCCACAGCAGTACATTGTTTAGCTTCTGTGGCCTTCTTCAAACTATGAGCATGCCAACAGACATCAATGCATGATACTGTATATTGACTATGGATAAGTACCTAAGATGACCCCACTTCAAAAGATCCAAACAAAACCTTTAAGAGTAGTGTGCTGCTAGCAATGCATGCCATCACTGTATGCAAATGTATCTGAATATTGTAAAAGTAACGACACTGAAACTGAAAAAGAAGTACTGCATGCCAGCAGAAAGTAATCCTTTTGTTATAGTTTGCTCAATGGGAAAATGACAAAACAGAGACAGAGTGACAAACTTTCCAAGTATCTCGAGTTAGGTTTCCCTCCTGTCGATCATTAACAACAAGTGTAGTCTTGTGGGATTTCCCCTCCAAAAAAAAAAAAAGAAAAAAGAAAATGGCTGAGTATGAGCTGCGGGTGTCTGAGGCTGCCAGTGAATGATGGTACGTATTTGATCTGTGCCACCTCCCCCCCGTCAACATATGAATAATACATGGAGAGAGCGGCTGCTTGTTCAAAAACAGATCTTCACAACATCAGAATGTACTCTCTGAAAGCAAGCAAACACGTATAAAAAAAACTACACTATGCGTATATGCTATAACTGCGGGACTGACACATATTTGTAAAAGCTGTTAACAGCGGAGTGGGATGTTTTTCCAGGAATCATCTATAGCGACAACAGAGACAAACAAATGGCAGCACTTTCTAGGAAGTAAGAATTTATAGGATATAATAACTTTAGCTATATTTGCAAATACTGTCATGTCACACAGTCATTCATGATGATGATGATGTTGAATGGATTGTGCTTGCAAGTATTTGTAAAAAGCGCAGTGCAGAATATGTTTAACACCTTCTGTAAGAAAACCAGTCTGATGAATTTCCAGGGATATAAAGAGGATTAAGGCCTTGTCTACATGTATACAGATATTTTTGAAAACTGGTATTTTCTATATGTTTTTGCCTCTCCACACCCAAATTTGGGAATTCGCTGACATAATATATATGTGTTGAAAAGAACTGAGAAAGGTGTAGGGATATATAAGTTTGACTTCTACCGACACCTGATTAACAGGTGATCTTGGGGAAGTGTAGTACAGAGTCAACACAGTACTGTACAATATGCTTAGCACCAAATATGGTATGATGGAATTTAAAAAAATTTGAGGGTAATGAGTTTGTGTGTGTGTGTGTGTGTGTGTGTGTGTGTGTGTGTGTGTGAGTGTTAGACGTCTGCAGTGATTCAATTACAAAGTTTGTTTATGTGTTTTCAGTCAGGCTGACAGTAGTGATTCCTAGTGTAATCCCATTTAGGAATGGGGCCTAAATAAACATTATATCTAAATAAAAAATACAAAGGAGGACAAAAGTTTTCATCTTAAGAAACATAAATTAAAAATACTGTCAATAAACACCAGGGGGAGCTCATGGTGTTGGGGTGAGAAATCAATGTTTTGACAGTAGAAACAGAAAATGTAATGACCTCTGAAACTTACTGCTCCAAAAGAAAGCGTTTTTTTTTTTTTAGCCTTTTCATTATTAAATAAGTGAGTGTTTAGTGACTGAACTAAATCTAAATAAATGGATCTCTTGAGTATGTTGCTGGCCTTCTACAGCTGCCTTATTTGGGGCTATAAATGCTTGCAAGTTTTGTGTTCAGCTAGTTTAGTAAGATGTACTCTGTGAGTGTTTGTGTGCAGTCCTACCTGATGAGTGTGTTGGTGTGGTTCTGCATCAGCGTGGCCTGGTTCATGGCCCTCAGCCAGGTGTTCATGTCCTCCTGGGTGTCAGCGCTGAAGTAATACGTCCGCATCCCAGTGTGCTCCGCCTGCGAGCCAATCACAGAGCTCTGCTTGTAAATGTACGAGCGCATACCAGTGTGGCTAGCCTATAGGAAGAGAGAAGAAGCCACGTCAGCGAGAAAAGGAGATTCGAGCTTTGGTCAAAGAGATGGAGAGGATTCATGCTGTCCGACAAGAGAAACAACATCAAGGGCCACATAAGCATCCACCAATACAGAGAGAGCCAATGGAGGAAACCACACAATAGAGAGACAAAAAATGCCAGCCAGTTACGACCAACACAGCCACAACTTTTGACCAATGAGAGGAAAGATTCTTTGGCATGATGGAGAATAAGAAATCTGAGTGTCAGAAAAAAGAGCCCCAGAGTCTCCTCACAAACCTGTTTTTTCCCTCCTATTACAGCTTAGAAACCTACTAAGAACATATAAAAGGTCAAATGACAGTTAAGAAACAGTGATGTTATAATATCTCTGCATTCATGCTTGCTATATTTCTTGACAGTATATCTCAGAAAATAAGGAAGCAGCATCAGTTAGAGTGGTCTGAAATGGAAAAGCAGCTCTGCAAAGACATGGTGTGAAATGCAAGTCTGATAGACGCCATGACAAGGTAATTGTACTGTGTAATTTAAGTGCTGAGCTCATGACAGGCACATTCAAACTTAAGATTGATATTTCTTTGTATGCACAGTAAAAAAGAAAAAAAGGCTATTAGTCACAGATCTAATACAGGGCTGTCGGTGTGTGACAATCGAGAGCACATCTGCTCCATTTCATCATCGGAGACAGATATAAAGATGCAGCGTGCAGAATATCAAAAGAATCAGACTGAACAAAACACTTGATGTGTGATGTTGCAATAAGATTTCAAGCTGAGTCATCACTGATGAGACATATACCCAATGATACTATAGAGCTAATAATATGAACAAAGGGCAGCACTTGTGTGCACCTGTAGAGAAAATTCTGGTTTCAATGTATCAAGTTACTCACATAAATCGAGATTTACTGGCTGATGTTTCACTGCAAACTATATATCAATACTGTTTTTTTTGTTCTCTCTGAAGTCCGGTGTGATAAAATATCTGTGTTTACATCTGCATTGGGACTGCATTCCAACATTTTTAGGCTTTAAAGCTGTAGTTAATAACTTTTGAGAAAATATTTTTTTGTCACATTAGATAAAACTGTCACTACATTCACACAGTAGTACATGAGACAGATGATCTTTGAAATCATGCTCCTGTGCCTCCTCTTAGCACTTCTAATGGCATTTACAAGAATCCACCACATTTGAACGAAATTCACCAATCAGAGTCGAGGAGTCTGTAACTCAGATAGTCAGTCACTGCTAATAAACTGCGGTCAAACTGTCAAACTAGGCTGCGCGCTTTAAACATGAATCAAGATTCTGTTATTGCATTGACTATTTCTCACCTTAAATGTTTTCAAAGACAAATTTTTGTGTGTATGTAGAAATTTTTGACCCTGCCGCCATATTGAACAAAGTACCACCCATCAGCCGGGACAAACTCTAAATATGTTTCTGAAAACATCTGAGGTGAGAGTAAGCATGACGTTAACAGAATCTTGATTCATATTTGATTAGCGCTGCCTTGTTTAACAGTTTGATCACAGTTCACAAGTAATGACTGACATGACTGGCGGCTGGGTTAGAGACTACTGAGCTCTGACTGGTCTGTTTCCAACATTCACAGTGGATTCTTGCAAATGCAATTAGAGGCGCTATGACGAGGAGAAACATGATTTTTTTTCACAAACTAACTGTTTCATGTAGTACTGAGTGGATGTAATGACAGTTTTAGCTAATATGAGAAAGCTACTTGCATAGTAGTTGTTTTAGTGATTTTTCTATGTTAACAATGGACAGTTATTGTTTAAAGTGAAAGAAAGACGTTGCTCATAGTGAAAAATTCACAGAGCATTGTCATCCGACTGCAACTTTTTCAATCGGTTGTGTCTTTCAGCTATATATACTGTACATATATATATATAAAAAGCAGGCTGCTGATTATAGCAGAAGAGCTCAGATTAATCTTGTGTGCACCAACTGATAAGCATCACCTTAGCGAGTAGCAGGTGCACATAGACCATTAAAGAGAGTGAATGTTAAACTTATTTTCATTGGGTGGCTGGAAAAATGTCTACTAAATGTAACATACAAAACATGTTTTCAGACAAAAACAGGGGCTATGATTTTAAAGAGAGAAGTATCTTTTAAAAAAAAATCCATTGTGGGGTAAATTTGAGGAATGGTGACCTTGACCTTGGACAAACAAATTCTAATCAGGTCTTTGTTGTGTCAAGTAAAACTTTGTGCCAAATTTGAAAAAAAAAAAAAAACCCTCAAGGTGTTTGTGAGATACTGCATTCACAAGAAAAACATAGACCAGGTCACAGTGACTTTGACCTTTGACCACCAAAATCTAATGAGTTCATTATTATGTCCAAGTGAACGTTTGTGCTAAATTTGAAGAAAATCAAGGTGTTCCTGAGATATTGCAATCACAAAAATTTGGACGAACAGACAGCCAAATCTAAAACATAATGCCTCGGACCCAACTACCACCAGTGTGGAGGAAAAGAAACCCCAAACAAACAGAAAGGCATATTGTCTGCTGCAGAGCTGTGTACATGGCTCTGTTCTACTGGCAGTTGTAAAGGTGTTTATTGTGTACTTTTAATGGATTTAAAGCTTTAGAACACCTGGAAACACATACTTATTTTGGTGGAAAAAAAGGTTTGTTTTCAGCTTTAACTGATAATTTCTCTCAACAATTTCCTACATCTACCAGAGTGCTGTTTTTGCATCATAGAGAGCACATTAGAAGTAATTATATTCAAAAGGTTATGCTGTTCGTGTAGGTGGAAAACACAGTAGGCATTTCAGCCAAAGGAAATTTGAAACTGCTTCTTTCTCAAAAATCAACATGTTTCGAGCTGCACCGCATTGTAGTCTACTGAGATGATTGTCAGTAGAGATGTTGGTATCTGCTTCCTCTACGATGGATTTCTACCTTTAAATCTGTGCAAGTCCAGAGAGAAGCCTTGAGAGGCTGAAATCAAGGCGTTCACTGTTTGATAATTCATATAGGCTTCTTGCCCAATATTCCTGCGACTGAACTCGTTTTTAGTCATGCTAAAAATATCCCATCGTGATGTCACTGATATTATATTTGCCTAGCTATCCACAGGGAGAAGAAAACACACCACCAAACAACAGACATGGCCATGAAATTCAAGGAAGAGTACATCACAGACAGCTGTTTAATTAATAGCGTGTAAGTGTTTTGTATCCTTGATAAAGATGTCCTTGTGGTGAAAGTGGGGTTATTAGAGGCTCTTTTTAAAGTGAGTTGCACTCCACTGAGCACAGCACTGCTCTATAAATGTCCTACTTTTCCCTTTCCTTCCTTCCTTCCTTCATTCATAGGTTGGGATTGGAAGACAAATGAGAGAACCCACTCAACAACAGATGCATGCAAATGAAAAGTAATTAAACGCTAAATCTTCCCAACCCTAATTCATTCACTGAATAATGAATGCAGGATAATAAGTGTGTGAGGCGTGTTGTGGTGAGATCTACAGCAACTGCAGTCATTTCACTGTGATTTCTTTATTTAGTTTATATTGTAATAAAATGAGATGTGATTCCTCAGCAGTTTGGCTTCTTGTCTGCAGCGTCATGACAGTCAGAAACACACACATCCACTCGTGCAGTTCAACGTACACACTAGACAAGCTCATGAATAATGCAAACAAAGGCTGCCACCCCTGCTGTTCTGTCTTTGTTACTATAACGTGTGAATAAACTTCAGCACACAGATGCAGACATATACGCAAACAAACATAAATGCTCCCATTCTTACATCCCCTCCAGGTTCCCTAACAGCTTGATACGTCACCCGTCCCCTGACAGCTCTGCCGTCTGGCTGCTGAAGCAGGCTCATTTTAGTGGCTGCTGTTCACTAAAAATAAAATGACAAACTATAATTTCCTTGCTGGCTATGCTTGAGTATCTACTTGATGCTGATCCTGGTAGATATTTAAAGATTTGGGAGTTGATTGCACTGCTCACTCGATTCGTCCAAATCCTAATAACCTTGTGCACCAGCTCTCCGGTGATGCTTAGGTGGATGGGTATTGTGAATAAGTATGCATGACTGCACTAAGTAACTTTTACTGACACTCTGTGGAGGTGAGTAGAGGCTGGTAATGTTCTCAGCCTTTCTCTTTATTGTAAAGACTATTCTAATGTGATTGATGGTAAAATGTTAAATTTAGTGCTTTGAAATGACTGCTATTCCACATAACTGACAAAGTGGTTCTAGGTTTTCAGGGCTCCAGTGGTGCTGATTTTTTTTTCCCTACCTGCTAGTTCACTTCATTTTCTTGAAATCCTGAAAACCTGGATCCTAATGAATTTGGCTTGTGGTTTCTAATCGTGATCCACAGCTATGTACATTTGCATTTGAATCAAACACAACAACGGCTGATTAGACTAGTTACGCAAGTTAAATATTGTACACAAGTCTTCTTTAGCATGCAAGTTAAAATAAGTCAGCTCTGACTTTTGGTTTCAAATGAGACACAAACAGCAGCCTTCTGGTTGAAAGTCCTGTGTTTGTTTGATGCATACATCCATCTGGGCTTCCTACCCAAGTGGGTTCCTCTGACCCCAGAGGGTTAATTAAAAACAAAACAAACTTAATATGCTTGAAAAATATACCCGAAATCTGCTACAACGCAAACAAAAATGTGCTCTCCATCTGTGGGTTCATTGGAGAATGTTAGCATGTTCAGTGCTTGTAAACTGTTGTCTCTTTTTGTACTCGTTAAGCCATGATGAGGCTTTCTGATCACTGAAATCAGCTGCAGGAATCTTTGGTAAAAAATGGAAGTCTGCAGCGTCTTTGACCACCACGCTGCACAGAGGAAAAACAACATGTGGAGCATGCACAGGGCTCAGTCAGCCTGTCTCTTTCAGGTGTTAAGAGGAGTTTAGATGACAGGAAACAGGCAGGGAAACTAGTTAGCAAACACTCATCTTAAAAATGACTATATCCAAAAACACCCTAAAAATCTTGACGAAAGGAATAACAGCATCCCTGGGAAGCAGCTGTCAAAACACGCCAACTCGCTCGCCATCAACATTCTGACAGCTACAATGGGAAAGGCTTCTTGATGAGAGAGAGACAGAGCACTGTGCCTGGAGTCAGATGTTTGGGCACGTGCAGAGATATTGGCATGCATGCGCAGTGAGTACACACACAGCGCAGGGACACAGACACAAATTAGTACTGTAATATGTTGAAAATCCAAATTCACACCCTAATCACAGAAAACGGGATAGTTAGTTCAAGGAATAGTTTAGATTTTCTGAAATGGGACTGTATGAGGTTTTTATCTATAGTCACTGTATTATATATAACTTATGGTGGTCAGCACACCCCCAGTCTGAAGGCAGTCAGTGTAAAATTTAAACTTCAGGTGAGATTTAACGTTAACCCAGGACCACAGTTTGAATTGGAGGTAAAAGTTTCGGTGCAACAGAATTAAATTTAATATACGTTCAGAGTAAAAAAATAAATTGGGATTTAAAGAGAGGTTTGAATTTATTCTTTCTTAATTTTAAACTAGTTTTAAAGATAGGTGGAACAGAATTTAAACTTAAATCACCATGCTGGTGAAATCCAGCATTAATCCTTAACTCAGTTTTTTTTTAGGTGGGACCTTTTTTTAAGGTGGCCAAATTTAGTTTTGCTGCTGTTCTCTATCCACAGCAATACATTACTTAGCTTTCGTTTCAGCACTACTGTTGCTCACTGGGGACGTGCTATCAGACATCTAATGTAGGTAATACACGAACTATGGAATCAGATGAAAAATCTGAACTAGCCCTTTAAACCAAAGACCTCTAATCTTAACCCGAATTCCAAATCCTATTCCCATGGTGTTCTGGAGTGAAGACTGGCCAAAAACGACAATGTCACAACCCACGCAACCTCCACCAAACCTTCATTTAAAAGCCTTGTCAATTTCAATCTCGAATCACCAGCTTTGATTTTCCCCTATTTTAGTTACATCAGAGCCCTCACACACACTTGTGACACAATCCAACACACACCAGCAGCAGTTTAAAATAACACTGGGAGACTGTGTCTCTCTTTAGCAGGAATGCTGAGTGGGTCATTCAGCTCTGAGTGCGTGACCGAAACACCTACACACTGAATTCATACACAGCTAAGCCTCTTTTTCTCTTTGTGCTTTGCGTCTGTGTGGGAGTTTTTAAGGGTGTTCCTGATTATTTGTTTTCTCCACTATATTGTTGAACAACGCTTGACGGAAAAATATGAAAAGTCCCACTCCCCATATCTTTCTGCCCTCTATTTCACCGCTTCCTCTCCACCTATCGCTTCCTCTCTTTATTTTCCAGCGCTAATCACTTCCTTCCCTTTCTGTGTTCTCTCTCCGTCGGCCTCTCATTTTCCAACTAAATAAATATCACTCACTATATGCACTCAGAAGGGCTTACAATAGTGTCGGGCTCTTTTCCCGTGGACAGACCCAGACATACACACTTTGTCAGGGCGCTATTTAAAGAGTCATTGTGCTCATAAAGATAAGCCTCAGCTGCCGGAGCACCACACAGCTCCTGATAAGGTATGCTCCCCTAAACTTGTAGAAAATGAGTTTACACTGAAAAAAACATCCAAATGGAGACAACAATTGCTTGTGGGTGTTTTGGTTTTAAATCATGGCAGCTTCTAGCAAAACATTCATTGTATTTTTTCTCTGTTTGTAAAGGAATCCTGTTAAGAAGCTGGAATATATAACAGTTCAAATTTCCCTTTAACAGCAGCTGCTTTGGGAAAAAAAAAAATCAACATTTTAGTGACTGAGGGGTTGCACAGCTTGTATTAACAGTAAATGACCTCCTAAAAAGATGACGTGAGTTCCACGCCATTAGAAAGCTGCATGCTGGTACAGTAGATGTGACAGATGGAGGAGACAGCCAGAGCAGCACATAGATGAACGATAAGCCCCACACCAGATAAGCCAAGATTCATTTTACGATAACGAGGGCAGGGTGAGAGAAAGACAGAAGAAGAGGGAGAGAATAAGGGGGAATTGAATAAGACACTGAAAGTAAAACACAACACAGCCAAAACGACGTTCTCAAAACATGCATCAAAACCCAACAGAGGAATATACAAGGCTGCTGTATATTCCATCATGTTCGGACCCAAAAAAGCCACACCAACGGCAGACAACAAGGATATATAATGTTTACATGTGGCAAAGTGAGAGCACGAGAGTACCTATTTATGGGAAGACTGTCACTGGGCGACGCGACACACTCACAGGGAGAGAGGGAAGTCCCAGTCGGGCAGCCAACCAATGGGAACAAGAGAGGGAAGAGGATTCGGTGAATAGGGGGAAGGAGGGGGTGGAGGGTGGGAGGTCGTCGAAGCTTGAAGGTTTCATTTGTGGCATCAAGATGTGTATAGGTCAATTTAGTAATCAATGGGGGCAGCACTCACAAAAAACATCCATCATATAATATCCACTCTATCAGGCTCGTATGGGTGGCTAGCTGGTCCAGCTAGTGAGACTTGAAGGCATGGGTTTAGCAGCACTTTAAATTATTCTAAAAAGGCATTTTTTTAAACCTACTTTGACAAGTTGGTGTGGTTTTACCTTGGGTTTCAGTTTATTTCAGATGTTAAAGAGGAACTATTATGCTTTTCCTTATTTTCTGTCATATTAGGCTTGGGCGGTATCATGGTATTACAGTGAAGCGGGGTATTTAGAAATGCTGAAGTGGGGCGTTGGGTAGCTGAGTTGGTAGAGCATGCACCCCATGTTTAGGCTATGTGTCCTTGTTGAAGCGGCCCCGCGTTGGAGTCCTACCAGTGGCCCTTTGCAGCATGTCAACCCCACTCGCTCTCATCCATCTCATTTCCTGTCATCTCTAGAGCTGCCCTATCAAATAAAGTCCATAAAAGCCCAAAAGTAACTTTAAAAAAAAAACTCATTGTATGTAGTACACAGCATGCACCACCTGAGCTCAGTCTCTGGTCTCTACTGGTGGAACAGGAAGCTGAGCTGAAAGATACCACAACACCTACTAGTGTACGGATAAATTACAGGATTGTAAACTGCCAGCAGGCAGCCACAGCAAAGAGAGACCGAGGAGAAAAACCGCATGTTTTTTACATCTAACCTGGTAAGAAAGATAACAGTGATGGTTTGGGTGAGTTTTATTTTGTTTCTGTTGAGTTTAAATGAAGTGTGTTTTATGATGAGTTAACGAAGCGATTAAGCCTCGTCTGTCTTGCGTAACCGAGAGAGAGGTGTTCAGTTGTATTTCTGTTTAATAGGGAAAATAGATGTGAGAACTGATTTTTTTTTTTTTTTTTTTTTACATTTTGTAGGTTTCTTTAAAGTATTATTAGTCTGAAAAGCTGAAAGTAAGTAGCCAGCAGGAAGGGCGGGTGTTGCACACTTACGTATACTGAATACTCCAGTGAAATTTCAAGGAGGTATGAAGGTATGAAGTATTAACATACCGCCCAAGCCTAATTGGCATGTTGTTTGTACGTGTTCTGAAGTCCCCTTGCCGTCACAGAGTTTACAGCTAAGAGTAAGCATGTCGGGCAGAGTGCCATATACATACTGCAGTGGGAATGAGATC
The DNA here is from genome assembly GCF_008729295.1 of Plectropomus leopardus. NCBI lineage: Eukaryota > Metazoa > Chordata > Actinopteri > Perciformes > Serranidae > Plectropomus > Plectropomus leopardus. The sequence goes on along the minus strand of NC_056473.1, from coordinate 14,781,292 downwards.
CAGAGAAATCTCCATAACGACCATGTTACCATCCTTTTGGGTTGCACCCACTTAGTCCGGGACACCCTGAGTGCCTAGCTCAAGGCTTTTGATCACCTTGATTTTCTCCTCCACTTCCTCCTGGATCATGTTGCTTCTGTCCCGCCTGTTAGCACTGAGCCTTCCCCTCCAGAGCCATGAATGCCGATGATGTTGCACAGCTTCAGAGAGCTTGTTGCCTTGTTTATAGCTGCATACGTGGATCTCTGAATCATGCCAGAGCTCTACACTTTGCCACTTTAAATTCCTCCACCTCTGATGATAATGGAATCTGAAGCCGGCCTGATCTCACGCTTAGACACACAGAGGAATACCTCGGAGAAAATGTTTAACCATCTCTGTAAGTGCTTGCTGATCAGATCAATAAGAACTCAGTGCAGCAGCCATCTTTTTTGCACCTGGTCATCTGGAAGATACCCAGCTTTTTCAGTTTGTAGTGACTAAATTTATCATCAGTGAAATGTTTACATGTTTTAATACTCTAAGTCAACATTCTCATCTAAAGACCTTAAAGCCGTGAGAATGTAGAGCATCTGTGTCTCGCTCACAGATGGATGAGGGAACACGGCTGCTGCAGGTATCAAACCTGTGACCCTTTGGTCTCAGGGATTTTCTTTAACAACCAGGCCTTGAACCAGGCATAAAATTGAATCAGATTTGATGACTCACTGATGACAAAAAGAAAATTGCTGTGTCTGTGGAACCTGAAAACCTTGTGCAAATATTTATCTGGAAATGCACACACATTTTTAATCTATGAATAAAGTAGAGGCCTATTTGCACATGAGGGCAAACACTCTGTTGTGGGTGCTGCACAGTTTGCCTGCCTCTTAACTTCACACGTGTTGGGCTCGAATACAAAAGACTTCATTGCCTCAGGGAATGGAGAAGCTGCATTCCATTCTAGAGGAGCTTTTCTGTCTCAATAAAGACACTGACAGACATTCAGTGGTAATAGACATCGCTACAACAGGTGGTGAGTGCTGCGTAAAGCTGAGGGGTGGCTGGGCAGGCAGGGTAACGGTTGTAGGGAAATTTTCATCTTTTTTATTAACTGCCATTCAAAAATCAATAAAAATCTGTTCATATCTTTTCCATAATTGCCAAATCAATCAGACGACTGCTGAAAAAGCAAGGATTTAAAAACTCTTACACATTTTGAATGTGAAGGAATAAAACAAAAATGTAATTTAACCAATTTTTTGACTTCACGATGTTTTTTTTTATCTGCTTGCAACCTCAAGACAGTTTGTGATTGCTGTGAGCCACCGTTAACAGAGATGTTTGTTCAAAAGAGATGAATACACACTAATAAATTATGATTGACAATATAGCTTGGAGGGAAATTGCAGCGTGCCACCAAACCTGCTTGTCGGCATACAGTGCAACAGGTGTTATGGTAGTATTTCAGTTGTAAAGCAATGTGTATAATTTCTGATGAGCGTCTCTGTATTAAATACATATTTTTTGAAGTCTCCTGATTATATTGATTATGATATATGTATCTTTGAGTCAAAGTCTCGACAGCATCAAATTAAGTGTGCAGACGAGCTCTACATTCTCTGCATTGATTGCACTGGTAGAAGAATCCTGTTAGCGTCTCGGTCTTGTCATAACATTCAACACAAATGTTTTAAGTCAAATGGGCTTTAACAGAACATTTCATGCTGTGAGGTACAAAAAACCCACCAATTTAATATTTTATTCCTATTTGAGTTTGCATCTTCTGTTAACATGTTAATATTTGGTGGGATTAGATGTCATGACCTTCTCTTTATCTCCCCTGAGGTGCATTTCTTCCCCCATTTCAGAGGGAATTATTCCCTTTTTTTGTTTTGTTTTTAATCCAAAAGCAGAAATACAGGTGACTACAAACAGACACTTTAAAACAAACAAAACCAAAAAAAAAACAATCACATCAGAGAACGTGATTTAAAGATATGAGTCAGCACACAGTAGTCTGTGTAACAAAAACAGGCGTACCTTGAAGGCATACTTTCGGCTGATGTGGTCCTCAGGTCCCACGGGTGAAATGACATAGCTGGGCAGAGGAATACTGCCAAGGACCGATTCCTCTCTGCTGTCTGGAGAGAGAGACAGAGAGACAGAGAGACAGAGAGAGAGAGAGAGAGAGATGGCGGGTGGAAATGGGGAGAGAGAGGGAGGGAGTGGATAATCAGAGTGAGGAAGGTGAAAAAATGAGCGACAGAGATATGGGGGAAAGGAAAGCACAAGAGATTAAATATCACTCATCACCCACTAATTTCATCACTGCCTGCCATCAGTATCATAACACTCACATACACACTCACATAAACACACCCGTATGCCGTCATTTATACCACGGTGCTGTGCCAAACAGTAAATGACCACTCTGGTATCAGAGTGTCACTGAGCTAAAGCTGGCCTGGTCCAACTGGCAGCCAGCCGCCATTCCTGTGTCTACCCCATCCGGTTCACATGCTGAGATCATAGCAAACACACACACACACACACACACACACACACACACACACACACACACACACACACACACACACACACACACACACACACACTAGACTCTCACACACACGCCCTTCTATATTTGTAAGGACCCTTACTGACATGAGAAAGCAAGCAAAACTGTATTTATACAGCACATTTCATTACCGGTGGAAGCACAATGTGCTGCACAAAGTGAAAGGTAAAAGTTGCAGGCACAAAACAAAGCAAATAACCAACCATGAAAGTGAATCAAGTGCATTAAAAATAACTATAAAACCTCAATAAAAATAATTTAAACGAAGAATAAACCAATAAAAGATACAAAGACATAAGTCAGAAGAACTGTTAAAAAATGAGTTAAAATTAAATAATAATAACACTAGAAGTAGAGCGTTAAAAGAAGACAATACATATTTAATAAAATTCATAAAATAATAAAATACAATAAAATATGGTATATAGGCCAATAAAAGATAACACTGATATAATCAACAAAAAATAAATTAATAAGCCAGTAGAAGTTAAAATCAATGAAATGAAATAAAATGAAATAAAATGAAGTAAAATTAAATAAAATAAATAGTGAAACCAGATCACTGGCATGCATACTAGTAATGTGTATTCAGCCTTTAACACTTCACCTTAACCTTAATTAATCATCCCTAAACAGCCATTTGACAAAGTGAGGGCTGCTAAAATTCCTCACTTTCTTAAAACATAAAATATGAACACAAATACACACCAAACACGTATGCACCCAGAGTATGTCCTATCTTAATGAGTTCCCACATCTATGAATAAATAACTACAGAGTATTTGTTTTCCTCTGAACATCGTGACAGCACGCTAGAATGTGTGCGTGCACATGTGTGTATGCATGTGCACACAACCATTACCACGTCGTAAAATGTAGTGATGGTATGAAAATATGTGTGCACAGGCACCTGCCTGTGTGTGGCTGAGAGGTGATAAGGCCGCAGTGTGGATTAAAGGGGTAATTGGTTAAAAATAATTCAAGGACCTCTGGAGGAGACATTCCCTAAATGGTGGGCGAGACGGTGAGGTCGTTTTATCTGTATTGCCCAGTCCATCTCACTCACACACACACTGAGCAGACCACACCGTGACAAGTGAAGTTGGATGGCTTCTAAACAACACAAGAATGGCAGTATTTTGTCAGTATTTTGTCCATTTCATCCCCCGTTAAAAGGCTCTTTCTTAGTTTTTTTTTTAATATGAATTGATTCTAAGGATAGAGGGTGTTGTGTGCTGCACAGGGCTGTGAAAGAAATAAAACAGAGAAATCAGGGCTGTATCCAGGCATTCGAGTCACTGTGGAGCAGCTCCCCTTGGAAAATCTTGACCAAACACCAAAAAGAAATGTAGGGCTTAGGGATAAAATGACAGTTATTTAGATAAATCTCCCATACACCCAGGAACGGGGCTACAATGCACCTTAAATACCAGTATCCACCCACTATTAAACAGATAAGGAAGAAGGCAGAAAAGAAGAAGAAGAAGAAGAAGAAGAAGAAGAAGAAGAAGAAGAAGAAGAAGAAGAAGACAGCCTAGCTATAAATATGCACAGTAATGTTATAATGTTTCAAATACATTCAGCACACCCATAAAGTAACTTTTAGTATGATTGTATTTGACCACAGATAACAACAAATAACATCAACTAAAGCAGCTGTAGAGTCGACTCATCTAATCTCAACTGTGTTAGCAAGTTACCGAAAGTCAAAAAGTTAACGTGACTGACTGAATAACCGGCCATTTCAGCAGAATTACATTATATAACGCAACCAAACTTCAATGCATTAACTTGTCCGTAAACATAATTTCTGCCTGAGTCATGTCATATGGAATTATGATCAATACATGATTGCATGTTACTTCACAACATCAGAAAATCAGTGTTTTTTAATGTTTTGATTGAGAAACGGAAAAAATTGCATCCTGCTTAAACTAGCACATAAAATATTGACCACAATTAAGATTTTTCTTTTGTCCATTTCTTTTGTTTACGTTGTCAGCAAAAACAAAATGCTTTAAACTGTCTGCACAGAGTTTGATATGCTCCTGACCAGCATTAACATTTCTTTGTCATTTGACATTATTTCGATTATAACTGTTTTGATTCCACCTCAGATTTGTAAAAATGATCTACTGTTTGGCAAATGTTTTTCATGTTCCTACAATAAATAAGATTTTACACCACAATTAGGAGGAGCAAAAATCAGCCCTTAAACTTAAAAGAAATAATGATTTGACATTTATCGTGATAACTACAAACATAACCATTTGTTGTCATGATAACACTTTTAGCCATATCACCCAGCTCTAGTAAAATCTGATCAGTTCTTTGATGTTTCAATTTTTTGGAATTTTCATGTTTTAAATAGAGCTGCAACTAAAAGCATTTTCATTACTGACTGACCTGCAGGTTTTCTCAGTTATCTGTCTGAAGGAAAGTGAAAAATTGTCATTGCCCAGGGGTCACTGTGACATCTTTAAATTCTTGTTTTATCTGACCATCAGTCCAAAATCCAAATAAGCAGACGAAGCGCTAATTTTATTAAATCACCTAACTTTTTTTCTTGCCACCCTTCCTGTCTTTATTTCTTAATTTCTATATCTATTTATATGTTTATGTATGTGTTGCTGGCTACCATTAAGTCCATAAAATAAAGGAATCAGCCCCGAAAATACAGTGCGTGTGTTTTCAGTATCAACATGTAAACACCAGGCTGCTACAGTTTCCAGAAACCAAGCAGCAAACAAACGCAAGGACATGACCTCTACAGCCCACACAGGAGCCATCAAAGAAACAGGTAATAATAATGAAAAAAAAGATAGCGATGGGAGGTTTTGTTGTTTGAGCAAAAACAACGATTCAAGGAAGGAAATGAGTGGTGCTGGAGACAGATCAAGTGTTTTCATGTTGACAGGATAAACCTTTGAACTGAGAGAAAAAGACGGAGGAAAAAAGAGAAAAAGAAACGACAGAGAATTGATTTTTTCCGTCGAGGCGAGGAGGCAGAGGAGCGTGTCCCAAAAGGTTCCGTTAAAAATATGGAGATGAAAAGGAAAGGCGTGGAGAGGCAGATAAAGACAGCCAGAGGATGCAGACGGACGGCGAGGGAGGGATGGTGATGGAGTGTGTGATACAGCTTAGTGTGTGTCCATATCTTCCCATGTGTTTGAGCTGTAACCCACTGAGAGAAATCAGATTAATACCCGCCCAGATTGAATCACTGGCTCTTTTGTCAGCTGCAGTTCACTTCAAATCCTGCACCATCAGAGCACAACTCAAACGTTTAAACTTTGCCCACACCTTTTTCACTGAAAGGCTGTCATATTTCCAGTACATCTCTCTATATATATTTTATCCTCAGAAGACCAATGTCTACCCCTGGAGACTCCTTCAAGAAAGACAAGAAGACAAATGAAAAGATTTGTGTGACTTTGACCGCCTCATCACCTTGCATTACGATGTGTCTTGTATCCAGATTGTATTTACATATGATTTAACCTTATCACATTTACACCTGGTACTTATATGTGGCTCCGTTGTTTACATTAAGATCTGACTGCTCCATCTAGCTCAAGCAACCAAATGCAATCCAAAAAATCAGGTGAGTGAAAAAGAGGATCAGTACTTTTTAGTTCTTCAAAGAACCTTTTGCACTCCCTTGCAAAAATGTTGCATTTTCCATCTTTTTCACCATTATATTATTTCTTTGCCTGTCTGTTATTTCTCAATAGCTTTTTTAAAGCTTTTTGTGCTTTTTATCCATGTGCTTATTATTATTATTACTATTATTATTATTATTATTATTATATTTTTCCTTTAAACCCAGTTATTATTTCCTCCCTGTCTTTTTTCTTATGATATACCATTATTACTATTATTATTATTATTATTATTATTATTATTATTATTATTATTATTATTATTATTATTAGAATACCACCTTTATGGTAGCAAACTTTTGTGATCACAGGTGCATTCTTCTTTCAAACAACACCAGTAAGACACCTGCAGAATACAATCCAGACCAATAGAATAACCATTCAATAGCACCTGCAACATTCAGGTACGAGGCAACTGTAGGTAGGTGTTGGTGTTTTGTATATATATATATATATATATATATATATATATATATATATATACATACAGATAGAAGTATGAATTTTAGTCATTTTCTCCACATGCTAGGTCCAGTTGACATTACACAGAGACATTTTTTCGTGAACAAAGACTCACCTTTGTAGTAGAACAGACAGAAATCAGCCAAGACGAACCACTTCCTCTTCCAAAGACGCATCCCGGAGCTGTCCTGCACAGAGAAAGAGGGATAAAGAGTGTAAGTAATGAATGAATGAATGAATGAATGAATGAATAATGAGACAGCAAGTAGCACCGATTGGAGAAGATAACAAGAAAGAGCAGACAGATATCTTAAATATAAAGAAAGGGAGGCGTAATGAGGAAGCTGTAGGGAGAGTTGGAAATATAGTGAGGGAAAGCGGACACGGTGAGGAAACAGAAGTAATGAAAATGAGGGAGTGAGAGAGGTGGATGTGAGCAGAGATGATCATTTGTCCTTGTTCAGTGGCTCGCTGGGCCTGCCACCGCTGCTTTACTGCCCACTTTGTCTTTTATGTCGCCTGGCTGAAAATGGTGCCGTTTGAAGAGAGAGGAGAGGAGATCCAGAAAGGATGAAATCACCTCAAACGCAGATACATGCTTCCTCTTTGTAACTATGTGTGCAGATTTGAGAGGGATAACATGTCTGTTCCTGTCTATTTGTTTGTGACAGTGTGTATCTGTGGAGTTTGTGATAATGTGAGTGCTCCTGCCAGCATTTAGTGTTTTTCTAATTAAGATATAATTGAACTTCACAAGTAATCTGTACATGTATATGAGTGTGTATGGCTGTGCATTGAGCTGTGTGTGCATTCCTGCCCGTCTGTATTTGTGTGTATGTGGCTCTGTGTGTGGTCATTAAAGTATAATTGCATCGCAGAAAACATCGCTCGCTGTTTGTCTTGTACTGGGGCCAAGTGTTCTCCAGTGGGACGGTGCCAACTCCAGATATTTTAAGTATAACTTCAAAATACTCAAAGAGTATCCAGTAATAGATTGCCTGTGATCAACAGCAGGTGCTCTATATTGCCAAAGCAAAGGACATAAATCAAGGAAAAATAAAAGTAGGCCAGTGGAGGAAACGTTGCTGGAACATACAGGCTGGAGCTGAAACGCACCCCTTTGGTGTTTCAAAGACATGGGCACCTCAAGGCTAAATAAAGACAGTATTTCACTACAGATGTTCATACCAGTTATTTAAAGTAGGGGTCGACAGATTACCAGTCTGGCTGATTATCGGAGCCGATATGTGGCATTTTGACGATTATCTGTATCTTAAAGGACTATTATATTTATTGTAATGCTATAAAGTACAGTTCAGTTTAGAGCTGGAAATATTAGCTGAGTAATCAATTAGTCTGCAGGCATCTTTTCAGTGTGATCACCAGTAGTGTGATTCACCACTGCAGTATGACGTCGGGTCGTATTTCTCCAAAAGTTGAAGCCGTTACCACTTTTCATGTCAGGCCACTGCAGTTGTTTACTGACCACGTCTGCAACCCCAGCACCAAAGCCACTATGTACTACCCACATGCACATTAATGGGAGAAGTGGCATTTTTCCCCTGAACAGCAGATTTGGTGTGAATGCAGTCGAAGAGAAGAGCTGGTTTAAGAACTGGTGCTTCCTCCGCACTATAGGTGACTTTCTGCCTCCCAGGAAAGTTTTTGAAGCAGGAGTCAGTTCAACAAGGCTTCAACCTGCGTGACTGGCAACACAACAAAACTCTAGCAGGCAGGTAATTCAGAGTCTTAGTTTTGGAATATGGCAGTCCAGTTAATATAGTAAATGTCAGAAAAGCCACTGAAAATGTGATTATGCTACAATGATTATACTGAATGATTCAGTCTGTGTATGTGTGTGTGTGTGTGTGTGTGTGTGTGTGTGTGTGTCTGTGTGTCTGTGTGTGTGTGTATGTCCTCACCTGTTTGTACAGCCATCCTCGGACCACCACGGGGACATTGGGATTCCTTTTAATGGCCTGCTCTCTCTTCCCAAAGCTGTGCACTTTGCCACTGGACCGGGAGCCCTGAAACGCACAGACACACAGGTGACTTTCATAAGATTTAAGAAGACATCAATAACTGCGAAGGATAGCTTGTAATGTCACACATGATATCAGTGATTTTATTGCATTTAAAGAGAATCTATTACAAATGTACAGGTGACTGAGAGATGATCGGTCTTATTACTCATCAATCAGCTGTTACATGTTGAATTATCAGCTTGTTATCTGAGTTGCTCAGTAGCAAAGTTGTATGTAAGTTGCATGTCACACATGTGACCTGTGGTTAAAAAGCTTCTGTGTTTCACAGTAACTTAAATTTGGAAACAGGTCACCAGTGACTTACCAGACAATTCAGTCTGACTTACTTCGTAACTGAATGGACCTTTACACGCACCATTATTTCCTTTTTTTCAGGTACTTTCTGCCCCAATTGCTCCAAAATCACAGCCATTATTTGAGCACAACCAATTTTCCACTGGACCTCCGTGACGGTGCCAGCCATGGTTTCCATGACATTTGTCAGACATTAACAAAGCCTCTATAGATTATCAGGTAGGAGGCCAGAGAAGTGGGGCAGTGACCTGCAGGTTATTGGCTTGACTGCCAGACAGACACCCGCTAGGAAGTTTGGGTGAACCCAAGCAGCTCTCATCAAAGAGAGTGAGGCAAAGACTTTCAGTTGTTTCAGTGTCAATAATAACAAGCAGTAGCTGCATTGAGCAACCACAAGCATTGCTGATACGGCAACTTTTCCTGCATGAAGAAGTCAGGGGTCATGGTATAAAAGGGTAAACAGTCCGTCCCCAAAATAGCCACTGTATGTTCAAGTGTCCCCAGACACTGAATCTCTTCATTGTTTGATCGGTAACCATTGTAATTTTTCTGTCTTTGCCACATTTAAATTTGCGTTTTAATGACACTGGAGATGTTAAACTGTATATCCAAATATTTTAGGGAATATAAGAACACAAATTCTGAAAGAAATATCTGCTTCTTCTGTGCAGGGTCATTGGAGAGCCTGTTCCAGCTTACAATTAGTGAGAGGAAGGCAGGATCAGCCTATCTGGTAGCACCTGAGCAAAAATAAAAACTTGGCCCAAGTTTGTTCATCTGTATATGAATGGTATATGATTTGTGAGTGTGTAAAGCACAAACTGATTTAGTGAATTCATCATGTATGGACTGAAACAATAATATAATAATAATTAGTTTTGTACTGATGAAATCTCAAAGATTGGATTCAGGCCTGATCAAGTCATTTTTGAACTGATCTGTAACGGCTACACTGAGCTATATAAAGAGAGCCTGATACAGCCCTTTCCAAGCTTTCATGAAGGCAACGAAAAAAGTGCAGCTGTCGTCAAATTTCCCAACTTTCCATCTCTCCTCCACTCTGCACTGCCCATCGCCGAACACCACACACCATAAACTACAGCAAAGTGCAGATCAGTATGTTGAGTTTTGTTATTTACCTATAAGTTATGAGCACTCGTGTCTTTCTGTGTGAGATTCGTCAATGGCGCGCCTTTTCAGGTCGGGCTCAGCCCCTGCTCTGAGAGGAAACCGCGGAAATGCAAGTGGTTATAAACTAATGATGCCTAATAAACTGAAAAAATGAGGGCCTCATTAGAGAACAATGTTTGAACTAAGGAAATTATGAAATTACAGAGTTGTTGCCTTAAAGCGAGATTAGGTAACTTTTGATGGATTTGTAAATTAACTGTTCATTCTATTAAATGTCATAAAATGTGATGACGGCCTTGAAAGGGTCGGCTAAGTCTAATGACAGGAGCAAAGGGTGGGAGTCAGGTGGAACAGTATAAAGTGCATCAAAGTCTGCATAGGGAGGTCACTCAGGAGACTGCTGTTTGTGTCCCGTCAGACAACAAAAGCCAATGTTGAGTTATTTTAACAACATAACAAAGCGTGTCACGTGACATACAACATGTTGCGTTACTTTAGAAACCAACATACTTATTTTTAAGCAATGATCTTTTTTCTTAACCTAACCAGGAAGTGTTGGTGCAGCTGCAACTGTTTCTCAATGTTAACCACAAGTTTAAAACAGCAACAGTTAATGTCATATATGACCTGTTATGTCCTTTATGTTTGACACCAGTGGGGTTCTATTTTAGAAAACGCTCCTGTGGGTCATGCTCATAAATATATAATAATAACTAGTATAATAATAACTTGATACTAGACCCTAAGACGGCACCTTTTCAGTCTACATGAGCCGCTTGCCTGGTGCATACACCCAGGAAAAATTCTAACATTAGTTCCACGCTATGTGGCCCGCTAAATGTGCGCAGTCCGCCATCAAGTTCCCCCTCGGCACATAGACTTTATATTGTGATGATGACACCAAATCGATTTTCCCAGCACGAGGAAAATATAACTCTATGCATCAAAAAGTCATAAAAGGAGTCGTAATTGACCTTTGATGCGGTTCAAGGTGTCCGTCAACAGTTTTACAGACGTCTCTTCACAATGGTGTTCTATGGAGAAAGCACCTGGGGGCCTGGTTGTATGAAAAGGAGGGAACAAATGATTTATGTGGTAATAAGGGTGAGAGTACTTGTTGGTTCCAGCCCACTAAAATATAATTCTGCCAACCGTATAAATGTACAACATCTGAGGCACAGGCATCATTTTGTCTTTCATTACCAACATTAAAGAAATGCATGGGTGCTGGTTGTCTCTCACTCTCAGCAAACATTCTTGCATTATTATTGTGTTCGTGTGTGCGTGCCTGTTGTATAAGCCAGCAAACATACTTATACAGCGTGCACATATTCATGAAATCTCATTACACCATCCTCTTTTCTGAAACCTCAGAAGAAAGACTACTCCCCCTGGCACTGCAAACACACACACACACACACACACACACACACACAAACACACAAATACCCTGCCACCTTCGTCACACTGCTATTATAATTTAAGATTCGGTGTGACGGCTGCGTGCGTGTGTATATGGACTGGCAGCAGCACTGGGAGGCATCCACAGCTGGAAAACAGCAAATACACTCGCTAATTAGAGGGAAGCTGGTTGGCCAAGCATGATGCAAAGACGCAGAGCGGCTCCACTACTGTCACATCGGAGTCCCTTATCTGTAAATATACAGTATGTGTATGTCCGTGCATGCTTAATGTGTTTGTCTCTGCCTGTATATGTGTGTGTGTGTGTGATGCAGTGAGCTATTTTTAGGCTGAGGGTAATTCTGTGGAAAAGGCTGTGGTCCCTGCTGCAAAGTAGCACTCTGTCTTGTAGGTGAGCGACTCAGGTTTCAGAGCAGCTATTTGCTACATTAATGGCACACGATCAGACAACCTCAGAGCCTGGAGAGACCAGTCTGAGACCTGGAGGCTGCTGGTTCAAATTCCCAGCCAGATGAGAATTATCTGGGAGTTGGAGGTAATTAAACAAGGGTAGTGCTATCCCCTCCCTTTAGAAACCTGGTGGAGGTGTACTTACACGAGACACCTAATCCAAATCTGTTCAAGTGGATCTGATCAGTGGTTAACAGCAGCTGAGTGTAGCTGAACATGGCAGCTCCTGAGAGTCAATCTGGGTTACTTTTAGTGCTGAAATGATTAGCCAAAGCTCAAATTGAAACTAAGCATCAAAAACAGAAGGCATTATACATATATATAATATATATATATATATATATATGTGTATATATATATATATATATATATATATATATATATATATATATATATTGCATACCTCCCAGCCAAGTTGCATTCTCACCAAAGTGGAAGAAAAGTAAAATCAAAATATTAGAAACAGAAAAATCACCGAAAGGATTGAGATCAAAAGATGTGTGTTGATCAAACTAATGCACATGGCTGCATTAGGAGGCAGAAAAGATGCCTTAACAGCACTAGTTAAGAGGGAGTGTCAGTCACTCTTTTTTTTATTTAAATTCTGTTAAAGGCAATAAAGTTAATACAGGAACTTAAATTTTAGACCTTTAAGTGACAAACTAATCCTTCAACCTATCACCATCCAACGAAACATAGGCTGATTATTAATCGTGCTATGTGCTGGCTCAAAGTGGCACTTTATGTTAAATAGCAGAGAGAGCTATTTTCAAATACTGAGGCAAGGAACTGAGGAGGCTCATAAAGCAGCATAAATTCATAACTGAACAGAGACACAACAGGAACTCCTAAATGAAATTAACTTTGATAAATCCCAAAAAAATCTTGCGCAGACTGGTTATGAACACAACATCACTAAATATGCATCCAGTGACAGAGAACACAAGTGCTCAAAGGAGAATTGTGACAGATAAGTCGTGGGAGAAATTGTATGATTTCTGTCTCTGCGCTCCCTCTGATGTTTCGACAGAGGCGGAATGGATGTGACTTATTCAAACTGTGGATTCATTTCTTGATGGTGGCGTGCTATGCAAGGGGGACACGAATGACTCATCTTTCCTTTGAGACAAGATTCTTTTGTTAAGAGTTTTTCCTGTCAGGCTGACGCTTCTGCACTATTTTGCTGTTGTTGGATGGCAGGGGTGATGAGCCAGAGCACCTGGGAGGGCTGCATGCCAGGAAAACATGGGGTGTGGAAATGGCGACGGGCCATCGTGATAGATGCACTGTCATCTCTGTACTGCATCCGATGACACATGTTCAATCTTAGTCCCGCGGCACCTGTTGATGGGCCAGGATGAGATTTCACGCCACTGTGGAGCTGTGCATGTGCATGCATGCGAGTGAGTGAAAGGGGGTGTAAGATATAGACTGAAAGAAAGAAAAGTGACAGAGAGAGGAGTGAGCCAAGGGAAATGTAAGAAAAAATAAAGACTGAAAGAGATTCTTTCCAGTTCTTACCTATGCAACTTCATATTTCATAAAACCACATCACAAAGAGTGTAAACTGCGTGTGATCTGCATTTGGAAGCTCAAATTAGAACTTGTCAGCATTGTTTATGCTGAATCACTTTGGTGAATTTCATAATTTTATTGGCAACAGCACAATGCCGGAGCCAATGACAGCCTGAAGGGCAACCAGACACAAAGGGAAAAGTGAAAAAAAAAGCACAGGCTTCTAAACAAAAGTAATTGTGTCTTGTTTTATTGTTACTCTTCACACGTTTTTACGACGTCCCTATTGGATGATATTGGCTTGTGTGTGGGTTGTATTCTACAGCAAATATGAGCAGTGATATAAAGCAAATTTGACATGAACAGCATTGTAGAATTCAACATGAAGACCTGTAATGTCAAAGCCAGGGAAAAGGCAAAACAGATGAACAGAGGATTTTCTATTTTTTCTAAGGAATTGATAAGCTGAAACGTCAACTCAAAATTTATATTATATTTATATTATTATAAATTAATATTAATTTAGTATGCAGCCATTCTAGTGGCTCTGTGGGGTTATATTTTAGCACAGTTCTGCTTTGAGCTGAATGCTAACACACTCGCAATGACAATACTACCATGTTTGTGTTAAGCGGGTATAATGTTTACCATGCTCACCACTTTTTGCATGTAAGAGGTCAACAGTTGCTGATAAGCACACAGCGGCAACCTCCAGGGCTGAAAAATTAAGCCAACATTGAAGTGCAAAAAACTGCAGTTCCTCTAATGGCCACTTGAGGCTTCAAAAATGAATCAATCATCATAGACCCCCCAATGTCCAAATGTCTAGTTTAAAAAAAAAAAGAAAAGTTAAGGTCTCTAAGGTCTCATAATTCTTTTTAATATAATGCATTCTTTTACATTTTAAACCTTTTGAAACCTGGAATGATATCACATTTTTTGAGCTGCATTCAAAAGTTAAATGTCTGAAACCGAAGCAAATTGGTTTAATTTCTTTTGAAAACATGGGAAACAAGGAAATTGGCAACTTTGCAAAAAAAAAAGTTCTAGAAATTGCTAGAAATTAGTAGATTTTGTTTTTTTAAAGCTAGGGGAAAAATTCCAGGAAGCAATAATTATAATTATCAAAATTCTAAATTTAAGATTAAGTTACAGATTTATTTTTTTTTTAATTATGAACTTTTCATCTTTGTCATCTCCTTGTTTTGCTTCTTTCCTTTCTTTTCTTTTCTTATTTTTGTAATTTTTTAAAAATATTTTTGCTTACCTTCAGACTACCTATACACTAAGGCTTAATGTTATGGATCACTAAGGGCGCTGCTGCTCTGAGTGACAGACTGTTTGCTATTCATTACGCCATACATTGTGTGACTGGCAGTAAACACAAAGTACAGCTGCGACTTTTGCAGGTATTTGGTCATACACAAAAAACTGAAAAAAAGGAAGCCCAATACAAACAAAACAAACACATTTTGGAAAAAATCTCTTTAAAAGTTAAGACATCAGCAAAGTGATTATAATTCATCTTGAGAAGGACATGAATATCTTTACCGTACCTCCAGGATGCACAAAATTGATGGACACAACAGAAAAACATCGACCACTGCCATCCGTGAATCTCGTCTTTTTTGCTGATAAGCTAATGGCGGTCAACAAGGGGAATATTGGCATATAAATCAGCGCATCCCCACTACTAATCAAGATGGAGTTGAAAAGTTACTTTAATGCCAAGGTGACAAATTGTCAGCTGTTAAATGCCTGAAAATAATGAGATTCCCAGTTCATCAATAAAACGTCTAAAACAATGCCGCCTTCTAAAGGAAAACAACTTCTCTGGACCCCTTTCTGTGAGACAGACAGGTAGGAGTCAGTTGTAATTTCATCACTACTACCTGCCTGTGCCTGAATCTGAGCTGAACCTGCATCCATCGCCTCCTACCCTCCACCCCCAACTCTCCCTTCAATTCAGCCCCACATTTTCATTACTGCGGGCCTGTCTAATCTCCTACTCATCATCATCCACCATCAAAAGCTGTCACGACTTGGGTAAAAAACGCTGCTAACCAGGTCAATCAGTGGCTACAAATAAGATCAGTGGCTCTATTACTTTCTACCTGACTACTACTATTAATACTACTACTTTATTCATATACTTTAGATCTCATCTGGACATGGAACACAACAAGTGCAAGCATGAAAAGATATTTCGGCATAAATATTGATGATATTGTGGTTAAACAAGAGCAAAAAATGATAATAGTAATAATAAAATTAATTCCTGACTTTCACAGTCAGTATTTTAAAAATGAAAGTGTTTACTAACCTAAATGCCTCAGGCATGATTCCCCACAGTCTAGATAGCCTGTTGGCTAAAGCACACCTGTCAGCTTCAGGACAGAGTCTGTCAGAGGAGTCTGACAATCTCAGACTGGGCTCTGCCTCGTGAGGAAGGACTCTGTGATTACCATTTTGACAACAGATTACCACATTAGTCCGTTTGAGTCTACCCATCAAAACAATTAATGTTAGCAAACAGGACCAGTCCTGGGGAGTTCAGTCAGCTCCTGCAGTCGTCTAGACTGCATTTCAGCTTTGCACTGTGTGTTTGTTCTTCAAACAAGAACATTTCTTTTAACAAGAAAAGCTGATCTATGAAAGACAGAGCTTGAGGTTTTGGAGGTTTTCATAACAGCCAGGGGTGAACACATTTAAAGGCAAAACATGAAAAAGAGATCTCTGATGAAAGAGTTAAAAACCATGGGGGATATGCATTTTTTGACAACTGATTAAGTGTTAAAGCAAAGTTCATTTAGCCTCCGTCATTTACTATCCATCCTCTGCTCTTTTCTGTTTTATATCATTTATTTTTTTAATCAAGATGCAAACTGTTTGCTATATTACTAATATTCATAGCAGGTTCAATGGCTTTTGCTGTGATGTTCTGCTCTTGGTATTTTCCATTAGACAGCAGTAACCCAGTGCCAGTGGTCAGTGTGATAGTGCTGAAGGCTGAAGACATGGACCAAAATCTACCAAAACAATCGGAAACTGTATTTGCTGCTAGAGGACTACATGGTCTGCCTTTAAAGAGCTTAAAACTTAATGCAAATGAGTTATCTTTCTAAATCATTCTCATTATTGGGTAAAGCCGTGATCATATGAAACTCACTCTGCTTTTCTAATAAAATGAAACGTCAGATTTAATTTCACTCAAAATTACACAGGAAATTTCCAACACATACTGCGATCCAAAAGGGGAAATTAGTAAGCAGGACCGTTTTACATTTATTTGTAAACCAAATTGAAACTAAATTAAATATTGATTTGTGGCCAAAGGCCAACGAAACTGAGGAGTGAAGAAAGCTGGATGAACACCTGAGCGGGCTGCTGCAAAGAGCGCTACGTGGGTCAGTGGAAGCCAAGTTAAACCTGTTTGGGGAGATCGTGTATGAAGAATGAAGCAACAGGTATGGCGAGGTGACCATCAGAGAAGCAGCCCCAAGGACAAAGGGGAGGAGAGAGAAAGAGATCGATGACCTGGTGGCAAACAGAAGGCAGCTCCGCAAGCGTTGGAGGAAAGCAGAGGAGTTTGAGAGGGAGGGCTTGAAAGTTCTCTGGGATGAGATCAGAACACGTCTTGCCCACCTACGGAGGGCAGAGCGCATCCGAAGACGGAGGAAAAGGAAAGAAAAGGAAAGATCAAGTTTCTTCAGGAATCCATTCCAGCATGCGCGAGGGCTCCTTGAGGAGAAGACGAGTGGAACCCTGGATGTCTCCAAAGAAGAACTGGAGGAATACAACCGTGCTCAATACAGTGACCCGGCAAGGAACAAGCCCCTAGGCTCACCAGGGTATGTGCCCAGGCCCCCAGAACCATCAGCCCTTTTCAATACATCACCACCCAAACTCTGTGAGGTCACGCAGGTGGTCCAGAGGGCAAGATCTGCATCAGCACCAGGCCCAAATGGGATACCGTACAAGTTCTACAGGAACTGCCCGGGAGTGCTGAGGCTCTTATGGACCCTGTTAAGAGTCATCTGGACCAAGCAGAGCATACCATCTGAGTGGAAAAGGGCAGTGGCTGTGTATATTCCCAAGCAACAAAATGCCAAGACCATCGGGCAGTTCAGGAGCATAGCCCTACTAAATGTGGAGGGGAAAATATTTTTCTCCGTCATGGCAAGAAGGATGACCACCTACCTGATGGACAACAACTACGTGAGTTCCGGGTTTCCCTGGGTGCGTGGAACATGCTTTGTTGATTTGGGACCAGATTCAGACCACCAAGAGGGAGAAGAAGAAAGACCTGCATGTTGTATGGCTGGACCTAGCCAATGCATACGGGTCAGTGCCACACCAGCTCATAGCATACGCCCTAGACTTCTTCTACATCCCGGATAACATCAAGACCATGATCATGAATTACTTCCAGGACATGCACATGTGCTTTGCACTGAAGAAGTTCATCACTGGTTGGCAACAACTAGAAGTCGGGATTGCAATGGGATGCTCCATCTCCCCTATCCTCTTTGTAGCAGCCTTTGAGGTTATCCTGATTGGGGCCAGGCAGGTGGTGGGAGGTGTCCGGTTGCCTGCAGGTCAGAGGCTTCCCCCCCTAAGGAGCTATATGGATGATATCACCTGCCTGCTACGAACTGCCCCATGCACATCCAGACTTCTGAAGAGGCTGGACGAGCTGATTGGCTGGGCAAGGATGAGGTTCAAGCCTCAGAAGTCCAGGAGCCTGTCGCTGCGGAAAGGGGAGAGGAATGACAGAGTCACCTTTACCATCGGCGGCGAAGACATCCCCCTCATTGTGGACCAGCCCATCCGAAGCCTGGGAAGGCTATATACATCTGGTCTCTCAGACAAGGATATGGGAAAAACCATCCTTCAGCAGTTGTCAGAAGGCCTGGCAAAGATCGACGCAAGCCAGTTACCCGGAAAGCACAAGGTGTGGTGCTATCACTTCACCCTGTA